>NC_044316.2:19905411-20211310 GCF_007474595.2 Lynx canadensis
GTATGAATCAACCTAAGAAAAAAGTCAAGTTTCCTTACCTCTAGCAGTGATAAATGGTGTGCAGTCATAAGCTAGAAAATGTTTTCATACTGTGTATTTTGTTAAATGTTTGTAGTAGCTCTTGCTGTAAATAAGTACTAATTTTGTTCACCTTTTTTTGTAAACTATAACCTATTCTGTTGTTGCACCACCACTGTGGGCTCATTTTACTTTGAATTAAGAATAACAAAATTTTTTAATATTCACATGAAAACTGACTACCCATCAAGAAACCTAGACAAATTCCTTGTATGTTCCTTTTGAGGGGCAGTAAGGTCATAATGGCTTGTAAAAAAACATGTTAAGGTTTTTATTACTGTCATTGGTTCTATCAGAATTCATTGTTGTCTTGAACCATCTTTGAGAGTTTCCTTTAACCTTTAAATATTATGCTTTTGTGTTGCTAAAAATTTTAAATGCAAAGGTAAAAAGAATAAAGCATACAATTTGGTTTGCACAAGCCTGAACCATCCTTCAACTCTGTAGCATTGACTAGGATGCATGGCTACCTCCTTTACACCCTAAGTGTAATGATGTCTAATTTGAGAACATCTATCCATAAAACTAGTTGATCTTTTATTCCTATTAATTGGGGGTGGTGATTAGCCACTGAAAACAGACCATCTTAGTGTTATTTTGTTTGAAAGTCATGCATTTAGTTAATTAAAAATCTCAATATATCAACTAATAATAAAATTTTAAGATATCCACTTGTTTTTTTAATATAAAATTGCCTAAGGGCTTAAGTTTCATTGCCTTTCACAGTTTAATCTGTATAAGAAATGGCGTAGATACAGTGGAAATGGTTTTCCTTAAAACCATCTCTATAAAGCTGCCTTTCTGGTGAGTACTATTTTATACTTATATGTCACAATTTTTCCTTTTAAGTTTAACTGAAATGGGATACTGATCAAAGAAGTGAGCAGTCTGAATTTGTACACTCTTTAGATAATATCTGAATCAGAAATGTATTTTATTTAAAAGTTGAATATTTCACTTCCTGACATTTCCCTAATAATCCAGGATCACTTTCTGACTTTGATTTAACAGACTAACTGGAAAACCTATTAACATATAAATTGTTTCCTTTTAGTGAGATGGAAAAAATGTTTTTATTCAGAATTATCTAGTATTTTTACAAATATTAAGATTTTCCTTTTAGCTAACAACCAAAAGTGCTTTCTCAATGCTTTCATTTCCCACACTGCATAGGTGTAAAAGTTAAATAGCAGAATTTGTCTGTTCTCCGTGAAGCTGTTGTTGCAGTGATTCATGAGCTATTAAAGCCAAGGGTAGGGTTGAAGAAGGACTTGCCTGAAATGTTCCTGCAGACTAATGCTTTACAGGATTCCCTTTGAATGAGCTTAAAAATTTCAAGTGTATTTTTAAATCTCTCTAACCTTGCATGGAAAATGTGGATTATAAATGCTGGTTTCTGAGACTGTGTATGCCAGCAGAAATTAGCCTCTGGGTATATTTCTAATTACTTTATGCCCTGTTCAGTACTTTCCTTCAGTGTAACACATGGATTTTTTTCCTCTCTAGTCTTAAACCACATCCTAGATGATGTCAATATAAGCTAAGGATGTTTTCATATTGTATTTCCTGCTGTTATCTTTGTAAACCAACAATGAACAGTAAGCTCCTAATACTTTTTAGTATGGAAAATGATAGTCTTCTCTAAAATAAACCTGAAAATTGATGTCTTGAGTATGTGATAATGGTGATGTATTCTTCTAGATAAGCACTAAACAAAGTATGGACCCTCAATTTATGTCTTTAAGATTTAAAGTGAAGTAAATTTCTAAGGAATTCTGTCCTTTCCTAGCAAGGATAAGCAGACATTGAAAATGTGGTAAGTATGTAACTGTGAATGCATGTAATAGTGGTGAGAGTAAGTAGCCAAATTTCCATAGCATAAAAATAACTTAGACATAAACAAGATTTCTTGAATTTCCTTTGCGACTTAATGTATGTGTGTCTAGCATTTTTACAAATTTGTGTGCACAATGATTAAATTGGAATGTACCTTACTCCTTTGTCTGGTTTCTTTTTGTTTTGTATGGTGCTTTAAATACTAATTTTATTTCAAGCTTTTTTCAGGGTAGAAATAAGTGGCTGATAAAGAAAATACCTTCAAGAAGAATTATTTAAATGTTCCTATTTTAAAACCCAGTGATGACTTTCAGTTTTCTTAAAGCGTTTTGTTTTTCAGCTCCAGTTAAAACTGACCATAGACAGCAGATCAGAAATGGGAGAAAACAAAAACAAAAACCTTTGTGCTCATTCTGAAATATTGTAGGAATTCATTATTGTCCGATAGTAAAATGTTGTTAAGCTAGTATTTGATTTTCATGGAAGCAGTGCTTTTTTAAAATAAGAGAAAAAGGTGATGAGGTTTGGAATCTCCCCTATTCTCCCTGGGGTGTTGTATTAAGAAGAAGATAGTAAATGGAAACATTTCACTTGATACATCATGGAAGGTGATTTATTTCTGAGTAATATGTCCATTTCTTTTCAGACTAGCATTGTGTGAAGCAGTTCAGGATCCCAAAGGGTTTGTAGTAAAGAGGAGGCCCTTCTCAGTTCAGTCTACAGGTTTTATTTACCTTAGCATTATACTGGTAAGGAGTAAAATGGAAAAGCAAGTTCTACAAGGGGTATGATGGTAAGGGGGACCCGAACAAGCAAGGGAGAATAAATGGCTAGTCCATTTGTATGGTTAAATGATCTAGCTACACAAACAAATTGGGTAGCAAAGTTTTTAATGTGGGTAAATGAACTTATTGAATGTTGTAATTAAATTTTAACTCTAAAAATTTACCAACATAAAAGCTCTAGTAATTAGTCTATTTTTATGGTTTGTGGGGAAGAGATGTTCCTTAGTGTATAGAACCATACACTAAGATTAAAACTCACAAAAGGCACTGAAGTTTTTTGTTTCTCTTTGAGGTAGTCTGGCGGGGCGGGGGGGGGGGGTGTTTCCTAGGCTTTGAGAAAACCAAAACTACCATTTAAGAAATGGTGTTTTTTATTTTGATAGCTGAAGCAATTTTCAGTCTGTGTTTTCATCTAAAAGTTGAAGGATATTTGCTTCTTGCTAAAACTAAGCCTCTTTATTCCAGGGTTATGGTTGCCCATTAACATTTGAGTGCCTGTTCTTTACAAAAATAAATAAAATCTTTCATTTATTATTTATGATACTACTTGTCTAAGCCCATTTTATTAAGTTGTATCCAGAACAGTTTATATTGAGAATGATTAAAATAATAAGCATCAACTGTCCTGAACAGTTTTTTGGTGTGGAAAAGACAGGGCAGTTATTTTTATTAGAAATGGTGTGTCTAATGGGAGAAAATAAGAGGTAAATGAGGATATTTAGACTGTGGGTATATGGGGTATGTGATAAAGTGTTAATTGAAGTTGAACAGGTAGAATGAACCACAAGTGGTGTAGTCGTTTAGACTAAGCATAAGATTAGAGCCTGGTTTTATGACCGTAAGCAAGTTATTTCTCTCAAATGATGATAGTTACAAATTTCCCAGGCCTGTGAGAAAATGTAAAGGCACTTAGCCTTGTCACACCAGTGGAGATTGCAAGGATGGGGTGGAGGCAGGCTGGATACCTAAAAATTTTTCATTTAGGAAATGCATATGAATGCTTACCATATGCTTGGATGCTATCCTATGTACAGATAGATAGGAAATGGATCTGAAAGGGGACCTTGGAGCTGAGGGTTTAAGAAGTCAGCCCTTGCAGAAAGTCTTGCTGGGTGACCATATGCCAGGCAGAAGGGATAGTTGGTGTAGAAACCGGAAAGCATCACCTTTTTTGGAAGAACAAACAAATAATGAGTGGTGGGTTAGGAGGGGTTGTGGTGTAGTATGAGGATTTTGGAAAGGTTAGATAATAAGATCACACAGGACTGTGATTTGAATTTTATTCCAGTGGAAGTTATTGAAGGACTTTGAACTGGTGAGTAAATACATCTTTGGATTTTTAAAAGTGCACTCTCTGTTGTGTGTGGGTTGGGGGTCAGTGGGCATTATAAACACTAGTTAGAAAGCAGGAAGAACCCTGACTCAAGACAGAACTCAGCAACTTGTGTTACAAATTACTTTTCATTGGAAAAATTAGATGATGCCAACCCTCTTTTAGGAGCAATGAAAAAGGCAACAAGGAGATTTGGAATTTAAACTTTTTTACACATGTCTGATCTGCAAGACTTTCCTTTAGGAAATATGTGCTGAGATCTAGTAAGATACTGAGACGTAAAAACAAAACCAAACTTATGTCTTCTTTAGAGTTGGGTAGATACTAATAAAGTCAAAATGCCTCCCAGTGGATGTCAATTTTGGAGAAAGGTAATTCCACGTGCATTGTGTCAGGATAAATGTGGCATTTGAACTAGGTCTTGAAGGATTGTTAGGATATGGACACATTGAAAATAGTGTTCAGGAAAGAGGAAAATCCAACAATATATAGAGTTATGTGAAAGAGCATAGGATAAGGTAATTTGAGGCTAATGTGTAAAGGTCTTGAATACCACATTCAGGATATACATTTTCTCTAGGAATTGGAGTGATTTAAAGAAGTTAGCACTGAATAGAGCTATGGTTTTGGACTTCACATCTCAGAAGTACCCCAGATCTGCATTCCCGCATCACCAGAGGCTGCCATAATTTCCTCATTACTATTGGCCTGGTGATATGGGGGCAGTAGGATTCAGAAATTATTAGTCCTGACTGCTATTGAGCTGGACAAGTTAAAAGAATTTCTTGGGGTGTCTGGCTGGCTCAGTAGAGCATGCAATTTGATTTCAGCGTCATGAGTTCAAGCTCCATGTTGGGCATAGAGTTTACTTAAAACACTTTCTTCTGTTCACCAAGTCTAGCTTAAAATGTTTTAGAAATCCCGTGTACCTCCGATCTTTGTTTTCCTTGGTTACCTTCCTGTAAATGCCTCAATTTTTTTTTTTTTGCCATTTTTCCAATGGTAAGACCTTGCTCCCCTCCCTCAATAACCTTTCTGTTAACGCCCACAGAAGTCCTGTTGCATATAATTGAACTCCCCTCTTATCTGAATTCTGCATAGAACCTTCCTGAAAATTGATTCTCCAGTGAGGTACAATGTCTAATATTTGTTTTGAGTGAATGTGCTATTCATCCTTCCAGATTATTTGTACCTGGAGTTTGAGAGATCAAATCGGTGAGGGCTCATTACCTAAAATGAAACGAGTCATTTATTAAATACATGCATTCTGTTTGCCCTCAAGACGTCTTTATCCCTCTGCCTTTAATCCACAGACTCCTGAAG
The DNA here is from genome assembly GCF_007474595.2 of Lynx canadensis. Taxonomy (NCBI): domain Eukaryota; kingdom Metazoa; phylum Chordata; class Mammalia; order Carnivora; family Felidae; genus Lynx; species Lynx canadensis. Next base: position 19,910,767 of record NC_044316.2, read on the forward strand.
TTCCCCTTCATTGAAGTCTTTGGTATATTGTGTCGTGGGTGCTCAATAAATTTGAATGAATGGTTAATATTCTTTCTCTTTGAATATTAGTTTTAGTGCTGTACTACTGAAGACAATCATGTAACCTTCCTTGCAATTTGGTGTCTAAATGTATAATTGGTAATTAAGGTGTATAACGTGTAAGACTACATTTCAGTGTTTGCTGGGTTCCTGATGGTGCAAAGCAATTCCGTATAAGGATCTAGTCACCTTTCCCACATCTCTTCAAATCTTTATCCATTGCCAACATCACCCGGTGCCACTACACATGCACTTGTCTGATGACTTTGCCCCCTAATTCATGAAGATAATAAAATCCAAGGCCCATAACTTTTAGATGCCCTATCTATGAAGTAACCTACAAATACCTACATTTACATTTTTTATTGGTTTGGACTAGGTATCCATTTTTTAACGGCTGAGGCTTTTTGCTACATTCTGGAGTAGCATCACCACTTTTTTTTTTTTTTTTTTTTTAGAGCAGTTTTAGATTTACAACAAAATTGGAAGGAACGCACAGGGATTTATCTTACACTTTCTGCCCTCACACATGTATAGCCTCTCATTGTTTACCAGAATGGCACTTTTTAAACCAAGGAAGAACCTACACTGATCTGTCACTGTCACCCTGTCGTTTGTACCGTAGGGTTTGCTCTTGGTGTAGTGTGTTCGTTCTACATGAGTTTGGATAAAAGTAAGATGGCATATATTTGTCCTAACAGAGTTTTCATCCTAAAAATCCTCTATGATCTGCCTGTTCATCTCCCTCACTCCCACACTTAGCAACTACCTATTGTATTTTCTTTTGTTACTGATTCATTTTCCTTTTTTGTAAGAATAGTTGACATGTATTAGTTTCAGGTGTACAACATAGTGATTGGACAGTTACATCTGTTATGGAATGCTCACCATGGTGAGCATAGTTACCATCTGTCAGCATAGTTATTACAGTATTATTAACTGTATTGCTTGTACTGTGCTTCATCCCATTGACTTAAGCTGGAAGCTTGCATCTTCATTTCCTTCACCTTTTTTGTCCATCTCACCTCCCTCTTTGGCAACCACCGGCTTGTACTCTGTATAAGTCTATTTCTGTTTTTGTTTTTTAGGTTTTACGTATAAGTGAAATCATACGTGTTTACTTTTCTCTCTCTTTTTTAATGTTTATTTTCGAGAGAGAGTGCATGAGTAGGGGAGGGGGCAGAGAGGGAGACAGGATCCAAAGAAGGCTCCGTGCTGACAGAGAACCCGATTGGAGGCTCAAACTTTCAAACCAGGGTATCATAACTTGAGTTGAAGTCAAGACGTTTAACCACCTGAGCCACCCAGGCTCTTCTGCCTTTCTGTCTTACTTCACTTAGCATAATACTCTTAAGGTTCATCTTTTGAATGGCAAGATTTCATTCTTTTTAATTATGATTGAGTAATGTATGCACACTATCCATTCACCTATTGATGGACACTTAGTTTGTTTTCCTATCTTTGCTATTGTAAATAATGCTGCAGTAAACATAGAGTTACATACAACTTTTCAGAATAGTGTTCTTGTTTTCCCTAGGTAAGTAATCAGAAGTGGGATTGCTGGACTCTATGATACTTGTTTTTAATTTTTTGAGGAACCTTCATACTGTTTTCCATAGTGGCTGCACCAACTACATTTCCACCAGCAGTACAGAAGGGTTTCGTTTTCTCATCCTCACCGACACTTTGATCATTTTTTGTCTCATAGTTTTGCTTTTCCAGAATGTCATATAGTTGGAATCATACAATATATAGCCTTTTCAAATTGGCTTGTTTCACTTAGAAATAAGCACTTAAATTTCCTCCATATCTTTTCTGTAAGAAACTGCCAAACCATCCTCCACAGTGTCTGTACCATCTTCCCATTGCTCCATTGGTCTCTAGTTGGTGTTGTCTGTGTTCCTGAGTTTGGCCATTTTAGTAGGTACACAGTGTTAACCTCATTTTACTTTGTATTTCCTGATAACATATAATGTAGGGCATCTTTTCATATGTTTGTATCTTGGTAAGGTGGGTGTTAAGGTCTTTGGTCCATTTTTTAATTGGGTTGCTTATTGTTGAGCTTTATGAGTTTGTTGTATATTTTTGACATACAGGGTCCTTTATTAGGGACACCTGGGTGGCTTGGTGGGTTGAGGGTCTGACTTGATTTAGGTGATGTTGTGGTTCCTGAATTCAGCCCCGAAGTAGGACTCCACACTGACAGTGTGGCACCTCCTTGAGATTCTCTCCCTGTCTCCCTGCCCCTCCTGCACTCTGTCTCTCAAAATAAATAAAAATTTTAAAAAGTCCTTCGTCAGATGTGTGTTTTCCAATTGCTTTCTCCCAGTTTGTGGCTTATCTTCTAATTTTGTTGATACAATTTTTTGCAGAGTGACTTTCACCTCCTTAGTAGTCTCTACATTATTATTATTATTTTTTTTTTTTGGTGTATCTTCATGTTTCTCATTATTTTAACGATTCCTCTTTTCCTTAAGGATAAAACTTGAATGATTGGAGTGGCATTAGGGGTAGGAGTAATGAATGACACTCATGTTTTACTTCTCTATTTGGTTTAGAAGACCTTTCATAATCTGAGAATCTGGTTGTCTTCCGAGCTTCATTTCTTGTCATTCCCCCTGTGGTTCTCAGCCCAAGCTCTTTTTCTTCCTGTATCTCCAAATCTCCCTATTTGCCTTGGTTAACTTCCACTTCCTCATGTACCAAATTTTAGCTTGGACGTTATTTCTTTTTATAAACCCCCAAGTCTTCTTGATGACCTTCATTTGTGCTTTATTGATCCAGTTGTTTAACCTTTAATTTTACTTGTTTGTACTGGGTACAACCTCCTTGAAGGCAGGAGTATGTCTTATTCACTGCATTCCTAAAACCTAGCTTAGTGCTGCATGGTGCTTAATTAAAAAGGGGTACTCAATTGCTGAACCCAATTAACTTGCCAGTAGTGGCAAGTTATTCAAGTGGCAATTGATTCATCACAACAGATGAGAGGTCCATATAGGTGCACGCCTTTATTTGAACATTGTGCAATCGAAATCTGACTCATGAGTCATGCTGTTATTTTTAAGTAGGCTCTAGAAGATACTTATTGATTGGCCAAAGAATAACCGATTTTAACAGCAGAGTTCTCTTGGATACAGCTGTTGTCAAAAACAGTGTAATTTGTATTTTTGCAGGAAGATGAGAAGGATTTTTTTTCATTTTTGTAGGATTTTTGTGAAGTAACTTTTCCTGTGTGATGTCTGCCAGAATAAAAACTTCCTGTTTCCTGGGACACCTGGGTGGCTCAGTTGGTTGTGTCTGACTTTGGCTCAGGTCATGATCTCGAGTTTCTTGAGTTCAATCCCAGCATAGGGCTCTCTTCTCAGAGCCTGGCGCTTGCTTCAGATTGTGTCTCCCTCTCTCTCTGCCCTTCCCCTGCTCATTCTCGGTCTCTCTCTCAAAAATAAAAGAAAGTTCCTGTTTTCCTACTTGGTGAAAGATTAGCTCTAGTTTAAGTTTAAACACTTTATTTTAAGAGTTTGGTGCCTGGGCGGCTCAGTAGGTTAAGCGTCCACTCTTGGTTTTGGCTCATGTCGTGGTCTCACCGTTTGTGAGTCCAGCATCAGGCTCTGCACTAACAGTGAGTGCAGAGCCTGCTTGGGATTCTCTTTCCTGCTCTCTCTGCCCCTCTCTTTATTCTTCCTCTCTCTCTCTTTCTCTCAAAATAAGTAAATATAGGGGCGCCTGGGTGGCTCAGTTGGTTGAGCGTCTGATTTCAGCCTAGGTCGTGATCTCGCCATTTGTGAGTTCAAGCCCGCGTCAGGCTCTGTGCTGACAGTTCAGAGTTTGGAGCCTGCTTCAGATTCTATGTCTCCCCCTTTCTGCCCCTCCCCTGTTCATGCTCTGTCTCTGTCTCAAAAATAAACATTGAAAAAAATTTTTAATGAATAAATTCAAAAACCAAAAGGAAAAAAAAGTATGACATGTGCAAGTGAGGGACGGAAAGAGAATCCCAAGCAAGCTCCACACTGAGTGACCGGCCGGGGGCTCAATCTCATGAACCTTGAGATCATGACCTGAGCTGAATACCAGAGTCACGCTCAACTGACTGAGCTACCCAGGCACTCCTTGCTCTAGTTTAGAATAAAGGTGGGCTAGGCTAGGGATTGCAAGCTAAAATACCTCCAAGAACCAGAGAAGTAACGGAAATGAGTCAGGCCAATTGGAAAGTAGTGAACTCCTGTCCTTCTAAACAAGGTCCATGCCATGTGTAATCTTTAGTCAGGTTGCCAGATTGCATTTTTCTAGGGAATGTAGAAATCTTTTCAAGTTTGGCAAAAAAGATAGTTTTGTTTGAGAACTTAAGGAAAGCCTGAGTGGCCCAGTCAGTTAAGCATGCAGCTTCAGCTCAGGTCATAATCTCAGCGTTGGTGAGTTTGAGTCCCCCCCCCCCCCCCGTGGGCTCTGTGCTGACAGCTCAGAGCCTGGGGCCTGCTTCAGGTTCTATGTCTCCCTCTTTCTCTCTGCCCCTCCCCTACTTGCACTCTGTGCCCCTATCTCTCTCAAAAATAAATACTGAAAAGATTGTTAAAATATGAAACCCACTTGGGGCGCCTGGGTTGGATGCTCAGTAGGTTGAGCATCCAACTTTGGCTCGGGTCATGATCTCATGGTTTGTGAATTCAAGCCCCACATCAGGCTTGCTGCTGTCAGCATGGAGCCCACTTTGAATCCTCTGTCCCCCTCCCTTTTTGCCCCTACCCTGTTCATGCTCTTTCTCTCTCTCTCAAAAGTAAACATTTAAAGAAGAAATAAAGGACACCCACTTGCAGGCCAGTTGTATGGGTTACCAGTGTGAGACTTCTTGGATGGAAGCTGATATTTGTGGGAATTTAGTGGCTGCCCAAAGCAAGAAACTCAGTCCCAGGGACAAAGATTTGATAATAGAGAAGAGGCAAATGATCTGTCAGCATGATGGAGCACTATGTGAGCAGGACTGAGACTGCAGTTGAGCCAGTAATTGGCCACTATGATCCAGCTGCAGGTTGTAGGTGGGAATAAATGCAGGTGTTCAGTATTATTTCAGTTCCTAGGAGGATTTTTGGGCAATGCAGTACACCAAGAGTATTGAGATCACAAAAGTAAAACTTCAGAACCATCAGTGAACATATTTGGGTGGGAGAGAGCATATCTTGGAAATAGTCTATTGACTTGAGTTTATTACTTTAGTTTTTGAAAAAGAGGTCATTCTGCCTGTGGTTCATAGTGCCTTTGCAACTGGCACTAAATGGTTCATCCCTATGATATCACCCTCAAAAACCTTTGATAACTGTCCGGGTATGGACAGTCGTCTTTCTCAATCAACAAATAGTGATGAGACCACGTATTTCACTCTACGAGTTCATAATTACCAAGAGCACATAATCATTTACCTAGTCCCTGGAAATTTGTACAAAGTTCATACTGTCTTTTTAAAAAATCTATATATCCTTTTTAAAAAAATTTTTTAATGTTTATTTACTTTTGAGAGAGGGAGAGTGAGAGAGCAAGTGAAGAAGGGGTAGAAAGACAGATAGAGGATCCTAAGTGGACTCTGCACTGACAGCAGAAAGCCTGATGTGGGGCTCGAACTCATGAACGGTGAGTTCATAAACTGAGCTGAAGTTGGATGCGTAACTGAACCACCCAGGTGCCCCCATACTGTCTTTTTTAAAAATAAAAATTTGGGGGGCGCCTGGGTGGCTCACTTGGTTGGGCGTCGGACTTCAGCTCAGGTCATGACTGCGCAGTCTTGAGTTTGAGCCCCGCGTTGGGCTCTGTGCTGAAAACTCAGAGCCTGGAGCCTGCTTTGGATTCTGTGCTTCCCTTTCTCTGCCCCTCCCCTGCTCACACTCTGTCTCTCAAAAATGAATAAACATTAAAATTTTTGCTGGGGTGCCTGGGTGCCTCGGTTAAGTGTTCAGCTTCAGCTCAGGTCATGATTTCTCAATTTGTAGGTTCAAGTTGTATGCAGAGCCTGCTTCAGATCCTCTCTCTCCCCCTCTCTCTGCTCCTCCCCCACTTGTGCTCTCTCAAAATTTGAAAAAAAAATTATAAGGGACGTCTGGGTGGCTCAGTTGGTTAAACGTTGGACTTCAGCTCAGGTCATGATCTCACAGTTCATGAGTTCGAGCCCTGTGTTAGGCTCTGTGCTGACAGTTTGGAGCCTTCTTCGATTCTCTCTCTCTCTCTCTCTCTCTCTCTCTCTCTCTCTCTCTCTCTCTCTCTCTCTCGGCCTCTCCCCTACTCGTGCTCTGTCTCAACAGTAAACATTAAAACAAATTTTTTTTAAGTTAGAAAATAGGGAGAACATGTTATTGGAGAAAGGTAGAATTAATATTTTGGATCTCCTAGCCGCTGCTTACAAACACAGTAAACTAGTTCAATCACTTTGGAGACCAATTTGGCAAAATTCAGTGAAGTTGGAGATGTATATATTCCTAGACCCTCTGTACAAGGAGATGTACCAAACCTTATTGTGGTATTTGTAATTGAAAAGTTGGAAACAACCGAAATGTTCATCAATAGAGAACTGGATAATTTAAGGATATATAGAAAAGTGCAGAAAAATACAGTTAAAATGAACCATGAGTTATGTGTATCACTATGGAAAAAAAATAACATTGTCCAGTAAAAGGTTGGGTAAAGGTATGTACCATATTGATGACCTTTAATTAACATTGGATAACATGCAACATGATAGTATTTATGCATTGGTGTATGTGTAACAAGTATGAAGACTTACATGTGAATGAGAATACTAAATACACATAGAAGTTACCTCGTGGGGTAGGGTGGATAACATGTTTTACCTGTATCTCATATTTTCTTGATCTGGAACAAATAGGGGCGCCTAGCTGTCTCAGAGGAGCATGTGACTCTTGGTCTTTTTTTTTTTTTTTTGTAGCATAGACATTTTATTTTCTATTTTTTTATATATATATGAAATTTATTGACAAATTGGTTTCCATACAACACCCAGTGCTCATCCCAAAAGGTGCCCTCCTCAATACCCATCACCCACCCTCCCCTCCCTCCCACCCCCCATCAACCCTCAGTTTTGTTCTCAGTTTTTTTTTATCTTTACGATAACTTTATTTTTTTTTATTTTATATATGAAATTTATTGTCAAATTGGTTTCCATACAACACCCAGTGCTCATCCCAAAAGGTGCCCTCTTCAATACCCATCACCCACCCTCCCCTCCCTCCCACCCCCCATCAACCCTCAGTTTGTTCTCAGTTTTTAACAGTCTCTTATGCTTTGGCTCTCTCCCACTCTAACTCTTTTTTTTTTTTGTTCCTTCCCCTCCCCCATGGGTTCCTGTTAAGTTTCTCAGGATCCACATAAGAGTGAAACCATATGGTATCTGTCTTTCTCTGTATGGCTTATTTCACTTAGCATCACACTCTCCAGTTCCATCCACGTTGCTACAAAAGGCCATATTTCATTTTTTCTCATTGCCACGTAGTATTCCATTGTGTCTATAAACCACAATTTCTTTATCCATTCATCAGTTGATGGACATTTAGGCTCTTTCCATAATTTGGCTCTTGTTGAGAGTGCTGCTATGAACATTGGGGTACAAGTGCCCCTATGCATCAGTACTCCTGTATCCCTCGGATAAATTCCTAGCAGTGCTATTGCTGGGTCATAGGGTAGGTCTATTTTTAATTTTCTGAGGAACCTCCACACTGCTTTCCAGAGCGGCTGCACCAATTTGCATTCCCACCAACAGTGCAAGAGGGTTCCCGTTTCTCCACATCCTCTCCAGCATCTATAGTCTGATTTGTTCATTTTGGCCACTCTGACTGGCGTGAGGTGATACCTGAGTGTGGTTTTGATTTGTATTTCCCTGATAAGGAGCGACGCTGAACATCTTTTCATGTGCCTGTTGGCCATCTGGAAGTCTTCTTTAGAGAAGTGTCTATTCATGTTTTCTGCCCATTTCTTCAGTGGGTTATTTGTTTTTCGGGTGTGGAGTTTGGTGAGCTCTTTATAGATTTTAGATACTAGCCCTTTGTCCGATATGTCATTTGCAAATATCTTTTCCCATTCCGTTGGTTGCCTTTTAGTTTTGTTGGTTGTTTCCTTTGCTGTGCAGAAGCTTTTTATCTTCATAAGGTCCCAGTAATTCACTTTTGCTTTTAATTCCCTTGCCTTTGGGGATGTGTCGAGTAAGAGACTGCTACGGCTGAGGTCAGAGAGGTCTTTTCCTGCTTTCTCCTCTAAGGTTTTGATGGTTTCCTGTCTCACATTTAGGTCCTTTATCCATTTTGAGTTTATTTTTGTGAATGGTGTGAGAAAGTGGTCTAGTTTCAACCTTCTGCATGTTGCTGTCCAGTTCTCCCAGCACCATTTGTTAAAGAGGCTGTCTTTTTTCCATTGGATGTTCTTTCCTGCTTTGTCAAAGATGAGTTGGCCATACGTTTGTGGGTCTAGTTCTGGGGTTTCTATTCTATTCCATTGGTCTAGGTGTCTGTTTTTGTGCCAATGACTCTTGGTCTTGGGGTCATGAGTTTGAGTCCCACATTCAGTGCAGAGAGCTTACTTTAAAAAAAAAATAAACAATAGTTTTTCCCTGGCTTGTAAACATAGTTATGTGCATTTTTCACTTTTTGTTCTTGTTTCTCTGAAGTTCTTTTTAGAGGTGAAGGAGATAGGGGTCACATAGTAATATGACGTTTTTATTCTTTATACTGGGAATTTGTAATGTAAATTTCTAAAGTATTTAATCATCACAGAGACTTAAAGCCTCATTTTTTTCTTAAAGTTTTAGATTTATTTTTGAGAGTGTGGGGAAGGGGCAGAAAGAGGGAGAGAGAATCCCAAGCCGACTCTGCACTGTCAGCATGGAGCCCAACAAGGGGCTCAAACTCCCGAACCGTGACATCATGACGTGAGCTGAAATCAAGAGTCAGACATAACCAGTGGAGCCACCCAGGCACCCTGAAGCCCCATTTTATATTAAAAGTTTTCCTTAAATTTCTGTGCATTAGAATTTTATCAGGGGCACATGGGTGGTTCCCTTAGTTAAGTGTTCAACTTTGGCTTAGATCTTGATCTTGCAGTCCGTGGGCTCAAGTCCCGAGTTGGGCTCTGTGCTACAGCTCAGAGCCTAGAGCCTACTTCAGATTCTGTGTCTCCCCAACTTGTGCGTGTGCACTCACTCGCTCTCAAAAAAAAAAAAAAAAAAAAAAGAATTTTATCAGGAATGTCCTACCTTCCTGGAAATGAACTCTTAGTTTGCCAATTTATTATACTTAACATACCTTCCACCCTTTCAATAATCAGCTTTATGTACAACCAAATGGCATCTAGTGATTTCCTTCTCTCCAACTCCGTAATTGCTGTACTTTTTATGTGTTTTTTTGATGTCAAGATTTCTAAAGAGTACCACATACAATGTTTTATTTATTTTATTTTTATTTTTATTTTTATTTTTTTAATTTTTTTTTTCAACGTTTATTTATTTTTGGGACAGAGAGAGACAGAGCATGAATGGGGGAGGGGCAGAGAGAGAGGGAGACACAGAATCGGAAACAGGCTCCAGGCTCTGAGCCATCAGCCCAGAGCCCGACGCGGGGCTCGAACTCACCGACCGCGAGATCGTGACCTGGCTGAAGTCGGACACTTAACCGACTGCGCCACCCAGGCGCCCCCACATACAATGTTTTAAATTTTACAGGAGCCTAGGAGTGTCTGGGTAGCTCAGTTGGTTGAGTGTCCGACTTTGGCTCAGGTTATGATCTCTCGGCTGTTGAGTTCAGGCCCTGCGTTGGGCTCACTGCTGTCATCACAGAGCCTGCTTCCAGATCCTGTGTCCCCCGCACGCCCCACTATCCGGCGCCTCTCCCCTGCTCATACTTCTTCTTTCTCTCTAGAAAATGAATAAACGTTTAAATTTACAGGAACCCAACCAATACATTGGCCTTAATTTTATTGCTGACAGAACGTATCTAAATGTGAAAGAAAAAAGGTGATGCATCTAACTTCAGAAATTCACATTCTGTTGAAAATTGTGTTCCTGTAAGTTTGTTTCAGTTTGCTCATCTCCAGGCTGTGCTCTAGTCTTCCACTCCCCAGGGCTGAGGTAGGTGCTCTCTTTCTATTCTCCTAGAACTTTGCTGTACTTCCAGGAATGGGGATAATAATGAAACTTGCCTCATAAGATTATTGTGAAGGTTAAGATCAAACGTGGTACTTCATGCGAAGAATTTAAAATTGTTCTTAGCTCAGTAAAAGTAGCTGTTTTTTTTCCCACTTAAAAAATTTGTTTTTATTCTTAAGTAGGGTTCTCTCTCCCGTAGGGGTCGAACTCATGACCTCGAGATCAAATGTCTCATGCTCCGCTGACTGAGCCAGCCAGGCTCCCCTCTTTCCTTTTTTTTTTTTTTTTTTTTTTAACATATCCAACACAAAAGAATATACAAACATGCTTATCATACTTTTGCTTTTCTTTAAGTTGAAGTATAACTGACTACTTTTACTTGTAGAGTTTTATTATTCATTACTTATATATAGATACAAGATAGATATGGTTCTGTCTGTCTCTAAGCTGTGGGAGATTGGAATCATGGGATGCTAAATCATAATAAGGTTCATCCATGTTGTCTTGTTTAGCCATAGCACATTTGTTTCCACTGTTGTACAGTATTCTGTTGTGCGATATACCAGAATTTATTGATCCATTTTCGTTTTTTTTTAAATTTTTTGAAAGTTTATTTATTTTGAGAGAGTGAATGGAGGAGGGGCAGAGAGAGAGGGAGAAAGAGAATCCCAGGCCGGCTCTGTGCTGAGCCCTATGTGGGACTCAAACTCACGAACTGTGAGGTGATGACCTGAGCTGAAACCAAGAGTAGGACACTTAACCAACTGAGCCACCCAGTCCCCTCGATCCATTTTCCTTTTGATGGACATTGGGATTCCAGTTTTTTGCCTTTATAAACAGTATTGCTGTAAGCATTATAACCTCTGTCTCCTGGTGCACACATGAAAGGGTTTTTCCAGGGGTGGAATTGCTGTGTGATAGAGAATGCCAATAATAAACTTTATTAGGAAATGTCAAATGGTTTCCCAAAGTAGTTGCATCAGTTTATACCCCACCAGTGATATATAAGGGTTCCCATATAAGAATGTCCTCTTTGGGGCACCTGGGTGGCTCAGTTGGTTCAGCGTCCAGCTTCAGCTCAGGTCATAATCTCATGGCTCCTGAGTTTGAGATCTGCATAATACTCTCTGCTCTCAGCACAAAGCCTACTTTGGATCCTCTATGTCTCTCTCTCTCAAAAGTAAACACACACATAAAAATATCTTCTTCAACATTTAGGGTTCTCAGATTTTTATTTTTAATCTTTTTCCCTCCCTCCCCACTTGCTGGTTTTCACATTTTTATTTAACATTAAAAAAAAGTTTAATGTTTACTTTTGAGAGAGAGAGGGAAACACAGAATCCCAAGCAGGCTCCAGTCTCTGAGCTGTCAGCATAGAGCCCGATGCGGGGCTTGAACTCACAAACTGTGAGATCATGACCTGAGCTGAAGTAGGACACTTAACTGACTAAGCCACCCAGGCACCCCTAATATTTTATTTTTAAGTAATCTCCATACCCAGCATGGGGCTTGGACTCACAACCCCAAGGTCAAGAACCACATGCTCCACTGACTGAGCCAGCCATGAGCTCCAAGGTTCTCACATTTAAATATTTTTTTGCCAATTAAGTGTGCATAAAATACCTTCTGGTCTCATCTTTCACTTTTTCAGCTAACTTATTCTCTCTGATCCTCTTTCTTTTCTCATACAAAAATAGATTTTTTCTTTGTTCTGATTACAAAATTGACTCATACATAGTCATTTTTCAACAAATAATTGTGTGCCAAAGTGTGCTGCAACATCCTAGGGGAGAGATGAAGACAGCAATGAAAAAACAGGCAAGCCTCTCCCCTCACGGAGCTTCCATGCCAGTGTCAGAGATTAGCAAGAGGCAAAGGAAGAGAAAAAAGCTAATTTTGAATTTCTGATACTGATAAGATGCTGTGAAGGCACTTCACAAGGTACTAAGGTAATAATGGTAAAATAATAGTGGTTGGTGGGGATGGAACTGCTCTAGACTGGATGATCAAGGAAGGCCTTTCTGAGGAAATGAATTAATTATATGTGAGCTGTATCTGAGTAATGAGAAGGAGACAGCCACGCAGAGAAGGAGTTAGCTTAGCCATGTGAAGAATGAAGGTAGGCTAAGAGTGTTGCAGGCAGTGGGAGCATGGGTGGGAATCATGAGGTGAGAAACAAACTCGTAAAGAAATTGGAACTACCCTCAATCCAATGATCCAGAGATAGTGTGTTAGATTTTGATGCGTGTTCTTCCAGACATAGCTGTGTGTATTTTGGTCTTTCCCTCCAGGTTCTGGCATATTAAGTGGTAGACTTTCTGCTTTTATTAGTGGTTACTTTTTTGTATTTTAAGATAATGTTCATATACATACCTTGATTCATCAAGAATGAAATTGATTCACTCTATTAAATGTGAGGAAATTATCATAATTTTATTTTTTCCCATCCTCCTACCCAACCTCTTGGGTTTTTTGTTTTTTGTGTTTTTTTTAGTATTAGTGGATTAACATTGTGGGCTTATTCATGAATTGTAGCACATTTAATTTTTTTAAGGTTTATTTTTGAGAAAATGCAAACAGGGCAGGGGCAGAGAGAGGAAGACAGGATCCAAAGTGGGCTTTGCACTATGAGTTTCTGTAGTGTAGTGGTTACCACGCTCACATAACGACAAAGTGGACTCCACACTGACAGCAGTGAGCCAGATTTGGGGCTCCAACTTGAGAACTACGAGATCATGACCTGAGCCAGAGTCAGAAGCTCAACCGACTGAGCCACCCAGGTAGCATATTTCATTTCTGCTTCATAGCCATAATTACTAATTTAGCTTTAAAAGCGTAAACATTAACTGTTAGTCCTTTGATATCACAAATTCCTTGGGGCACCTGGCTGGCTCAATTGGCAGATCACTTGACTCTTAACTTCAGGATTATGAGTTCAAGTCCCACGCTGGACATGAAGCCTACTTTAAAAAAAAAAAAAATTCAAACCAAAAATGTGTTTTGTTTTTTCACTGGTTGGTTAGCTAATTCAGGTGCATTTTTTTTATAGTTTACTTTTTTTTTTAAGACTACTTATTTTGAGAGAGAAGGAGAGCATGAGCAGGGAACAGGCAGAGAGAGAGAGAGGGAGAGAGAGAATCCCAAGCAGGATCCATGATGTCAGCATGGTGCCCAACATGGGGCTCGATGTCACCAACTGTGAGATCATGATCTGAGCCAAAAGCAAGACTCAAGTCAGACGCTTAACTGACTGACGCAGGTGCCCCCAGGTACATTTAAAAAAAAAAATTTTTTTTTTTCAACGTTTATTTATTTTTGGGACAGAGAGAGACAGAGCATGAACGGGGGAGGGGCAGAGAGAGAGGGAGACACAGAATCGGAAACAGGCTCCAGGCTCTGAGCCATCAGCCCAGAGCCTGATGCGGGGCTTGAACTCACGGACCGCGAGATCATGACCTGGCTGAAGTCGGACGCTTAACCGACTGCGCCACCCAGGCGCCCCTCCCCCAGGTACATTTTAGAGAAAACCGTATATAGTTGGTGTGTGTATGTATTTGTGTATATACATATATACACATATATATGTGCGTGTATATATATATATATATATATATATGTATGCACATATATATGTATATATACGTGTGTGTGTGTGTATATATATATATATAGTTTATTTTATTTTGGAGAGAGAGTATTAGTGGGGTTGGGGCAGAGAGGGGGACAGAGGATGTGAAGCAGGCTCTGTGCTGACAGCACAGAGCCCAATGTGGGGCTCAAACTCATGAACTGTGAGATCACGACCTGAGCCAAAGTCAGATGCTTAACTAACTGAGCCACCCCATAGCTGGTATATTTTTTGACTTTTTATATTTGAGAACATTTTTCTGTTGCCTTCAAACATGGTCAGCAATTAGGCTGGATCAAGATTTCCTATCAATATTCTGTAAGTTTTGTACCTACTGGTGTCTAATGTTGCCAAGAATGAGACCACACCCCCCCCTTTATATATAAACTAATTTTTGTCCGCATTTTTTTAAGTTTATTTATTTTGAGAGATGGGGGAGGGGTAAGGGAGGGACAGAGAAAGAGGGAAAGAGAATCCCAAGCAGGCTCCATGCTGTCAGTGCAGAGCCGGATGTGGGGCTCGAGGTCAGGAACGCTGAGGCAAAATCAAGAGTTGGATGCTTAACTGAGCCACCTAAGCACCCCTGTCTGTATTTTTGTATGATTCTTTAGATTGAAGTAAAATTGGTATATAACATTATATAAGTCTGGGGTATATGACTTTTAAAAAAGATTTTTATTTTATTTTATTTTTTTTTTAATACAATCTATACCTCCAATCTGGGGCTTGAACTGAAGACCCTGAGATCGTGGGTCACATGCTCTACTGACTGAACCAGCCAGGTGCCCCATATGTGACTTACTTGGTGTATGTGTGTGTGTGTGTGTGTGTGTGTGTGTGTGTGTGTGTGTGTGTGTGCATATATATATATATATATATGCACACACACACACACACACACACACACACATACATGCTCTGTGCTGACAGCAGAGAGTCCAATTTGGGGCTCATGAACTGTGAGATCATGACCTGAGCCAAAGTCGGGTGCTTAACCGGCTGAGCCACCCAGGTGCTCCTAATATGCTTTCTTTTTAATCCATAAAGCTCACTGCCTTAACCAAGAGCTATATTTTGTTTATCAGGTTTGTGTTTGTTTTTGTTTTTTGTTTTTTTTGGTGTAAGATCAAGCTGTGACCTACTTAAACAGACATATAAAATTAAGTTAGAATTCTCAGAGTTCCTGTACAACCCATGGAGCATTTTTAAGCTAGATTGAAGAGGTATGTACTGGTCGGAAGGCTCAGAGTAGGGAATGGCAAATCTCTGCAATTAGTAGGATCTACTAGCTTCCTGGAGGGCTATTTTGAGAAATGTTTTGAGGCAGACTACGCTTATTGGGAAAGAGTACTGTGACTGATTAGTGATGTCTGCCTCGGTGAGGGAGAGTATAGTGGTATCTAATATGCCAGGACACTGCCATCTTGCCGTCCCTAAGGTAGCTTAGATTGTCCTCATGAAGAGATTAGGGACCTGGTTGGAGACCACTGAGGGCCCTTTGAATCCAGTGATGCCAACCTGCATCCAAAAGCAGCAGAGGCCCCAAGGATTCTAAGACCACAGACCCAGAGGACTGGCGCTGCTCTGTGTCAAAAGCCGTAGAAACCCCCCCTATGGCCTACAGCATAATGTCCAAGTGCCTTCTTAGCCTTTTGTGGCCTCCATACCTTCTTTAATATATCCTGTGGTATAGTTACCCCAAGCCAATCCCTGGTCCCTATACATTTTTATAATCTTTTCTTAGCGTTTGTCTACTCTGCCATGGTGTGTGGAATGTTCTTGGAGAATTAGGATGTCAAAGTTGGAAGAAATCTTAGATATCACTTAGATATCCAGGGCTCCCAGCCCTGGGTATATAGCAGAGTCACTGGGAAAGCTTTTAAAAAATATTTTCAGGGGTGCCTGGGTGGCTCAGTTGGTTAAGCGTCTGATTTCAGCTCAGCTCATGATTTCACAGTTCGTGAGTTCGAGCCCCGCATTGGGCTCTGTGCTAACAACTCAGACCTGGAGTTGCTTCAGATTCTGTGTCTCCCTCTCTCTCTCTGCCACTCCCCCATTCACATTCTGTCTCTCTCTGTCTCTCAAAAATGAATAAATGTTAAAAAATAATAATAATAAAAATATATTTTCAGTTCTCAGCCCTAGGGTTTTTTACTTAAGAGATCTGGGACACAGATTTGGCATGTGCATTTTTATTTTGCAAACGTTATTTCTGTGCATTATCCTTTACTCTGTACTCATATATATATGTTTGTAATAGTGCACAGTTTTATGATTTGCAGTTTGTTACACTTTTCTGTGTTGCTACCATCTCCACAATTACTGTTAGGAAAGCTGAATAATAATTTGGATTATTTAGTTATTTCTTGATGATTGATAACTTAAGTTTCCTAGATTTTACTTTTATAAATGACTATGCTGTGGCTATCTTCCTACATGTAATACATGATTTTTTAAACGAGCCAAACTGGACATTTGACATAAGATTAAACTAAAGCTTAGGGAGGTAGGAGGCTTGCTTCTTGTTGTACAGCCCAGGAGGGAGGAGTAAAGCTTGAACCTGATCGTCTGACTTCCAATGCAGTGCCCTATTTCTCACACCTAGTCTTTCCTGTCCTGTCTCTGTACAGCCAGATCCTAGTCTTCCCACAAAAGTTTGTATAAATATCACTTGCTTCACAAAGTCATTCCTCACTCACCTAATTGGAAGAAATTTGTCATCTTCAATGTCCTTCCCAAATTACCTACAGTGCTTTTTTCTATTTTCACTTTTGACCTTATTGATAGTGACACTTTTATGTCTTAGCTCCGTTGCTAAAAGCAGTATGCACAGTGGCTAGGATTTGGGGCTCTGGAACAGTGTGGGGTTCTAATTTCCTTACCACTTCCTAGCTATGTGATCTTGGGCAAGCTATTCAACCTTTAAACTTGACTTTTCTCACCCTGAAAATGGGGTTTAGTGAGAGACCAAGCGTAAAACACAGTATCTGGCACACAGCATATAGTTTATTTTAATTTTTCTTGTTAATGTTTTTATTAATAATGTCATTCATGGCAAGCTTCTTGAAAGCCAGATCTAGTGCTTGATACATAGTATGGGCTCAATAAATATTTGATAAGTGAAGAATAAAATCAATTCTTAAGGTATGTAATCTCCCCAGACACTTCAAATGATTGTTGGTTTGTAAGATACCATGCTTAAGTATCTCATATATGACACTGCTGGTACCCTTCTAAGCAATCATTGACACTCACTTTGCTGGCAGCAAGCCCAACTAGCTAGTACCTTGTCAGTAGAGCTTAGCCACTCAGAACCCAGCACCTTAGGGTGATGTATATTCTAATTGGGCATTTCTGGTCCAGACACAACTTTTGTGAAGCCAACCCATCAACATTTTTATATTTTGGAGTTAATGAAAAGGAACTTTTATTTAGAAGTTGAGATTGTTATACATGGATTTGTTTTTGTAATTTAGTGACCAATCTCTTAGTTTTACTTGACCAAGAAATTTGGATCTGAAGATTTCTTTCACTGTTTTTTGTTTTTTAAAAAGTTAATAGTTTGTACCATTGAGTCTAGGGTATGTTGTTTTATTTAAAATTTTTTTCAATGTCTATTTATTTGGAGACACATAGGCAGAGCATGAGTAGAGAAGGGGCAGAGAGAGAGGGAGACACAGAAGCCAAAGCAGGCTCCAGGCTCTGAGCTGTCAGCACAGAGCCCGACACAGGGCTTGAACCACAAACTGCCAGATCACGACCTGAGCCGAAGTCGGATGCTTAACCGACTGAGCCACCTAGGCGCCCCTAGGGTATGTTGTTTAAAAGTTTTAGTATTTTAAGGAAACTGACAGGAGAAAAAGGAATGAAGCTGTCTTTAATAATACCTTGAATTGATACTCATATCTTTCTGTATGCAAATTGCTGCTTTCTTGAGACATTAGGCAGGTTTCTATAATTTGCTGTTTGTGGATTAATGTCCACTTTTGATACTAAAAAAAAAATAGAGCTAGAGCATAGCACTGAGGTAATTGAAGTTTAGTTTCATGGATCTTCAGCCATCTTGATGATAATGGTCTAACGCTCTGAATGTATGAATTTCCCTGTCCGACCCCGTCCCTAATCTCTCCACTGCTGGGAGATTGCCACCCCATCTCAAGATCCAGCCAAACCCTAGGGTCAGGACCAATGTGCTCCTGCGCTCAGCTGTTGAACTCATTCTGACTTGAATGTAGTTTCAGTGTCTGAGTCCATGTCCCATTTCCACCTTCTCTACTCATACTTGAGCTTTCAGAACTGACCCTCTTTTTGCCCACTCATTTGTTCTGCTTCACTCTCAGCACTGCTGTCTCTGAGTCCCCAACCAGCTGATGCCCCCCCTTCTGTCATATCTCTTATGATTCTTTTTTTTTTAATTTTTTAAATGTGTATTTATTTTTGAGAGAGAGCAGTGGGGGATGGGGGCAGAGAGAGGGACACAGAGGATCTGAAGTGGGCTCCTTACTGAGTGGAGAGTCCGACAGGGGCCTCGAACTCAGCAGCCGTGAGATCATGACCTGAGCTGAAGTCGGATGCTCAACCGACTGAGCCACCCAGGTGCCCCTCTCTCTCATGATTCTTACTGAACTGCTAAACTGGCTCCGTTCCCACATATGACAATAGAGCAGACCGAAGAGACATGGGCTGCAGCAAACCAAAGTTGATATCTGTGCTCCTGCCCCCACTGCACTGTTGCCACTTCATCTGTGATGGGACCTTTCTACCCAGTACTGCATCACAGAGCTTTTCTCACAAGCTCATTAGATGGGCCTGGATGTTTTTTTCACTTCTTCCCTTCTGGTTCCAGTGAATCTGTAGAACATTTTGGGATGCTGGCAAATGAATGATTGAAATGGGAAGCCTTTTCCAGTTCCCTATATGAGAATTTGGCCCTTCCTACTCTTTGCATCCATAACTCTATTATTTGCCTCGGTTATGGTAAAATAATGAAGAGAGTATATGTAAAATATAATGTGTGTGTGTATATATTATGTATATATGTGTATATATATATATATATACACACATATATAAACATTTAAAAAATAAAAATGAGACTCTTGTAATCAAAAAAACTCAGGTGTGTGTGTGTGTGTGTGTGTGTATATATATATAGTATACATTATACAATATATCAGGTGTGTATGTATATGTATATATATATATATAATATATATATTATATACACCTGATTTTTTCTGATTATAAGATTCTCATCTTTTTTTATTATTTATTTATTACATTTATTTATTTTTTGAGAGACAGAGACAGAACACGAGTAGGGGAGGGGCAGAGAGAGAAGGAGACACAGAATCCGAAGCAAGCTCCAGGCTACGAGCTGTCAGCACAGAGCCTGACGCAGGGCTCGAACTCACAAACCATGAGATCATGACCTGAGCCGAAGGCGGACACTTAACCGACTGAGCCACCCAGGCACCCCTTTTTATTTTTTAAATGTTTGTTTTTGAGAGACAGAGACCGAGCATGAGCGGGGGAGGGGCAGAGAGAGATGAAGACACAGAATCCGAAGCAGGTTCCAGGCTCTGAGCTGTCAGCACAGAGCCCCACGCAGGGCTTGAACCCACAAACCGTGAAATCATGGCCTGAGCCAAAGTTAGACACTTAACTGGTAGAGTCACCCAGGTGCCACAAGATTCTTGTTTTTAAAAATGTAGAAATAGGGGCGCCTGGATGGCGCAGTCGGTTAAGCGTCCGACTTCAGCCAGGTCATGATCTCGCGGTCCGTGAGTTCGAGCCCGGCGTCAGGCTCTGGGCTGATGGCTCAGAGCCTGGAGCCTGTTTCCGATTCTGTGTCTCCCTCTCTCTCTGCCCCTCCCCCGTTCATGCTCTGTCTCTCTCTGTCCCAAAAATAAATAAATGTTGAAAAAAAAATTTTTTTTTTTTAAAATGTAGAAATAAAGTATGGCTTGTGATTGAGATAGTAGAATGAGTCCATGCTTCAACATAGCCCCTCGGCCTCACACACCCAGGAGAAAATGGAAAAAGAAAAAACAGATAAATTCATGTGACTAAAAATGTAGAAGAAACCCCTAGTGGTGAGTGGGGCTCACTTTAGGACTCAGACTCTGGGTCTAAAACCAAGGTGGCTAGGAGTGTGACCTCTTTTGGTAAAACAGACCACCTTGAGAGTTCCATGACTGAGGTGAATGAGCTGGAATAGGCAAGTGAAGCCAGGGCCCGGGATTTCAGCTTGTGGAAACAGACAGAATGGTTGAGTCTATTGCTTTGTGAAAAACTGGGCCCAGTGACAGTGAGAAAGGCAAACATGGTGTGTTTGTGTTTTAATGTTTATTTCTGAGAGAGACTGAGTGGGGGGAGGGGCAGAGAGAGAGGGAGACACAGAATACAAAGCAGACTCCAGGTTCCAAGCTGTCAGCACAGAGTCTGACGCGGAGCTCAAAGTCATGAACCGTGAGATCATGACCTGAGCTGAAGATGGACACTTAAACAGCTGAGCTAGCCAGGTGCCTCTTCTCAGTTGTTCTTTCACATAAAATCATGTTCTTTGAAAAAAGTGGCTAGTTCAACTCAACGATCACACATGTACTTTTCCATGAACCCACTCTCGTACTTCTATGTGCAGCAAAAGTGCATTATGCGTATTTCCCACATCACTCAGAGTTTTAAAAAAGACGTATTCATGGGTCAAAGTTTGATAAGATTAAACAGTTTTTATTGCCTCATCAAGGGCATTCTTAAGTGTAACTGTTTTTTGTTTTTTCTTTTTTCTTTTTGGTGAATGCATGACGATGAAGAATACAATGACCACTGGGACAGTTTGGTACCAGTGCCGGCATTCATGCTCAGTTGCCAGCTGTTTTACTCATCATTGCTTTTGTATCATCAGTGCAAATGTCAGCAGTGTGGGGGGAAAAAGCAAAGTCTTAGTATTACTATAAAAATGTTTTAACCTTGTAGATTTTTGAAATTGTCCGGGGAAATACTCTGAGAACTGCTCTAAATGGTAATAGACAAGACAGAGCACTTGTTCCGTGGTGTGCTAAGAACCACCAGGAAGAAGACAAAGATAGCTGCAGAACATTTAGAATAAATGTTAAGTGTGTCCTCTAAACACGAGTACTACTGAAAAAAAAAAAAGACATCTATGGTTTACAAACAAGAAGAGCTATAAAAGAAAATACAGAAATCTATGAATTCAGTAGAAGGCAAGAAAAGAGCCCAAGAAAAAGGGATATACATAAGACACTAATATGGGGAAGTAAGTCCAGCTATATGAGTAGTCACAGTAAACGAACTGTGTAAAAGATGATCATATTGGATTTAAAAACATCTATATGCTG
Source organism: Lynx canadensis (assembly GCF_007474595.2). Lineage (NCBI taxonomy): Eukaryota > Metazoa > Chordata > Mammalia > Carnivora > Felidae > Lynx > Lynx canadensis. The sequence continues at coordinate 19,931,945 of NC_044316.2, forward strand.
CTTAAAAAAGACAGCTAAAAATGAATAATGAAAAATGTTGAAAATCTAGGCAAGTACTAAGTAAAAGCTTGCACAGTAATATTATTATTAGACAAAATAACATTTAATGCTAAAGCCATTAATTGAGAGGAAGGACATTACCTAGTGACAAAAGAGTGATCTAGTAAGAAGATATTATAGTTAAAAATTATGCATTTTCTGGGGCGCCTGGGTGGCTCAGTAGGTTGAGCGTCCAATTCTTGATTTCAGTTAGGGTCATCATTTCGTGGTTCGTGGGTTCGAGCCCCTCATTGAGCTTGGGGCAGGTTCCTCGGATCAGCTTGGGATTCTATCTCTCTCTCCCTCTCTCTGCGCTTCTCCTGTGTGTGCTGTCTCTCTCAAAATAAATAAACTTAAAATAGTATGCATTTTCCAATGTATTAACTGAGAATTACAAAAAGAAATTGACAGATTCACTGGTCATGGTGGAAAATTCTGAAGCAGCTCTATCAGAAATTGGTAAAGAAAACTCAGCTTACAAAGAACAAAAGCTTTTTTTTTTTTTTTTTGAGATTAAGTGGGAGAGAGAGAATCCCAAGCAGGCTCTGCACTGTCAGCATAGAGCCAGATCAAGGGCCGGAATCCATGAACCGTGAGGTCATGGCCTGAACCGAAACCAAGAGTTTGATGCTCATCCAACTGAGCCATTCAGGCACCCCAGAACAAAAGCATTCTTATCCACAAATATAGTAGTATATTTTATTTTCTTGTTTGTTGTCTGTATTCCCAACTAGAATTTAATGAGTGCAGGGATTTTTGTCTGTTTCTTGCTATTTCCCCAGAATCTAAAGCAGTGCCTGACACATCACAGGCACTCAATACTTGTTGAATGAATAAATGAATGAAAGTTTCAACATCAGAAAACTTACCAACAGGTTAAAAGAGGAAAATCAGGGGTAAGCTCAGTCAGTTAAGCAATCTGACTCTTGATCTCAGCTCAGGTCTTGATCTCGGGGTCGTTGAGTCCAAGCCCCATGTTGGGCTTGGTGCTGGACGTGAAGCCTACTTAAAAAAGAAAAAGTCATATGGTAAGTTTATATACAGAAAATGATTGGATAAAATTATCCTTGATCAGAACTCTTAGTTAACAACTAGAAAAGAACTTCTTTCACTTGCCAGCAATAAAAAACCTAGACTTAACATCATAATCGATGGTGCAACTGTAAGGAGCATTTCATGCTATCCCCTATTCAACTGCATGCTAAGACAGGAAAAAGTACTAACGGATATAAAATTGGGAAGTAAGAGCAAAGCTGTCTTATTTGCGGAGGATGTTTACCCTGGATATTCAAAAGGATCTACAAATTGGTGAAACAATTAGTTCAATGAAGTAACTATTATATATTTTTAATGTTTTTTATTTTATTTTTAAGACAGAGAGGGACACAGCATGAGTAGGGATGGGGCAGAGAGAGAGGGAGACACAATCTGAAGCAGGCTCCAGGCTCTGTGCTGTCAGCACAGAGCCCGATGCGGGGCTCGATCATGACCTGAGCCGAAGTCAGATGCTCAACTGACTGAGCCACCCGGGCGCCCCAAGTAACTATTATATAAAGGTCAGCATTCTCACACACAAGTAACAATTAGTACATATAATGGCAAAATGAACCAGTTTATGATAACCTGAAGTATAAACTACTCCAAAATTAATAAAAGATCTTTTTATGAAAAAAAATTATACTATCAGGAGACAAAGAAGTCCTCACTATTTGGAGATAGATTTGTAGATGGGAAGACATATCAGGAAAATATCAATTCTTCCCAAATAATCTGTACATTAAATGATTTATGCAATGATTTTCACTGGAACTTGACAAGCTTAACCTAAAATGCGTATGAAAAAGCAAAACAGGGGGCGCCTGGGTGGCGCAGTCGGTTAAGCGTCCGACTTCAGCCAGGTCACGATCTCGCGGTCCGGGAGTTCGAGCCCCGCTCAGGCTCTGGGCTGATGGCTCGGAGCCTGGAGCCTGTTTCCAATTCTGTGTCTCCCTCTCTCTCTGCCCCTCCCCCGTTCATGCTCTGTCTCTCTCTGTCCCAAAAATAAATAAAAAACGTTGAAAAAAAAATTAAAAAAAGAAAAAGAAAAACAGCCCTGAATGTTAAGACCCCTTTAAAGGAGAAGAATGTGAGGGACAAGATGAATTATAAAGCCATAGTTGACTCTGGAATGTAGCATAGTGTCTGACACAGTACTCCATGAATTTTTGCTGGGTAGATTGATAATTAGGGGATGAATGGACTTCGTGGACACACAGATGTTATGGTAACCTTGGGTCCTACCTGACCTTATATTACCTTTTGTCTGGAGTCAGGATTAACTCTGGAACTGGTAGGGTTGCAGGAGGGCTGAACTTGAAGGTGAGGGCTACTCAGATTGCAAAGATCAGGGAAGGTGGGCTCTGACAAAGGGCAGTACAGAGAGCTAATTTGTTTCATTTGTCTACAGATACTTTAAAGTTTTTTTTTTTTTTTTTTACGTTTGTTTTTGAGAGAGAGAATCCCAAGCAGGCTCTGCACTTTTAGCATAGAGCCCGATGTGGGGCTTGATCCCCTGGTCTCATGAGACCTTGACCTGAGCCAAGATCAAGATTTAGATGCTTAACCAAGTGAAACACCCAAGCACCCATAAGTTTTTCTTTTTAATATAATTTTCCTGGGGTGCCTGGGTGGCTCAGTTGGTTGAGCGTCCAACTTCAGCTCAGGTCATGATCTCACAGCTCGTGAGTTTGAGCCCTGTGTTGGGCTCTGTGCTGACACCTCGGAGCCTGGAGCCTGCTTTGGATTCTGTGTCTCCCTCTCTTTCTGCCCGTAACCCAGGGCATCCTGTCTCTGTCTCTGTCAAAAATAAATAAACATTAAAAAAAATATTTTTTTTTAAAATTTTTTTTTTTCAACGTTTATTTATTTTTGGGACAGAGAGAGACAGAGCATGAACGGGGGAGGGGCAGAGAGAGAGGGAGACACAGAATGGGAAACAGGCTCCAGGCTCTGAGCCATCAGCCCAGAGCCTGACGCGGGGCTCGAACTCACGGACCGCGAGATCGTGACCTGGCTGAAGTCGGACGCTTAACCGACTGCGCCACCCAGGCGCCCCCAAAAAATATTTTTTAATATAATTTTCCTAAGATCAACTTAAAAACAAAATACTTACCTTTGAGAGAGAAAGAGAGCATGGGGGATGGGTAGATAGAGATGGAGAGAGAATCCCAAGCAGTCTCTGTGATGTGAGCACAGAGCCTGATGCAGGGCTCAGTCTTATGAACTGTGAGATCACTACCTGAGCTGAAGTCAAGAGTTGGATGCCCAGACTGAGTCACCCAGGTGCCCCCTTTCTTTTTAAAAATTTGTTTTGTTGGGGCGCCTGGGTGGCTCAGTCGGTTAAGCGTCCGACTTCAGCTCGGGTCATGATCTCACGGTCCGTGGGTTCGAGCCCCGCGTCAGGCTCTGTGCTGACAGCTCAGAGCCTGGAGCCTGTTTCGGATTCTGTGTCTCCCTCTCTCTGTGACCCTCCCCTGTTCATGCTCTGTCTTTCTCTGTCTCAAAAATAAATAAACGTTAAAAAAAATAAAAAAAAATTATTTATGTTGAGAGAGCGTGGGTCGGGGAGGGGCAGAGAGAGGGACAGGAAGAGAGCGAATCCCAAGCAGGCTTTGCAACATCAATGCAGAGCCTGATGTAGGGCTTGAACCCATAAAACCATGAGATCATGACCTGAGCCAAAACAGAGTTGGATGCTAAACTGACTGAGCCACTCAGGTGCCCCCTATCTTAATAATTTTTAAATGTACAGTTCAGTGGTATTAAATACATGCATAATGTACAACGATCACCACCATCCATTCACAGAACTTTCTTCATCTTGTAGAAACTGGAACTATATCCATTAACAACACAGCCCCACTTTCCACACCTCTTACCCAATCCCTGACAACCACAAATCTACTTTGTCTCTATGATTTTGATCAAGTACCTCATATAAATAGAATCATGTGGTATTTGTCTTTTTGTGGTTGGCTTCTTTTACTTAGTATAATGTTTCCAAGATTCATCTTTGTTGTATCATATGTTAGAATTCTCTTCCTTTATAAGGCTGAATAATATTCCATTATATGTATATTCCACATTTTGCTTATGTAATCATCCATTGATGGATACTTGGGTTGTTCCCATGCTTTGACTGTTGTGAATAATGCGCCTAAAACATGGGTGTTCAAATATCTGTTTGGGATGCTGCTTTCAATTCTTTTGGGTATATATTTAGAAGTGGAATTGTTGGATTAAATAGCAATTCTATTTTTTATTTTTTGATGGATCACCATACTATTTAACACAGTGACTGAACCATTTTACATTCCCACCAACAGTGTACCAGGGTTCTAATTTCTCCACATCTTCACAAACTTGTTATTTCTGTTTTTGTGACAGTGGTCATCCTAATGAGCATGAAATGGTATCTCATTGTTTTTTTTTTTAAATGTTTTTTAAAAATTATTTTAAAATATTAATTTATTTTCTAATTTATATCCAAGTTCATTAGCATATAGTGCAACGATGATTTCAGGGGTAGATTCCTTAATGCCCCTTACCCATTTAGCTCATCCCCCTATCCCACAACCCCTCCAGCAGTCCTCTGTTTGTTCTCTATATTTAAGAGTCTCTTATGTTTTGTCCCCCTCCCTGTTTTTATATTATTTTTGCTTCCCTTATGTTCATCTGTTTTGTATCTTAAATTCCTCATGAGTGAAGTCATATGATATTTATCTTTCTCTGACTAATTTTGTTTAGCATAATACCCTCTAGTTCCACTCACGTAGTTGCAAATGGCAAGATTTCATTCTTTTTGATTGCCGAGTAATACTCCACTGCATGTATGTATGTATGTATGTATGTGTGCGTATATACACACATATACATACACCACATCTTTATCCATTCAACCGTCAATGGACATTTGGGCTCTTTCCATACTTTGACTATTGTCAATAGCGCTGCTATAAACACTGCCCCTTTAAAATAGCACACCTGTATCCCTTGGATAAATACCTTGTAGTGCAATTGCTGGGTCGTAAGGTAGTCCTATTTTTAATTTTTTGAGGAACATCCACACTCTTCCAGAGTGGCTGCACCAGCTTGTATTCCCACCAACAATGCAAAAGAGATCCTCTTTCTCCACATCCTCGCCAACATCTGTTGTTGCCTGAGCTGTTAATGTGAGCCTTTCTGACTGGTGCAAAGTGGTATCTCATTATGGTTTTGATTTGTATTTCCCTGATGATGAGTGATGTTGAGCATCTTTTCACGTGTCAGTTGGCCATCTGGATGTCTTTGTCTGTTCATGTCTTTTGCCCATTTCTTCACTGGATTATTTGTTTTTTGGGTTTTGAGTTTGATAAGTTCTTTATAGATTTGGATACTAACCCTTTATCTGATATGCCATTTGCAAATATCTTCTCCCATTCCATTGGTTACCTTTTAGTTTTGCTGATTGTTTCCTTCCCTGTGCAGAAGCTTTTTATTTTGATGAGGTCCCAATAGTTCATTTTTGCTTTGGTTTCCCTTGCCTCTGGAGACATGTTAAGTAAGAAGTCCCTGTGGCCAAGGTCAAAGAGGTTTTTGCCTGCTTTCTTCTCGAGGATTTTGATAGCTTCCTGTTTTACATTTAGGTCTTTCATACATTTTGAGTTTATTCTTGTGGATGGTGTAAGAAAGTGGTCCAGGTTCATTCTTCTGCATGTCGCTGTCCAGTTTTCCCAGCACCATTTGCTGAAGAGACTGTCTTTATTCCATTGGGTATTCTTTCCTGCTTTGTCAAAGATTAGTTGGCCATATGTTTGCAGGTCCATTTCTAGGTTCTCTATTCTGTTCCATTGATCTGAGTGTTTTTGTGCCAACGTTTATTTTGTTTTTGAGAGAGACCACAAGCCAGGGAGGGGCAGAGAGAAAGGGACAAAGGATTCAAAGTGGGCTGCAAGCTGACAGCAGCAAGCCTGATGTGGAGCTTGAACTCGTGAACCATGAGCTGAAGTCAGATGCTCAACTGACTGATCCACCCAGGTGCCCCTCATTGTAGTTTTGATGTACATTTCCCTAATGATTGGTGATGTGTAACATCTTTTCATGTATATATTAACTATTTGTATATCTTCCTTGGAGAAATGTCTTGTGCACAATTTTGAATCAGGTTGTTTTTTTGTTTTTGAGTTTTATGAGTTCTCTATGCATTCTGGATATTAAACTCTTATCAGATATTTGATTTGCCAATATTTTCTCCCATTCCATGGGTTGCCTTTTTACTCTGATAATAGTATTTTGTTTTTGTTTTCTTTTTCCCCAAGTTTTTTTTTTTAATGTTCATTTATTTTGAGAGAGAGTGTGTGCGAGTGGGGGAGGGGAAAAGATTGAGAGAACGAGAGCAAGAGCGAGAGAGAGAGAGAATCCCAAACAGGCTCCACACTGTCAGCACAGAGCACAGTGTGGGGCTCGATCTCACCAACTGTGTGATCATGACCTGAGCTGAAATCAAGAGTCAGACGCTTAACCGACTAAGCCACCCAGGCACCCCTTTTCCCCCAAATTTTTATTTGAATTCCAACTAGTTATCATACAGTGCAATACTAATTCCAGGTGTAGAATTTAGTGATTCATCACTTCCATACAACACCTGGTACCCATCACAAGTGCCCTTCTTAAGACCCATCATCCATTTAACCTACCCCCGCCCCCACCTCCTATTCCAATAACTATCAGTGTGATAACAGTATCTTTTGGTGCACAAAATTTTTAAATTTTCAGGAAGTCCAGCTTGTCTATTTTTTCTTTTGCTGCCAATGCCTTTTATGTCATATTCAAAAAGTCATTGACAAACCAGCGTTGTATCCAAAGCATTTTTGCATGTGTTTCATTTGTTCATCAAAGATGTGTAAAGAAGGTTTGTTTCAATTCAGTGATTATTTATAGGGCAGGGTTATTTTTGTTTTATTTTTGAGAGAGCGAAGGATAAAGGGAGAGAAAGAGAAGCTTAAGCAGGCTCGACAATCAGCACAGAGCCTGATGCGAGGCTCAGTCACACGACCCTGGGATCATGAACTGAGCCGAAATCAAAAGTTGGATGCTCAACTGACTTAGCCGCCCAGGTGCCCCTTGTTTCGTTTTTTTAATGGAGCAAATTTGTGCCAGGTTTTGTATTGGCTCTTGGGGAACCAAAGATAAGACAAAGATGCTGACCTCAAGTAACATCAACAGATATCATGGGGATATACCACCAGAAGTGTAAATGTGAAAACAGTGATTAAGGGAGAGACACAGATTATTGAGATATGGTAATGATAGATGGTGATGGCATTCATAGGCTTTGTTATGTTTTCCCCCCTTTGATCTCTAGCTTTTTCTGAGCTATAATTAGAATATAACATTGTATAAGTTTAAGATGTACAATGTATTGATTTGATGTGTACCATTTGTATTACAAGAAAGAATTGGTGTTTATGTTATTTTACTTTTTTAATGTTTGTTTGTTTGTTTATTTATTTTTCTTTTAACATTTTTTTTTTCAACGTTTATTTATTTTTGGGACAGAGAGAGAGCATGAACGGGGGAGGGGCAGAGAGAGAGGGAGACACAGAATCGGAAACAGGCTCCAGGCTCTGAGCCATCAGCCCAGAGCCTGACGCGGGGCTCGAACTCCCGGACCGCGAGATCGTGACCTGGCTGAAGTCGGACGCTTAACCGACTGTGCCACCCAGGCGCCCCAATGTTTATTTATTTTTGAGAGACCGAGTGTGAGCGGGGAGGGGCAGAGAGAGAGGAGACACAGAATTTGAAGCAGGCTCTGGGCTGTCAGCACAGAGCCTGACATGGGGCTTGAACCCATGAACTGTGAGATCATGACCTGAGCCGAAGTTGGATGCTTAACCAACTGAGCCACCCAGGTGCCCAGGAATTTTTGTTTATTACACCATTTTGAAATTACATTTCACAATTGATAATGGCTGATTTGGTATGTTTTTGAAAAGTACATTTTCCACAGTTAAAATTTTTTCATCTGAACAATCTGAGTTATGTGTTAAAACATTCAGCCTAGGTCACCCTCCTTGATATTGTGATTAATCTGTGTGCAAAATTTGGCCCCTTGCATCTAAAGTGCAATTTTGCTTATTAGAAGTGTTTTATTTTCAAAAAGTGTTTGTTTATTTTGAGAGAGAAAAAGCACGTGCATGAGTGGGGGAGGGGCAGAGAAAGAGAGTGAGAGAGAGAATCCCAAGCAGGCTCTGCACTGTTAGCACAGAGCCTGACATGGGGCTCAATGTCACAAACTGTGAGATCATGACCTCAGCCAAGGTCAAGAGTCAGATGCTTACCTGACTGAGCCACCCAGGCGCCCCTCTTAGAAGTATTTTAGGAGGCGCAGGAAGATGGCGGCGTAGGAGGACGCTGGGCTCACCGCGCGTCCTGCTGATCACTTAGATTCCACCTACACCTGCCTAAATAACCCAGAAAACCGCCAGAGGATTAGCAGAACGGAGTCACCGGACCCAAGTGCAGACGAGAGGCCCACGGAAGAGGGTAGGAAGGGCGGCGAGGCGGTGCGCGCTCCACGGACTGGCGGGAGGGAGCCGGGGTGGAGGGGCGGCTCGCCAGCCAAGCAGAGCCCTCGAGTCCGGCTTGCAAAAGCGGAGGGGCCTGACGGACTGTGTTCCGACAGCAAGCGCGACTTAGCGTCTGGGAGGTCATAAGTTAACAGCTCTGCTCGGAAAGCGGGAAGGCTGGAGGACAAAGGGAGGGTGAGCTGCGGAGCCCCCGGACGACAGACCTCAGTTTGGCGGGGAACAAAGGCGCTCGCCAGCGCCATCTCCCCTGCCCATCCCCCAGCCAAAATCCCAAAGGGAACCGGTTCTGGCCAGGGAAATTGCTCGCTCCGCGCAAACACCCAACTCTGTGCTTCTGCGGAGCCAAACCTCCGGCAGCGGATCTGACTCCCTCCGGCTGCCACAGCGCCCCTCCTGAAGTGGATCACCTAAGGAGAAGCGAGCTAAGCCTGCCCCCCCTCCCGCCGTGCACCTTGCCTTCCCACCCCAGCTAATACGCCAGATCCCCAGCATCACAAGCCTGGCAGTGTGCAAGTAGCCCAGACGGGCCACGCCACCCCACAGTGAATCCCACCCCTAGGAGAGGGGAAGAGAAGGCACACACCAGTCTGACTGTGGCCCCAGCGGTGGGCTGGGGGCAGACATCAGGACTGACTGCGGCCCCGCCCACCAACTCCAGTTATACACCACAGCACAGGGGAAGTGCCCTGCAGGTCCTCACCACACCAGGGACTATCCAAAATGACCAAGCGGAAGAATTCCCCTCAGAAGAATCTCCAGGAAATAACAACAGCTAATGAGCTGATCAAAAAGGATTTAAATAATATAACAGAAAGTGAATTTAGAATAATAGTCATAAAATTAATCGCTGGGCTGGAAAACAGTATACAGGACAGCAGAGAATCTCTTGCTACAGAGATCAAGGGACTAAGGAACAGTCACGAGGAGCTGAAAAACGCTTTAAAGGAAATGCAAAACAAAATGCAAACCACCACAGCTGGGATGGAAGAGGCAGAGGAGAGAATAGGTGAACTAGAAGATAAAGTTATGGAAAAAGAGGAAGCTGAGAAAAAGATAAAAAAATCCAGGAGTATGAGGGAAAAATTAGAGAACTAAGTGATACACTAAAAAGAAATAATATACGCATAATTGGTATTCCAGAGGAGGAAGAGAGAGGGAAAGGTGCTGAAGGGGTACTTGAAGAAATAATAGCTGAGAACTTCCCTGAACTGGGGAAGGAAAAAGGCATTGAAATCCAAGAGGCACAGAGAACTCCCTTCAGACGTAACTTGAATCGATCTTCTGCACGACATATCATAGTGAAACTGGCAAAATACAAGGATAAAGAGAAAATTCTGAAAGCAGCAAGGGGTAAACGTGCCCTCACATATAAAGGGAGACCTATAAGAATCGTGACTGATCTCTCTTTTGAAACTTGGCAGGCCAGAAAGAATTGGCACGAGATTTTCAGGGTGCTAGACAGCAAAAATATGCAGCCGAGAATCCTTTATCCAGCAAGTCTGTCATTTAGAATAGAAGGAGAGATAAAGGTCTTCCCAAACAAACAAAAACTGAAGGAATTTGTCACCACTAAACCAGCCCTACAAGAGATCCTAAGGGGGACCCTGTGAGACACAGTACCAGAGACATCACTACAAGCATAAAACATACAGACATCACAATGACTCTAAACCCGTATCTTTCTATAATAACACTGAATGTAAACGGATTAAATGCGCCAACCAAAAGACATAGGGTATCAGAATGGATAAAAAAACAAGACCCATCTATTTGCTGTCTACAAGAGACTCATTTTAGACCTGAGGACACCTTTAGATTCAGAGTGAGGGGATGGAGAACTATTTATCATGCTACTGGAAGCCAAAAGAAAGCTGGAGTAGCCATACTTATATCAGACAAACTAGACTTTAAATTAAAGGCTGTAACAAGAGATGAAGAAGGACATTATATAATAGTTACAGGGTCTATCCATCAGGAAGAGCTAACAATTATAAATGTCTATGCGCCGAATACCGGAGCCCCCAAGTATATAAAACAATTACTCATAAACAGAAGCAACCTTATTGATAAGAATGTGGTAATTGCAGGGGACTTTAACACCCCACTTACAGAAATGGATAGATCATCTAGACACACAGTCAATAAAGAAACAAGGGCCCTGAATGAGACATTGGATCAGATGGACTTGACAGATATATTTAGAACTCTGCATCCCAAAGCAACAGAATATACTTTCTTCTCGAGTGCACATGGAACATTCTCCAAGATAGATCATATACTGGGTCACAAAACAGCCCTTCATAAGTTTACAAGAATTGAAATTATACCATGCATACTTTCAGACCACAATGCTATGAAGCTTGAAATCAACCACAGGAAAAAGTCTGGAAAACCTCCAAAAGCGTGGAGGTTAAAGAACACCCTACTAACGAATGAGTGGGTCAACCAGGCAATTAGAGAAGAAATCAAAAAATATATGGAAACAAACGAAAATGAAAATACAACAATCCAAACGCTTTGGGACGCAGCGAAGGCAGTCCTGAGAGGAAAATACATTGCAATCCAGGCCTATCTCAAGAAACAAGAAAAATCCCAAATACAAAATCTAACAGCACACCTAAAGGAAATAGAAGCAGAACAGCAAAGGCAGCCTAAACCCAGCAGAAGAAGAGAAATAATAAAGATCAGAGCAGAAATAAACAATATAGAATCTAAAAAAACTGTAGAGCAGATCAACGAAACCAAGAGTTGGTTTTTTGAAAAAATAAACAAAATTGACAAACCTCTAGCCAGGCTTCTCAAAAAGAAAAGGGAGATGACCCAAATAGATAAAATCATGAATGAAAATGGAATGATTACAACCAATCCCTCAGAGATACAAACAATTATCAGGGAATACTATGAAAAATTATATGCCAACAAATTGGACAACCTGGAAGAAATGGACACATTCCTGAACACCCACACTCTTCCAAAACTCAATCAGGAGGAAATAGAAAGCTTGAACAGACCCATAACCAGCGAAGAAATTGAATCGGTTATCAAAAATCTCCCAACAAATAAGAGTCCAGGACCAGATGGCTTCCCAGGGGAGTTCTACCAGACATTTAAAGCAGAGATAATACCTATCCTTCTCAAGCTATTCCAAGAAATAGAAAGGGAAGGAAAGCTTCCAGACTCATTCTATGAAGCCAGTATTACTTTGATTCCTAAACCAGACAGAGACCCAGTAAAAAAAGAGAACTACAGGCCAATATCCCTGATGAATATGGATGCAAAAATTCTCAATAAGATACTAGCAAATCGAATTCAACAGCATATAAAAAGAATTATTCACCATGATCAAGTGGGATTCATTCCTGGGATGCAGGGCTGGTTCAACATTCGCAAATCAATCAATGTGATACATCACATTAACAACAAAAAAGAGAAGAACCATATGATCCTGTCAATCGATGCAGAAAAGGCCTTTGACAAAATCCAGCACCCTTTCTTAATAAAAACCCTTGAGAAAGTCGGGATAGAAGGAACATACTTAAAGATCATAAAAGCCATTTATGAAAAGCCCACAGCTAACATCATCCTCAACGGGGAAAAACTGAGAGCTTTTTCCCTGAGATCAGGAACACGACAGGGATGCCCACTCTCACCGCTGTTGTTTAACATAGTGCTGGAAGTTCTAGCATCAGCAATCAGACAACAAAAGGAAATCAAAGGCATCCAAATTGGCAAAGATGAAGTCAAGCTTTCGCTTTTTGCAGATGACATGATATTATACATGGAAAATCCGATAGACTCCACCAAAAGTCTGCTAGAACTGATACATGAATTCAGCAAAGTTGCAGGATACAAAATCAATGTCCAGAAATCAGTTGCATTCTTATACACTAACAATGAAGCAACAGAAAGACAAATAAAGAAACTGATCCCATTCACAATTGCACCAAGAAGCATAAAATACCTAGGAATAAATCTAACCAAAGATGTAAAGGATCTGTATGCTGAAAACTATAGAAAGCTTATGAAGGTAATTGAAGAAGACTTAAAGAAATGGAAAGACATTCCCTGCTCATGGATTGGAAAAATAAATATTGTCAAAATGTCAATACTACCCAAAGCTATCTACACATTCAATGCAATCCCAATCAAAATTGCACCAGCATTCTTCTCGAAATTAGAACAAGCAATCCTAAAATTCATATGGAACCACAAAAGGCCCCGAATAGCCAAAGGAATTTTGAAGAAGAAGACCAAAGCAGGAGGCATCACAATCCCAGACTTTAGCCTCTACTACAAAGCTGTAATCATCAAGACAGCATGGTATTGGCACAAAAACAGACACACAGACCAATGGAATAGAATAGAAACCCCAGAACTAGACCCACAAACGTATGGCCAACTCATCTTTGACAAAGCAGGAAAGAACATCCAATGGAAAAAAGACAGCCTCTTTAACAAATGGTGCTGGGAGAACTGGACAGCAACATGCAGAAGGTTGAAACTAGACCACTTTCTCACACCATTTACAAAAATAAACTCAAAATGGATAAAGGACCTAAATGTGAGACAGGAAACCATCAAAACCTTAGAGGAGAAAGCAGGAAAAGATCTCTCTGACCTCGGCCGTAGCAGTCTCTTACTCGACACATCCCCAAAGGCAAGGGAATTAAAAGCAAAAGTGAATTACTGGGACCTTATGAAGATAAAAAGCTTCTGCACAGCAAAGGAAACAACCAACAAAACTAAAAGGCAACCAACGGAATGGGAAAAGATATTTGCAAATGACATATCGGACAAAGGGCTAGTATCTAAAATCTATAAAGAGCTCACCAAACTCCACACCCGAAAAACAAATAACCCACTGAAGAAATGGGCAGAAAACATGAATAGACACTTCTCTAAAGAAGACATCCAGATGGCCAACAGGCACATGAAAAGATGTTCAGCGTCGCTCCTTATCAGGGAAATACAAATCAAAACCACACTCAGGTATCACCTCACGCCAGTCAGAGTGGCCAAAATGAACAAATCAGGAGACTATAGATGCTGGAGAGGATGTGGAGAAACAGGAACCCTCTTGCACTGTTGGTGGGAATGCAAATTGGTGCAGCCGCTCTGGAAAGCAGTGTGGAGGTTCCTCAGAAAATTAAAAATAGACCTACCCTATGACCCAGCAATAGCACTGCTAGGAATTTATCCAAGGGATACAGGAGTACTGATGCATAGGGGCACTTGTACCCCAATGTTCATAGCAGCACTCTCAACAATAGCCAAATTATGGAAAGAGCCTAAATGTCCATCAACTGATGAATGGATAAAGAAATTGTGGTATATATACACAATGGAGTACTATGTGGCAATGAGAAAAAATGAAATATGGCCCTTTGTAGCAACGTGGATGGAACTGGAGAGTGTAATGCTAAGTGAAATAAGCCATACAGAGAAAGACAGATACCATATGGTTTCACTCTTATGTGGATCCTGAGAAACTTAACAGGAACCCATGGGGGAGGGGAAGGAAAAAAAAAAAAAAAAGAGGTTAGAGTGGGAGAGAGCCAAAGCATAAGAGACTGTTAAAAACTGAGAACAAACTGAGGGTTGATGGGGGGTGGGAGGGAGGGGAGGGTGGGTGATGGGTATTGAGGAGGGCACCTTTTGGGATGAGCACTGGGTGTTGTATGGAAACCAATTTGTCAATAAATTTCATAAAAAAAAATAAAAAAAAAAGTATTTTAGATGATTAATGCCTTGTAGGTTACTGTTGTTATTTTATTATTTTTTTATTTTTATTTATTAAAAAAATTTTTTTGTAATGTTTTTTATTTTTGAGAGACAGAGACAGAACATGAGTCAGGGAGGGGCAGAGAGAGAGGAAGACACAGAATCCGAAACAAGCTCCAGGCTCTGAGCTGTCAGCACAGAGCCTGATGTGGGGCTCAAACTCACAAACTGTGAGATCATGACCTGAGCTCAAAAGTCAGACGCTTAACCAACTGAGCCACCCAGGCGCCCCCTTGTTGTTATTTTTAGATCTGAAATAGATGAGAAATAAGACATGAAAAGTCCAGCAGTTGAAGTACATGAAACAAGTCAAATGTCAACAAAAACAAAAAAAAGTCCTTGAGGTGAATAACAGAAAATCTGTGATTATTATCATTATTATTAACTCCACAGGGATGTTGAGATGATCAGCATATCAATAATATAATTAAGTGGAAATGGATTTTAAAATTTGGGAAATAGGGGAGCCATTGCTTTACGGTATGTCTCTTATTTATATGCAGAAAACCTTTTTTTTTTTTCCAGTTAAGCATCAATGATGAATAAATGGTCCATTCATATTAATTATACATCAGTCATACATTATGATTGCATTCATATGGTGATATTACATAAATGATGGCATTCACTGGGTACTCTTAAGGCAGCACATATACATATTACACTGATACAAAAGTATGCAAATTTATTGCAGATTGTTTTGTACATTGTATAGAATTCCTTGTTCATATCAAAGTGAGCCTGTAAACACTGTAACAAAACTTTTGTAGAATTTAGCTTTCTAATACAATGGAATCTCAAACAGAAGACTCTACCGAATGCAATGATGGAATTATTTTGAGCAATGCTATTTTTTTTTAATCAGTCTTTTTTTTTAAGTTTATTTGTTTTTGAGAGAGAGAGGGAAAATGAACATGTGGGAGAGGGGCAGAGAGAGAGGGACAGAGAATCTGAAGTGGGCTCTGCAGCAGAGGCCCAGGTGTGGGTCTCCAACTCACAGACTGAGAGATGGTGCCCTGAGCCGAAGGCAGATTTGAGCAATGCTACTCTATCAGGGAAAGCTGGCCTTTGGGGTGGTCCTGAGGCTCTGCTTTCTCCTGACCGAAGCCAAGTTGAGGTTTTCCACCAGGACTGGCCTGTGGGTGACAGATGTGTAATACCTGGTAGGCGTGTGTTAAGGTGGCCGACAGAACTTTCTCTGGTTGCTTTTGTGGAATTGAGGTGCAGATTTTATCCGTGACTAATCATGATCCCACATGTGCAGGTATTGTGAGATAATTGGTAATGTTTGGAAAATCTCATCTTGATTTGCTAATTTGACCTCCTTTTATGTGCCAGATTTGGAGATGAAAGTGGTATTGTATAGTTGAATGAACAGAAGTTCTGTCATCAGAGTGATTGGGATTGAAATCCTGAGTAACAACGTAAGCCTGGGCAAGAAGCGTCTTTGAATCTCAATTTCTTTACTTGTAAAAATGGCACTAGTATTACTTCATAGGGTCTTCAGAAAATTGAATAAAATCTTAGTGTGGTGCCTAGCATACAGTAAGTACAATATTCTGTCATCAATAATACAAGCTTTGGTCACCTGGCTGGCCCAGTTGGTGGAGCATGCAACTCTCGATCTCAGGGCCGTGAATTCGAGCCCCACGTTGAGGACAGAGATTGCTTAAAAAAATAAAATCTTGGGGCGCCTGGGTGGCGCAGTTGGTTAAGCGTCCGACTTCAGCCAGGTCACCATCTCGCGGTCCGTGAGTTCGAGCCCCGCGTCGGGCTCTGGGCTGATGGTTCAGAGCCTGGAGCCTGTTTCCGATTCTGTGTCTCTGTCTCTCTCTGCCCCTCGCCCGTTCATGCTCTGTCTCTATCTGTCCCAAAAATAGATAAACGTTGAAAAAAAAATTTTTTTTAAATAAATAAAATCTTAAAAAAAGATAGTAATAATACAGGGGCGCCTGTGTGGCTCAGTTGGTTAAGCGTCTGACTCTTGGTTTCAGCTCGAGTTGTGATCTCACAGTTTGTGGGTTCAAGCCCCACCTCAGGCTCCGCACTGACAGCTTGGTTCCTTCTTGGGATTCTCTCTCTCCCTCATTCTCTGCCCCTCCCTGCTCTTTCTTTCTCTTAAAATAAATAAACTTTTACAAAAAAGTTTTTTTTTAAATAATACAAACATCTACAGCAATGTTTGGCATATTTTATTTGTACCTCAAAGGTATGTAAACTCAATACAGATGAGTTCCCATCTAATGTTAATTTCTCATTGTTAATTTAGAGAAATTTTAGTGAAAATGTTACCATGTAAATTATTAAACTTGTGTGTTGTTAACATTTAATCATCTAAGAAAATGCAAACATTGTGGTAGCCTGTTTTTAGTTTTGTTGTTAGATTTCTTTTTAAAAATTTTCTTAATGTTTATTTATTTTTGAGAGAGAGAGAGCAAGCAAGGGAGGGGCGGAGAGAGGGGGACAGAGGATCCAAAGCTTACAGCACAGAGCTGATGCAGGGTTCTAACTCATGAACCATGAGATCATGACCTGAGCCAAAGCTGGACACTTAACCGACGGAGCCACCCAGGTACCCTAGTTGTTAGATTTCATTTTAAATATAAATGTTTCTTTCTTAAATTTTTTTTAATGTTTATTTTTGAGAGAGAGTGATAGAGAGTGAGCAGGGAAGGGGCAGAGAGACAGGGAGACACAGAATCTGAAGCAAGGTCCAGGCTCCGAGCTGTCAGCACAGAGCCCGACATGGGGCTCAAATTCATGAACTGCAAGATCATGACCTGATCCAAAGTTGGATGCTCAACTGACTGAGCCGCCCAGGCACCGCCGTTTTTTTTTGTTTTTTTTTTTTTTTTATGTTTATTTATTTTTGAGAGAGAATTAGAGCACAAGTGGGGGAAGAGGCAGAGAGAGAGGGAGACAGAATCCAAACCAGGTTCCAGGCTCTGAGTTGTCAGCACAGAGCCTGATGTGGGGCTTGAACCCATGAACCTCAAGATCATGACCTGAGCTGAAGTCAGACACACAACTGACTGAGCCACCCAGGAGCCTCTGGATTTCTTTATTCTTTATATTAAAGTTAAATAAACACATGCTTATTTCTATTGCTTTTATTTTTTATTTTTAAAAATTTTTAGAGTTTATTTTTGAGAGAGACAGAGCATGAGCAGGGGAGGGGCAGAGAGAGAGGGAGACAGAATTTGAAGCAGGCTTCAGGCTCTGAGCTGTCAGCATAGAGCCCAGTGAGGGGCTCAAACTCACCAACCATGAGATCATGGACAAAGTCGGATGCTTAACTGACTGACCCACCCAGGCACCCCATTTCTATTGCTTTTAGCTATTTATTTATTTATTTATTTATTTATTTATTTATTTATTTATTTATTTATTTATTTTAAGTTTATTCATTTTTTTTTGAGAGACAGCTTGAGTGGGGGAGGTACACAGAGTGAGAGAGAGAGAGAGAGAGAGAGAGAGAGAGAGAGAATCCCAAGCAAGCTCTATACTGCCTGTGCAGAGCAGAGTCTGACGTGGGACTTGAACTCATGAAACCACAAGATAATGACCCGAGCCAAAACCAAGAGTTGGACACTCAACCAACTAAGCCACCCAGGCACTCTGCTTTTAGGTGTTTAGACTAAAATTGTTATTGAAGGGGAATAAAGACCAGGCCATATTTATTTATTTATTTATTTATTTATTTATTTATTTTAAAATTTTTAACGTTTTATTTATTTTTGAGACAGGGAGAGACAAAGCATGAACAGGGGAGGATCAGAGAGAGGGAAACACAGAATCCGAAACAGGATCCAGGCTCTGCACTGTCAGCACAGATCCCGACGCGGGGCTCGAACTCACAGGCTACGAGATCATGACCTGAGCTGAAGTCGGCCGCTTAACTGACTGAGCCACCCAGGCGCCCCTAGACCAGGCCATATTTATAAAAGTTGTGAAAGAGATCTTGTAAAGTATAACTAAGATTAAGCAATATTAAGTCGATACAAATGATCCAGAATGCAGGGGATGAGTGGAATGAAAAGTGCTCTTGAAAAGCCTTATGCCTCAGAGCTAAGTGTCTATTTTTAAACAAGAATAACCCGAGGCATCCTGAAAAAAATTATAATGGAAATTTGGTTTGAGATATGGCTCAGGGAGCATTTGTAGATGGAGTGCAGAGAATTCTGAAGACGAGCAGTACTCCCTGTGAGAAATATTAAGGCGGACTGTTTGAGTGGAAAGGAGAGCCCGAAAATGACAGTATAAAGGTAGGAAACACAAAAGCAGTAAAAGTGAATGTCTCTGTAAAAAATCCACCAAGGAGCTCACACACAAAAAATAATTTAAAATACAATAACATGTATCTAAAACAGGAGGAGGAGAGGAGAGAAGAATGGGTTCAAGCTTAAATGACCATCAACAATATAGGCAGCTGTATGCAGAAGAGGTTATATACAAACCAAATGCTAACCAAATATCAAAACCACTATCGGAATGCAAGCTGGTGCAGCCACTCTGGAAAACAGTATGGAGGTTCCTCAAAAGATTAAAAATAGAACTACCCTACAACCCAGCAATTGCACTACTATTTATCCAAGGGATACAGTTGTATCGAAGGGACATATGCACCCCAATGTTTATAGCAGCACTATCAACAATAGCCAGAGTATGGAAAGAGCCCAAATGTCCATCAAAGGATGAATGGATAAAGAAGATGTGGTGTATATATATACAATGGAGTATTACTCAGCAATCAAAAAGAATGAAATCTTGCCATTTGCAACTACGTGGATGGAACTGGAGGGTATTATGCTAAGTGAAATTAGAGAAAGACAAAAATCCTATGACTTCACTCATATGAGGACTTTAGGAGACAAAACAGATGAACATAAGGGAAGGGAAACAAAAATAATATAAAAACAGGCAGGGGGGCAAAACAGAAGAGACTCATAAATATGGAGAACAAACTGAGGGTTGCTGGAGGGTTTGTGGGAGGGGGGATAGGCTAAATGGGTAAGGGGCACTAAGGAATCTACTCCTGAAATCATTGTTGCACTATATGCTAACTAATTTGGATGTAAATTTTAAAAAATAAAAAGTAAAACAAGTTAATAAAAAAAAAAAACCACCAGTAAACATGCAAAGAATAAAGAGAACAAAATCCAAATATATTACTAAAGAAAATCAGCAATACATGAAAGAAATACAAGAAAGGATCAGAGAAAATCTCTGGGAACAACAAAACAAATAATGAAATGGCAATAAATACATATCTATCAATAATTACTTTGAAAGTCAATGGACTAAATGCTCCGAGCAAAAGACATAAAGTGACGTAATGGATGAAAAAACAAGATCCATCTTCTATATGTTGCCTTACAAGAGACTTATTTTATTTTTTTAGGTTTACTTAGAGCATGAACAGGTGAAAGGACAGAGAGAGAGGAGGGAGAGAATCCCAAGCAGGCTCCACACTGTTAGCACAGAGCCCAATGCAGGGCTCAATCCGAGGAACCATGAGATCATGACCTGAGCTGAAATCAAGAGTTGGCACTGGGTGTTGTATGGAAACAAATTTGACAATAAATTTCATATATTTAAATAAATAAATAAAGAGTTGGACACTCAGCCAACTGAACCACTCAGATGCCCCAGGACTCATTTTACACCTAGATACATGAGGGCCTGGAGAAACATTTGTCATTCAAATAGATGTCAAAGGAAAGCCAGAGTAGCAATACCTACATGGGACAAACTAGGCTTTTTTTTTTTTTTTTTGACAAACTAGTCTTTATTTATTTTTAAAATTTTATTTATTTTGAGAGAAAGCATGGGTGTGAACAGGGGAGGGGTGGAGAGATTGGGAGAGATATTTCCAAGCTGACTCCATGCTGACAGCATGGGCCTCACAGTTGGTGAGATCATGACCTGAGCCAAAATGTAGAATTGGATACTTAACCAACTGAGCCACCCAGGTGCCCCTAGACAAATGATTATAAAACAAAGACTGTTAAGAGACAAAACCACTATATATATATTTTTCCTTTTCCCCTTTTTTTCCAGTGAGGCATTTTATTTGTATGAATGTATTGCATCGCTAGAAAAAGAATCCCAGGATTTTCCCTCCTGTGTGTTTTTGTCTTACTTCTTCATGGTCCATGATGCCAGCTGAGGTTGTCAGCACAATGAAACCAAACTGGCGGGATGGGAGCAGATTATTCTGCCATTTTTCTAGATCTTTGAGTTGTACATCAAACCTGGGGCTGATCACTCCACACTTGTTTAATCTGCCTGTGAGGTTCGCAACAATTTTCCCAGCTCTGTGATCATCGATGATTTCAGATTCGCCAATGTAACCATGCTTCATCATCACAGTCAGAAATCGGACAATGACTTTGGAGCATGGCCTAATAAGAACCTGGCGTTTGCCTCTCTTTTCAGCATTGTTAATGCTCTTGAGAGGATCTGCCAGGACATTCATGCTCACCATAATGGCAGCACAGAAAGATGGTAGAAAGAGCTAGAAGGCCACTATATATTAATAAAGGGACAATCCAACAAGAAGATACAACAATTGTAAATATTTGTGCACCTAACATAAAGCACCCAAATACAGAAAACAACAAACATAAAGGAACTGATTCATAATTATGCAATAATTGTAGGGACTGTAACACCCCACTTACATCAATGGATTGATCATCTAAAAAGAAAATCAACAAGGAAACAATGGCTTTGAATGGCACGCTGGACCAGATGGACTCAACAGATATATTCAGAACATCCCATGTTAAGAAAGCAGAACACACATTCTTTTCAAGTGCACATGGAACATTCTCCATAATAGATCACACATTAGGCCACAAAACAGGCCTTAACAAATTCAAGAAGGTTGAAGTCATACCATGTACCTTTTCTAACCACAATGCTAGGAAACTAGAAGTCAATCACAAGAAAAATTTGGAAAGACCACATATACATGGAGGTTAAGCCACGTACTGCTAGACAATGAATGGGCCAACCAGGAAATCAAATTAAATACATGGAAACAAATGAAAAATGAAAACACAACAAAACCTTTGGGATGCAGCAAAATCAGTCTTAAGGGGAAGGCATATAGCATTAAGGCCTCCCTTAAGAAGCAAGAAAAATCTCAAACAACCTAATGTTACACTTAAAGGAGCTTGGAAAAGAACAAAGGAAGCCTAAGCCAGCAGAAGGAAGGAAATAATAAAGATTAGAGCAGAAATAAATGATAATAGAAAGGAAAAAAAAAAACCAGAACAGATCACTGAAACCAGGATCTGGTTCTTTAATAAAATTGAAAACCCTCTAGACAAGCTCATCAAAAAAAAAAAAAAAAAAAAAAAAAGGCGGGGGGTGGGGGAGAGAAAGGACCCAGATACAATCACAAATGAGAGAGAGGAGAAATAACAACCAACACCAGCCACAGAAATACAAACAATTCTAAGAGAATATTATGAAAAACTATATGCCATCAAATTGGACAACCTGGAAGAAATGGGATAAATTGGTGGAAACCTATAAACTATCAAAACTGAAACAGAAAATTTGAACAGACCAATAACCAGCAAATGAACTGAATCAGTAATCAAAAAACAAAAGTCCAGGGTTGGATGGTTTCCCAGGGGAATTCTAAGCATAAAGAAGAGTTCATACCTATTCTTGAGGTGCCTGGGTGGCTCAGTTGGTTAAGCATCCAACACTTGGTTTTGGCTCAGGTCATGATCTCACAGTTTGTGGGATTGAGCTCTGTGCTGACGGTGTGGAGCCTGCTTGGGATTCTCTCTCCCTCTCTCTTCACCCCTCCCCCACCCACATGCATGTTCTCTCACTCTCAAAATAAATAAACTTAAAAAAAATAAAAGTTCATACCTATTCTCAAACTATTCCAAAAAATAGAAAAGTAAGGAAAACTTCCAAGCTCATTCTATGAGGCCAGCATTACCCTGATACCAAAACTAGAGAATGACTCCACTGAAAAAGAGAACTACAAGCCAATATCCCTGATGAACATGGGTGCACAACTTCTCAAAATACTAGCAAACCGAGTCCAACAATACATCAAAAAAATCATGCACCTTGATCAATTGACATTTATTACTGGGTTGCAAGTGTGGTTTCATATATGCAAATCAATTAACATGAAACACTATGTTAATAAAAGAAAGCGTAAGAATCATATCATTTCAATAGATGCAGAAAAAGCATTTGACAAAACATAACATTCATTTATAATAAAACCCTTCAATAAAGTAGGTTTAGAAACTGCTAGAACTGATAAATGAATAAAGCCAGGATACAAAATCAATGTACAGAAACCTGTTGCATTTCTATACATCACAAATGAATCAACAAAGAGAAATTAAGAAATCAGTCCCATTAACAATTGCACCAAAACCCATAAGATACCTAGGAATAAACCTAACCAAAGAGGTGAAAGAGGTATACTCTGAAAACTATGAAACACTGATCAAAGAAATTGAAGATGACACAAAGAAATGGAAAGACATTCTATGTTCATGGATTAGAAGAACAAATATTGTTAAAATGTCTATACTACCCAAAACAATCTATACATTCAGTGCAATCCCTATCAAAATAACACCTGTATTCTTCACAGAACTAGAACAAACAATTCTAAAACTTGTATGGAACCAGAAAGACCCCAAATGGCCAAAGCAATCTTTTTTTTTTTTTTTTTTAGCAAGCGAGAGAGAAAGCATGAATGAAGAAGGGGCAGAGAGTGAGAGAGAGAGAGAGAGGTAGAGAGAGAATCCCAAGGAGGCTGTGTGCTGTCAGTGCAGAGCCCATGGCAGGGCTCAACCTCACAAACCATGGGATCATGATTTGAACCAAAATCAAGAGTCAGATGCCCAATCGACTGGGCCACTGAGGTGCCCCATAGCCAAAGCAATCTTGAAAAGCAAAGCTGGAGGCATCACAATTCCAGACTTCAAGATATACTACAAAGCTGTAGTGATGAAAAGATGGTACTGGCACAAAAATAGACATACAGATAAATAGAATAGAAAAACCAGAAATGAATCCACAGCTATATGGCCAATTAATCTTTGACAAAGCAGGAAAGAATATCCAATGTGATACAGACTGTCTCTTCAGCAAATAGTGTTGGGGAAAGTGGACAGCAACATGCACAAGAAAACTGGGCCACTTACATCATACACAAAAATAAATTTAACATGGATTAAAGACCCAAATGTGAGACCTGAAACTATAAAAGTCCTAGAAGAGAACAGAGGCAGTAACTTTGACATGGGCCATAGTGACTTCTTTCTAGATATGTCTCCTGAAGCAAGGGAAACAAAAGCAAAAATAAACTATTAGGACCACATCAAAATAAAAAGTTTCTGCACACTGAAGTAAACAATAAGACTGAAAGGCAACCTATGGAATGGAAGAAGATATTTGCAAATGACATATCAGATAAAGGGTTAATATCCAAAATCTATAAAGAGCTTCTAAAACTCACCACCCAAAAAACAAATAATCCAATTAAAAATGGGCAGAAGACACAGATATTTTTCCAGAGATACAGATGGCCAACAGATACATGAAAAGTTGCTTAATATCACTTATTATCAGGTACATGCAAGTCATACCTACAATGAGATATCACCTCACCTGTCAGAATGGCTAAAATCAACAACAGAAGAAACAACAGGTGTTGGCAAGGATATGGAGAAAGGGGAACCATCTTGCACTGTTGGTGTGAATGCAAACTGGTGCAGCCACCATGGAAAACAGTATGGGGTTTCCTCAAAATGTTAAAAATAGAACTACACTATGATCCCACAATAACACTATTGGGTATTTATCCAAAAAATACACAAATACTAATTCAAAGGGATACATGCACTCTGACGTTTACAGCAGCATTATCTACAACAGCCAAATTATGGGAACAGCCTGAGTGTCTTATCGACTGATGAATGGATAAAGAAGATGTGGTGTATATATACAATGGAATAATACTCAGCCATAAAAAAGAATGAAATCTTGCCGTTCGCAAGGACATGGATGGGGCTAGAGAACATAATGCTAAGCGAAATAAGTCAGAGAAAGACAAATACCTTGTAATTTCACTCATATGTGGAATCTAAGAGCAAAGGAAAAAGAGGCAAACCAAGAAACAGATTCATAACTATAGAGAACAAACTCATGACCAGAGGGGAGAGGAGATGAGTGAAATAGGTGAAGGGGATTAAGGAGTGCACTTATCATGATAAGCACCGGAATTGTGTGGAGGTGTTGAATCACTATGCTGTAGATCTGAAACTAATACCACACTGTATATAAACTAACTGGAATTAAAAAAATTTTTAGTTTCTTTATTCTGAGAGAGAGAGAGAGAGTGCGAGTGCACAAGCGGGGAGGGACAGAGAGAAAGGGAGAGAGAGAATCCCAAGCAGGCTCCACACTGACCAAGTGACCTGAGCCTGAGCCAAGATCGAGAGTCGGACACTTAACCAACTGAGCCACCCAGGAGCCCCATGGAATTTAAATAAAAACTTAAAAAGAAAAAAAGATGAGCAGGGCTTTGAAGTACTGAGGAATTTTCAGGTGAAATATGGGTATGAAGGATAATCCCTGTGAGTCTGCATGGAGAATTTACCTGATGGCCGTATTTTCAGAACTGGATGACATTTTATTCATTCATAAAGTCCTCTTTCATTTGCCATTTCCTCCTGAGATCTTCCCCAGTTTTCTACAGCTAATAAGAATCCTTATTAGGGGGTTTGGGCAGCTTTCATTTATACCTTCTCTTATGAGACGTCATGCTATAATGTGTATCATAGCTTTACATGAATGTGTCTCTCTCTTCAATCATGGTAGTAGGAAGAGCATGGGTTCTTAGGTTGGAATAACCTGAATTTGGATACTAGCTCTGATCTTTTCTAGCAGTCTGTTTATTTTTGTTGTTGTTACATAATACTTATTTCCATATGATTTCTGGGAGGATTGAATGAAATAATATATGTAGAGTACCTTTACCATCTGATGATCTGTAGGCTACAACTTAATGGCATAGAATTCTGTTCTTTGCTCTCTGCTAAGGGTTCTAAGGGGGTCGTTTGAAAATGGGAAGTTTATAGATGACAGATGGGATTGAAAACCCAGGTGTACAAGGAGTCTTCAGTAAAAATCCCTGTCTTTTATTTATTTATGTATTAACGTTTATTCATTTTTGAGAACAGAGAGAGACAGAGCATGAGTGGGGAAGGGGCAGAGGGAGAGGGAGACACAGAATCTGAAGCAGGCTCCAGGCTCCGAGCTGTCAGTGCAGAGCTCGATGCAGGGCTCGAACTCACGAACCGTGAGATCATGACCTGAGCCGAAGTTGGACGCTCAACCGACTGAGCCACCCAGGTGCCCCCAAATCTCTGTCTTTTAATTGACTGGTTAAACTAATGGATGAAGAGAAACTATGTGACATCAGGAAAAGCTGTCATTAGCCACTCAGATTATAAACACATTTGCATTATATATTGTATAATGGAGAACTACCACCATTAGTACCAGAAATAATTTCTACTAGGAAGATTCATTCTGATGACACAAAATTCTTGTTTAAAATTTGGGCACCACGGGACGCCTGGGTGGCTCAGTCTGTTACACGTTCGACTTCAGCTCAAGTCATGATCTCATGGCTTGTGAGTTCCAGCCCCATGTCAGGACAGTTCAGAACCTGGAACCTGCTTCTGATTCTGTCTCCCTCTCTCTGCCCCTCCCCCATTCGGGCTCTGTCTTTCTCTCCCTCAAAAATAAAATAAACATTAAAAAATTTAAAAAAATGGGCACCTGTCTATATGTGTTATGGAATTAGCCAAGTCAGAAGACAGACATTCTAAAAATGTAGTTTTGGTGGTACTGGCTTAATACAGAATGCTTATTTGTCTCGTAACCATGCTGCTCTGTCAAGAGTTTGCACCTAGGCACCTGGGTGGCTCAACTGGTTAAATGTCCGACTCTTGGTTTCAGCTCAGGTCATGATCTCACAGTTCATGAGTTCGAGCCCTGCCCCCCCATTGGATGTAGACATTACTTAAATAACGGAAACCTAAAAAAATAAATAAGAGACCCTCCCACCCTGAGATATACAGCACTCTGACTAGACTTCGAAGATCTGACAATGTGCTGGTTGCAGCACACAACACAGAAGTGTTGCCACACCTTGAAGAAATGTTTATCTGGCCCCAAGAAGCAAATACAGGGAAGAGTTTTTTGGAACTCCCTAGCTTGCACTCAGGGAAAGACAGGAAAATTAGTTGGCTAAGAAGGTTCTTCAGAAATGGACAGTGAAATGCTCTTGAGATGAATCCAGGTAATGAAAAGGTCAAGAAAAATTCACTCTGAAAAAAAGAGGAGAAATGGTGACTTCCAGAGAAGGTAAATCTACCACATGCCTGTGTGATTAAGATGCTGCTAAGAACATAGGCATTGAGCAGTGACATCTGAGTGCATGCCTTTTTTTGTTGGAGGTGTCCTCGGTGAGTTAAGTCTTTATCTTGTCAGTCTCCTTGACTTTGTCCAATTTGGACTGCCTCCATGACTTTCTTTTTTTTTTTTTAACCTTTGTACTTTATTTTCATTTAAAAAAATGTTTATTATGAAAGAGACAGAGTGCATGTGTGCATGGGGGAGGGGCAGAGAAAGAGGAAAAGAGAGAATCCCAAGCAGGCTCCTTGCTGTCAATACAGAACCAGATGCAGGGCTTGATCCCAAGAACCGTGAGATCATGACCTGAGCCAAAATCAAGAGTCAGACACTCAACCAACTGAGCCACCCAGGCGCCCTGACTCATGATTTCCTGATCCTGGATTCTTGGAAAGCTCCTTCACTTCTCTAAGCTAGCCTCAGTTTCCTCATCTATAAAACACAGATCTGTAGTACCTGCTATTAAAGGTTATTTTGAGGATGAAGTGAAGTAATGTATGGGAAATTTTCACTATCAGTTACTTGGTAAGCACCCCCATGCTACAGATTTCCTAAGATTGATAGGCAGGTCATTATGTTGCTTCACTGCTAGCCTCTAGCTGCGACCCCGATAATACCAGCACTTCAGGCCTGTTCTTATTTGTAATCCTTATTTTTACCTTAAAAAAAATTTTTTTTTATTACATTTATTTATCTTTGAGAGACAGAGACCGAGCACAAGCGGGGGAGGGACAGAGAGAGAAGGAGACGCAGAATCCGAAGCAGGCTCCAGGCTCTGAGCTGTCAGCACAGAGCCCAATGCCGGGCTTGAACTCACAAACCGTGAGATCATGACCTGAGTGGAAACCAAGAGTCAGATGGTTAACTGACTGAGCCATTCAGGAGCCCCTGTAATCCATGTTGTTAATCATTTCGCTTCACCTGGTGGAGGAGGAACACACGGAGCAAGTTGTGGACATCACGAAGCCTTGTATAAATGGTTGTGATTCTAATAATGCCCCAGTTCATGCACAAAATGTGTTTCCAAACAAAACTTCCTAGCATAAAGTATGATTTCAGAGGCCCAAGGGAAAAATTGAATACTTTTCACAAAGAGACAGATGTGTAAGCAACCAGTTTTTTCTTTTTTTTTTAAAACAGCATTATTGAGGGGTGCCTGGGTGGCTCAGTTGGTTGGGCGTCCCTTCGGCTTAGGTCATGATCCTGCAGTCTGTGAGTTCAAGCCCTGCGTCAGGCTCTGCGCTGACAGCTCAGAGCCTGGAGCCTACTTCAGATTCTGTCTCCCTCTCTCTCTCCCCCTCCCTCACTCACACTCTGTCTCTCTCTCTCTCAAAAATAAAACAAAAACATAAAAAAATTAAAAAACCCAGCATTATTGAGACATAATTCACATACCATACAATTCACCCATTTAAAGAGTCAAATTCACTGTTTTTTAGTATATTCAGCATTGTGCAGCTATCACTGCAATTTTAGAATATTTTCATCATCCCCAGATGAAACCCATACCCATTGGCAGTCACTCACATTTCCCTCCAATACCCCCAGTCTTAGGCAACAATTAATCTGCTTTCTGTCTTTATACATTGGCGTAGTCTGGACATTTCCTATGTGGAATCATGCAATATGGAGTCTTTATGACTGGCTTCTCTCACATAGTGTGAGTTTTTCAAGGTCCATCCATGTTGTAGCATCTATCAGGACTTCATTTTTATTGCTGAATAATTTTCCATTCTATGGAGAGGCCATGTTTTATTTATCCATTCACCAGTTGGTCATTTGGACCAGTTTCCTCTGAACTCTCTCTATTGCATCTGGTCTTCACAGAGAAGGGGCTTCTAGAAGACTGGCTTGACTGTACTTAACGATTCAACTGTGAAAGCCCTGATACAGATATTTCCTATGTGTTTGTGATTTAATCAATTTTGTTACTTAAACCAAAATAGGAAGACCCAAACCACTCCTATTAGAAAATAACAATACTCCTCAATCCTTCTAGTGTATTTGATGGTGCTACTGAACTATTTACAGGTCCTGATGGCTCCCGATTTCAGATTGCTCACCTTTTGAGCTTTTTCTTAACATTGTAACACAAATAGGGGAACTTGGGTGCCTCATTTGGTTAAGTGACTGGTTCTTGGTTTCGGCTCACAGTTCATGAGATCGGCCCCAAGTCAGGCACTGCACTGACATTGTGGAGCCTGCTTGGGATTCTCTCTTTCCCTCTCTGCTCCTCTCCCTGCTCAGTCTCCCTCTCTCTCTCAAAATAAATAAATAAACTTTAAAAAAAAAACGCAACATGATAACACAAATATAGGCACACTGTTGAAATTGGGAAATGCAGATAGGCAAAATTAAAAATTACCTGTAACACTCAAAGACAGCTGACCTTAACATACTTTTAAGAATGAATTTATTTGTAAAAATGATACATATTTATTATAAACTCAAAAAAAAGTAAACAATTAGAAAATAAATCACTTTAAATTCTACCCACCCATGGGATGCCTGGGTGGCTCAGACAGCTAAGCGTCCAACTTTGGCTTGGGTCATGATCTCACAGCTTGTGGGTTCAAACCCTGCACCTGGCTCTCTGCTGTCATCAAAGAGCCTGCTTTGGATCCCCTGTGCCCCTCTCTCTCTGCCCCACCCCCACTCATGTTCTCTCTCTCTTTCTCTCTCAAAAATAAATAAACATTTAAAAATATGGGTGAGGGGCACCTGAGTGGCTCAGCTGGTTAAGTGTCAGACTTCTGCTCAGGTCATGATCTCACAGTTGGTGAGTTCGAGCCCCACGTTGAACTCTGTGCTAGCAGCTCAGAGTCTGGAACCTGCTTTGGATTCTGTGTCTCCCTCTCTCTCTGCCTCACTCCTGCTTGTGCTGTTTCTCTCTGACTTTCAAAAATGAATAAACATTAAAAAAAATAGAAGGTAATAAATAAATAAAAATATGGGGTGCCGGGGTGGCTCAGTCGGCTAAGCGTCCAACTTTGGCACAGGTCATGATCTCACAGCTTGTAAGTTCAAGCCCCACGTCAGTCTCTGTGCTGACAGCTTGAAGCTTGGAGCCCACTTGCACTCTGCCTCTCTCAAAAGTAAATAAACGTTAAAAAAATTAAAAATAAATAAATTCCACCCACCCAGAAGTAACTATTTTAATATTAAGTTAAATGGATTCTGGACGTCTTTTTGATTCTTTTTTTTTTTTTTTTTTTAGTTTATTTTTTGAGAGAGAGCAGGGGAGGGGCAGAGAGAGAGAGGGAGACATAGAATCTGATTGAACCACCCAGGTGCTCCTTTTTTTTTCTTTAGTTAGGCTTCGTGCCTAG
This sequence comes from Lynx canadensis, assembly GCF_007474595.2. Taxonomy (NCBI): domain Eukaryota; kingdom Metazoa; phylum Chordata; class Mammalia; order Carnivora; family Felidae; genus Lynx; species Lynx canadensis. The sequence goes on from NC_044316.2 coordinate 19,962,177, forward strand.
TGCAGAGCCCAACATGGAGCTTGAACTCACAATTCTGAGATCAAGACCTGAGCTGAGATCAAGAGTTGGACACTTTGGGGCACCTGGGTGGCTCAGTCGGTTAAGCGTCTGACTTTGGCTCAGGTCATGATCTCATGGTTTGTGGGTTCAAGTCCTGCATTGGACTGTGTGTTGACAGCTCAGAGCCTGGATCCTGCTTTGGATTTTGTGTCTGCCTCTCTCTCTGCCCCTTCCCCGCTTGCACTCTACGTCTCAAAAATAAATAAACATTAAAAAAAATTTTTAAAGAAGAGTTGGACACTTAACTGACTAAGCCACCCAGGCGCCCCCTAGGCATCTCTTCTTTTATGATAGATAGAAGGACAGAGGGATGGATGGATGGATGGATGGATGGATGGATGGGTGGATAGAAAAAGAAGTATATAAATGAAATATTATACATGATGATTTTAAACAAAAATATTTTACTTGAGTTTTATGGAAGAGTTTCTCGTCCAAGATGGTGAACTGAGCACATCCTGCGGTTTCAGTCCTTCCCCCCAAACTCTAGAAATGATAGGAAAAAAAATATTTCATGTGTTCATAGATGAGCTCTAAAAACATGCGCATTCTCAGAGATCGTGAGAAATTCTCGACTACAATCAGATGGGATTGAATTGAAGAGGGTAATGGCAGTCCAGTGTGCATGCAGAAATCCTATGTATAGTAGGACCAGAAGTGGGAGCCTCTGATCAGGCTCTGTATTGACAGAGCAAAGCCTGCTTGGGATTCTTTCTTTGCCCCTCTCCCACTTGTGCTCTTTCTCTCTCAAAATAAATAAATAAACTTAAAAAATATGAAAAAACCCACACTCAAAATCCGGCAATATGGTGTGTACAAGAGGCACATGCAAAGCAACATAGAAAACCTAAATATTAAATAGAAAAAGACATACCAGGCAAATAGTAACCAAAAGTCATCTGGACTAGCAATTTAATAGCAGTCAAAATGTGATGTGGAGAAAAAAATTTTTAAGAGGAAATTTGACTTTTATAAAAGAGTCCATCTTTTATAGTCCATATAATCTTTTATAAGTCCCTCTTTTTATAGAAGAGTCCATCTAAAAGATTAAACAATCATATAAATAGTCCCAACACTATTAACTTTAGGTGAGTACAAGATACTATTTCACTTAGATTGCCAAAAATGCCAAGTATTGGCGAGGATATGGAGAAAATGGTGTTTTGTCACACCACCTGAGAGAGGACTGGGTATGCTGATACATGGTCATTTGCAATAGTAATTTGGCAGTATCTAATAAAACTGAAAACGAGCCTATCTATAGAATCCAGCCGTGACATTTCTAGGTATACTGAGAAACTTTCACATATGTGCAGGGATGTCCATGAGAGCATTGTTTTTATTTTTATTTTGTTTTGTTTTTTAATTTACATCCAAGTTAGCACATAGTGCAACAATGATTTCAGGAGTGTATTCTCTAATGCCCCCTACCCATTTAGCCCATCCCCCCTCCCACAACCCCTCCAGTAACCCTCTGTTCTCCATATTTGAGTTTCTTATGTTTTGTCCCCCTCCCTGTTTTTATATTATTTTTGCTTCCCTTCCTTGTGTTCATCTGTTCTGTGTCTTAAAGTTCTCATATGAGTGAAGTCATATGATATTTGTCTTTGACTAATTTCGCTTAGCATAATATCCTCTAGTTCGTTCACATAGTTGCAAACAGCAAGATTTCATTCTTTTTGGCTGCCAAGTAATATTCCATTGTGTGTGTGTGTGTGTGTGTGTGTGTGTGTGTGTACACATACATACATACCACATCTCCTTTATCCATCCATCTGTTGATGGACATTTGGGCTCTTTCCATACTTTGGCTATTGTCATTAGAGCTGCTATAAACATTAGGGTGGATGTGCCCCTTTGAAACAGTAAACCTGTATCCTTTGGATAAATGCTTAGTAGTGCAATTGCTGGGTCGTAGGGTAGTTCTATTTTTAACTTTTTGAGACACCTCCATACTGTTTTCCAGAGTGGCTGCACCAGTTTGCATTCCCACCAGCAGTGCAAAAGTGACCCAAGTCTTTCTCTGCATCCTCGCCAACATCTGTTGTTGCCCGAGTTGTTAATGTGAGCCATTCTGACAGGTGTGAGGTGGTATCTCATTGTGGTTTTGATTTGGATTTCCCTGATGATGAGTGATGTTGAGCATCTTTTCATGTGTCAGTTGGCCATCTGGATGTCTTCTTTGGAGAAGTGTCTATTCATGTCTTTTGCCCATTTCTTCACTGGAGTATTTGTTTTTTTGGATGTTCAGTTTGATAAGTTCTTTATAGATTTTGGATACTAGCCCTTTATCTGATATGTCGTTTGCAAATATCTTCTCCCATTCCGTTGGATGCCTTTTAGCTTTGCCGATTGCATGAGAGTATTGTAACAGCAAAAGCCAAAGAATAACAATCTAAATATTCCTTAATAGTGGAGTGGATAAATCTGGGAGAGTATGTGCAATTTATACAGTTAATAGGAATAAAATAGCTCTATATGCAGTTCACTCCACAATGTAGAATGAAAAAAGCAAAATGCAGAACACTATGATTGATAGGCTACCATTATGTGAATAAAAAATGATTATTCACACAAAGCAATACTGTATATCAGTTACTGATTTGTCTCTAGACAGAATGACAAGTGTTTGCTCGGTGAGAATGGTGGGGCTGGGAAAGCTGGCTTGAAGGGATGGTAGTTTTGTCTTTTTAATGTTTTATTTCCTAAGAAGATGAATAAAATTTGACACACAATTATTAATTTTGAGTGGTAGCAATGTAGGTGTTTTGTTTTATAATTCCTACTACTTTTCTCCACTTAATTTTTTTTGTCAGAAATTAACCGGCAAAAAAGGAAATTAAAGTAAAATTGAAGAGGGGAGCCTGGCTGGCTCAGTCTGTGGAGCATGCAACTCTTGATCTTGGGGTGTGAGTTCAAACCCTACGTTGGGAGTAGAGTTTACTGGAAAGAAAAAGTAAAATGGGGGCACCTGGGTAGCTCAGTCGGTTAAACATCTGACTTCAGCATAGGTCATGATCTCACAGTTGGTCAGTTTGAGTCCTGCATTGGGTGAGCTTGAGCCTCGCTTTGAGTGTGCCCTGCTTCTCTCTCTCTCTCTCTCTCTCTCTCTCTCTCTCTCTCTGCCCCTCATGGGATTCTCTCTCTCTTCCCTCTCTCTCTTCCCCTCGTTCACTTAGCCATCTCTCTCCAAAAAAATAAAAAGATAAAAATAAATCTCTATTAAAAAAAATTGGGGGAACCTGTGTGGCTCAGCCGGTTAAGCTTCCAACTTTGGCTCAGGTCATGATCTCATGGTTCCTGGGTTTGAGCCCTGTGTCAGGCTCTGTGCTGACAGCTCGGGGCCTGGAACCTGCTTTAGATTCTGTTTCTCCCTCTTTCTCTGTTCCTCTCCTGCCTGTGCTTTGGATCTCTGTCTCTCAAAAATAGATAAACATTTAAAAAAAAAAAAGTAAAATTGAAGAAACGGTTGAATTTCAGTAAATATTTCTCCATTGGAAGAACTATTATTTCCTAGACTATCTCTTTAAAGTTAAGAAGAGGGGTGTTAAAAACATTAAATAATTGAAATAATTGTGCATTTTAGCTACTTTTTGGACACTTATACCTAACATCTTACTACAGAAAGATGAAGAAATTGAAGTTAACACTGATCAGCTTTCCATCTTCTCTCCTCGTCCCATTGTTTTCCGTAGTTATATTGTTATTTGTCAAGGTTTTTAACATTTGCTTTACATCCTGTTTAGTCTCAGTACTATGTTTATATGGAATCAGAGCTCACCACCAGCAGTGCTCTCTTATTAGTTCATTGTTTTGATCCATCACTAAATTAGATTTAATCAACTTTGTTTTTTCTAAAAAAGTTCTTTGTCTTATATTCCCTGACTTTTTTTTTTTTTTTTTAATGTTGCCAACATCGTACCTTTCTGTTTCTCTTATATTTGAATATACTGACTGGGTATAATATTCTCGGGCCACATTTTCTTTCTTTTCAAATTTGTGAGAGCATGTCACTATCTTCTGGCATCGAACCTTGCCTTAGGTGTGAGGGAAGCTTGATTCACAACTCCACTTTACCCCTTTTAGTCAACTTGCTGGTGTCTTGTTGTCTAAAGAATACTTTCTTTAACTTTGGTGTTTAGTTACTTAACTAGGATAGAGAGTTCTATCATTCTGTGCCAATTTTTTTCTTCCTGGGATATGATTTGTTATTTCCACCTGTAACTACTTTTTTTTTTTTTCATTTATAAAAAAGACATTTCAAAAATTATTTCTTTGAATAATTTTTCTATTTTATACATTAGGTTGTTTACTTCAGGGGTATTACTTATCTTTATGGTAGTTGCCTTTCTTCTTTATTATAATTAAAAAAAATTTTTTTAATGTTTGTTTATTTTTGAAGGAGAGAGAGAGAAACAGAACATGAGCCAGGGAGGGGCAGAGAGAGAGGGAGACACACAATCTGAAGCAGGCTCCAGGCTCTGAGCTTCCAGCACAGAGCCTGACACGGGGCTCGAACTCATGAGCTGTGAGATCATGACTTAAGCCGAAGTCAGCCACTTAACCACCCAGGAAGCCCCGACTTTTAAAAAAATTGTTTAATGTTTATTTGAGATTGAGAGAGAAAGAGCGTGAGCAGGGGAGGGGCAGAGAGAGAATGGGAAAATCATGACCTGAGCTGAAGTCAGATGCTTAACCAGTTGAGCCACCCAGGTGCCCCTCTCTCTTCTTTATTATTATCTCTAGGAATAATCTCTCTAGGAATTCCCCAAAGCCTGTAAACGAATGTAAATTACACTCATGGAACAGTGATATTGGAACAGTTTGGCAGAAGCAAACTCACTCTAGATCTCCTAGGAATAACAAAGATAAAACCCTGTTGAAGATGAGCTCATATTTCAAAATTACAAACACATGAGAAAAAAAATCCTCCAGGAGGGAAATTCAGCAAACACAACAAACTGCAGAACTGGGTCCCCAGGAAGATCAAATAATTACCAGATATAGATTATAGACTTTGGTTTGTATACTTAAAAACATAAAAGAAGGAACCCAGTGCATAAGAAAATAATACAATATTTCGGAAAAGGACCAAATAAATCTTGTAGAAATGCACATATAGATTTCAATTTGTTTGAAATGAAAGCATAGTAGTAGATGGAGCATATAGCAGATCAGAAGCAGCTGAAGATATAATCAGTGGGCTATTAATACATTTAAAAAAATCACCTGGAATGTAGCACAGAGAGATAAAAAGATGGGAAAGATAAGAAATATGGTGAAAAGAAGCAGATAGTCTAACACAGTGCTGTCCAATTGTAATATAATGTGAGATTATACATAATTAAAAAATTTCTAATACTGGGGTGCCTGGGTGACTCAGCTGAGTGCCCTTCTCTTGGTTTCAGCTCAGGTTGTGATCTCACAGTTCTCAGGATCAAGCCCTGTATCGGACTCTGCACTAACAGCATGGAACCTGCTTGGGATACCCTCTCTCCCTCTTTCTACCACTTACTACCCTGCTTGCTCTCTCTCTCTCAAAATAAATAAACTTAAAAAAATTCCAATACCCATATTAAATAAAGTAGAAAGAAACTGGCAAAATTAATAAAAATATTATTTCCATATATAATCAATATAAAAATTATGAATGAGATATTTTAAATTCTTTTTTTTTCCATTTTGCACTTACACCACAGCTCAGTGTGGACTGATCATATTTCAAATGCTCAGTAACTACATGTACTAGTGACTACTGTATTGGACAACATAGAGCTAACTTACATCTCAAAGGATTTTCAGAAGAGAAGAGAAACAGAGGAGGCAATCCTTAAAGAGATAATGGTTGAGAAGTTTCCAAGGTTAATGTAAGACATGAATCCTCAGATTCAGGAGGCAGTGAGTCTTTAGACTCATTAGAATGTAAATATTTTTGTAGTGAATCTGTAGAGAGCCAAGCCCAGAAAAGATATTAAAATTAACCAGAGAAAGGGAGCCTCGGTGATTCGGTTGGTTGAGTGTCCAACTTTGGCTCAGGTCATGATGACGCAGTTCGTGGGTTTGAGTCCCACATCAGGCTCACTGCTATCAGCTTGTCAGTGCAAAGCCCACTTCAGATCCTCTGTCCCCCTCTCTCTGCCCCTACCTGATTTGCGCTCTCCCAAAAATAAATAAATATTAAAAAAATAAATAAAATAAAAATAAAATTAACCAGAGAGATAAGACATTACCTACAAAGAAATTTCAATTAGACTGAAAACAGTCATCTTTAATATCTTTAATGCTGGATAAAAGTAAATGTCAATATAAGAATTTTTGTACCCATTTGAACAATTAAGAATGAGAGTCAAGGGGTGCCTGGGTGGCTCAGTTGGTTGAGTGTCTGACTTCGACTCAGGTCATGATCTCACGGTTCATGAGTTCGAGCCCCATGTCGGGCTGTCTGCTGACAGAACCTGGAGCCTGCTTCAGATTCTGTGTCTCCCTCTTTCTCACTGCCCCTCCTCCACTCACGCTCCTTCTCTCTCTGTCTCTCAAAAATGAATAAATGTTAAAAAAAAAAAAGGAAGAGGGTCGAAATAAAGACATTTTTAGTCAAAGACAAAGTGCGTCACTAACAGACTTTCACTGAAGGAGAATTGTAATAAAACATAAATACAACAAGGTACCTGGAGGTCTGGGGAAAGGTGGCAGTGTGAGAGAGAAGGATTTCCAAAGAGAGATGAAAGGATAATAGTGATATACTTTGTCTACTTTGTACTTTCTTTTCGCTTCTAGAACTTCAATGGCAGCCAGCGTGCAGAGCTGGGGAATCACCACTAGCTTAGAATTGTTAACCTAATTCCCTGTCTCTGCACTGCACTAAGTATGAGGGAGAGCAGAAGTGTATCCTCTTATATTAGTAGGATAGTACATTATAGCATTTCCCTACTTGGTCATTTATGGGATATAAAACATTTAAAAATCTCAGTGAAAAATGAACTATTATAGGGGTGCCTGGCTGGTTCGGGTGGTTGAGCATGTAACTCTTGATCTTTGGGTCATGAGTTCGAGCCCCACATTGGGTGTAGAGATTACTTAAAAATTAAAAAATTAACAATTATATTTAGGAAAAGAAATAGTTCTGGAATATAGGGTAGCAAGGGGGAGATTAGGGCTTTGTAGTGTGTTTCGGAATAGTGTAGAGACAAATTTTACAGAGAGGGAAGGGAGGTGAGGCAAGGGTGAGGAAGTCTAAGATTGCAAACAAAATTGATGATTGATTGATAGAGCTGATTGCAATAAAACTCACTAATTAAAGGATCCTTTAGCTCTCTATGAGGGCTCCCTGAGGAAGGGGAGTAGTGATGCTAATTAGCTAATTTAATCAGCAACTTAACTATGATATTAACAGCTGCCATTTATTGAGCACTTATAGGTGTCAGTCATAGCGCTGAAGTGATCTAGTGTCTTTAAAATTTTAATCTTCAAAGAATTCTGTGAAGTAGATTTTTTTTATTGTGGTAAAATATATGTAATGAAACGTATTTCTACCATTTTTCAGTGTACAAGTCTGTGGTATTAAGTGTATATGCATTATTATGCAACCATCAAGTGGAGTAGATTGTGTTTATTTATTATTTTATTAAAACATTTTTAATGTTTATTTATTTAAAATGTTTTTTATTACTTTTCTTTATTTTTGAGAGGCGGAGAGAGACAGAGCACGTGTGGGGGAGGGGCGGCGAGAGAGGGAGACACAGAATCTGAAGCAGGCTCCAGGCTCTGAGCTGTCAGCACAGAGCCTGACGCGGGGATCGAACTCACGAACTGCGAGATCATGACCTGAGCCAAAGTCGGACACTTAACCCAGTGAGCCACCCAGATGCCCCAAGTAGAGTAGATTTTAAGAATAATTTATTGATAACCAAACCCAGTCTCAGAGAGTTTAAGTAATTTGACTATTAGATGGTAGTAGAGAGAAGATTTGAGCTCCATGTTTGCCCAACTTCAAATTCCATACTTTTTTTCTATAGTATACAGCCAGAAGTAACTTGAAAGCCAGCTGTAAAGATTATAAATTTAGTGCAGGGATCCAAAGGACTTCCTGGTCTTCCAATCAGAGATGTAATTTCGGAATAAAAAGAAAGATGATGGGAGGTAGATGGTTGGCTACATAGTGGTATTTAAACCAGAATTTGGATTTCTGAAGCAAATAATCATTTGCTTATCATACATATTCCTGGTTTTTTCCATGTCTACATACCATATGTATTGCTATTTAAATTGACCCATTTTGTTTTTCAGGGTAACTATATGTCTCTACCTTCGATGGAAAATCAGTAGTATTGGCCATAACTAGGATGTACCTATAAAAACCAAAACAAGGAAGCCTAATGCCAGCTAGATACTGTTGCCTCCTCTCAGTTGGCTGAAAAGAAAGATGAACGAATATTGAAGAGCCATTAAACACATAATGACACCACACTGAACCTTTCTTCTTGACATAATGAGGAAGTTTGGAGGATATTTGGAAAGGAAACATGTCCCAGTATTTCCAGAATGGGGAATGTGGCATGGGTGGGCCTCATGGGGGTGGAAGTAGAAATCAGAAACTTGTTAGGAACTGAGGTGGTGGCCTTCTGTGCAGGTGTTGGCATTCCCTTCCATGACATTCCTGCTTCTCTTCACTCCTCTAGTGAGTTTTCCCTCTGCCAACTTGGGTCTCGTTGGTTCCAAGTGACAGATTTTGAGTTCAGTTCCCTTGGCTAACTGGCTCAGTCTTTCAGTTTCCCAATTCCCGAGAGAGGAGTTGGATTTTGGTCCAGCTAATCTTTTCAGGCCAGTCCTATAAACCCTAGGTCATGGCTGATCGTGACAGTCCTTTCACCCCTACTGCAACCTGAATAGCAATACCTAAACAGTCACATAGTGCAGGATACAGACATTTAGGGCAGCAGAAGTTTATGGCAGGACAGATTCTAGCACTCATCCGACAAATATTTATTGAGGGTTTGCCACGTGTGTAAGCCACTATGTGGGAGCTGGGGACTGTAACTGTGGACGAGATTGACAAGGTCCCTAAAACCTTCTGGAGGGCAGTGAGTTTTAGACAAGTGAGATAGTAAAATCGAAGACTGTGTTAAGTCCTAGGAAGGAAATAAACCAAGCGATATGATGGTTACTAGGCTGGAGGTAGAGGAGATTACTTTTAATCGGATGACACAGAAGGCCTGTTTGCAGAAACCATCTCTGAGTTGACACCCAGGGAGAGAATGTAAAGGCTTCAAGGTGGGGAAGAATTTGGTATGTTTGAGGAAAAAAAAAGAAAGAAAAGAAAAAGAAAGAAACAAACAAAAGGAGTCAACTGAACAGAGTATGGGGTGAAGTTGGAAAAATAGCAGTCAGATTATGCAACACTTTGTGGCCCCCAGTGAGGGGGATGGTAACCAGACCCTCCCGAGGTTCAGACTATCAGATGCATACAGAGAAAGTTTGAAGTGCCCTTATTGGGCACTCGTTGGGCGTGGAGACCACTTAACATTCTCTCTTTCCCTCTCTGTCCCTCCCTTGCTCATGTGTGCTCATGCATTCTCTCTCTCTCTCTCTCAAAAAAAAAATCCAGTCTGTCTTTGCTTTCTGCTCAGTTTTGCTGTGAACCTATAATTTAAAGCTTCTCCCCCCTCTGACTCTCAGTGGGAAATTTGTGTTTAGCTTATACTTTTCCTCTTTTCTTTCTCTTCCCTCTCTCACTCTGCTGTGTCTGGGTCTCCTCTGGCATTAGGGGTGGGGCGTATGGGTTTGGGGAGGGCAGAGAAGTGGGAAGGAAAGGAAAGTAAATAAAGTCTGTCACATGACTAATGCCATCAGAGGCAGGCGTCCAGGTGCTGATTCTCTTGTTGGGAGCATTTAAGGCTTCCTTGGAGGCCATACCTGTGGAACTTAAGATCCCTCTTCAGTCATAACTTCTTTTTTTTTTAACATTTATTTTTGAGAGACAGAGAGAGGCAGAGCATGAGCAGGGGAGGGGGGAGAGAGAGAGAGAGAGAGAGAGAGAGAGAGAGAGAGAGAGAGAGATACAGATACAGACTCCGAAGGAGGCTCCAGGCTCTGAGCTGTTTGTTAGTACAGAACCCGGTGCAGGGCCCGAACTCACGAACTGCAAGACCATGACCTGAGTCGAAGTTGGACGCTCAACCGACTGAGCCACCCAGGCACCCCAGTTATGACTTTTTGATGTCCACTCTTCCAGCCTCTTATTTGAGTTGGCCACTTGTCCATGCCAAACACAGGTAGGGGAGGCTCCCCCATTGCTGCCCTTTCTCCTTGTCCCACTGTGGAATGTATCGGCCCCCTTCCCTAATTCAGAATTCTGCAGGCCAAAAGTGGGTAACCGCCTTCATGAATGTGCATGAAGACCCCAATTTCCTGGACAGACAGGTCTGGTTCACCTCAAAGCTCGCACAATGGTGGTTGCACAGAGATGGCTTTCTAAGTTCCTGTAGTCAGCAGGACTCACCAGCTTGGGAGAAAGATCTGGCAAACACCACCAGTCTTTTGTAGTGCTTCCTCTTTATAGTGAGGTGAACGTTTCATCCTCTTTCATGATTTCTTCTAATGGATTCCTTTTGAATTTTTCTCTCTCCCTGATGGAGGCTGGAAGTGGAGGTTTTAGAACTGGTCTAGTCAGTTTTTAGTAAGTCTTTGGGGATGAACAGGTAGGTCTTCTTTAGAAGGTGAAGATATTTATGACTTGTTCTCTGCTTTGGAATTTTATAACTCATTAGCATCCATGCCAAATTGAGGAGGGAGGAATGCCTTTTTTAAGCAAAGCAAGTCTCAGTTTTATACTGAGATTCATGGCATCTCAGAGTTTGGAGAAATCTAGAAGCCGTTTAATCTGTTTCCCCACCAATGCCATCAATCCTGTTTACAACTTGATGAGATGTTATCCAGTTTTCATCTGGATACATCCAGGAAGTAGGAGCCCATTTCCTAACTTTCAGATCTCAGCTCTGTCAGTTACCATATTAATTTCACCAAATCACTTTAAAACCAGTTCCTCATCTAGGAAAGATGTGTAAATAGTATCTTCTTTCAGAACATTGTTGGGAGGATAAAAGAAGATATATAAATTGCCTAACCCAGTCAGAGAGGAGAGCAATGTTGATTTCCTTTACAGGTCCCTTTAGGGGACAACGTATTTTTTTTGGATTGTCTTCACCCAGAGAAAAATATTCCTCATATTGAACTGCCTCTGTTATATTTTTAGCCCTTCCCTTAGGCTCTCCCTTCAGTGGTCACATAGAAGGTCTTTTCTCCGGCCACTTGACAGCCTTTCAGGTATCTCTGATTTTAGTTGAAGGCACTGGAGATATTAGAGAGAAAACTCCAGTTTTTTTTTCTTTTCTGAGCCGAGGAGTCCAGGTAGCCGTTAGACTTTGGTGTGACTCCCAAGAGGGATTTATTGAGTGAATGGGGCAAGGATGATATTTCACTTTCCAACATCAGTTCTCCCCGGCACTGGTGGGTTTAATCACAGGCTGGCTATGATTCTATAGGATCCTAGCCTGGAAAGTGTGTGCGCGTGCGTGTGTGTGTGTGTGTGTGACAAATGTCGTTAGACACTTGAACGCCTTTGAATGGTGCTATCCTTTGCCACATTGCGAGCACTTTATAAGATCGTGCATTGCCCTGAATGAGTGGTTAAACGTGGAAGCTACAAAGGAAGCCAAACGGCTCTCCACGAATACCTAGGCGAGGGTTCAAAAACTCCTCTCAAGGGCGAGCTAAGGGAGTCGCCGCTAAGAGGTCTTTTGGGGTGGGTGGAGACGAGCCTCCGGCTCCAGTTCTTAGGCACCGCCTCTTTCGCCCGCGGGCTGACCGCTAGGCGGTGCTGGGGAGTTTGCCGCCCACCAGCCAAGGCACCCCAGTGCTCACCCTCACTCCTCATGCCCTGCCCGGCGGAGAGACTACAACTCCCGTGGTGCTCTGGGAACGGGAGGGTGGGAGGGGCCATGAGAGAAGAGGGACGCGAGGGCGGGCTTTCCGGGAGTGTGTTTCCGGCGTCGGCGGCCGCGGCCGGGGACGGTGTGAAAGCGGTAAGATGGCGGCGGCGGCGGTGGTGGAGTTCCAGAGAGCCCAGTCTCTACTCAGCACCGACCGGGAGGCCTCCATCGACATTCTCCACTCCATCGGTAAAGGTCGCCGCGCCCCCTCCCTGACCCTGCCGGCTCAACTCGGCCTGTGCGGGTCGGCGGCGGCGGAGCGGGGCCGGGCTATCCGGCTCTGGTGCTGCTGACTCACTGTGTGTGAGGGGGGCCGGGCCGGGGGCACAGGCCGCTCGCAGCTCCCTGGAGCCCCCTGGGTCCCACCCGGGTGGGAAGCCCCGAGGCAGCCCCGGCGTTCCCTCGCCGGCTGCTGACTCACGGTGGGCTCAGCGTGGAGTGGGAGGGTGGGCCGAGCCGGGGCCCCCACCACTCCCCAGCCTTGCCCCGGCTCTGGCCCATGCGGGCTGGCCCGGGACCGGGAGCAGTGCCGGCCGGCGGGCTTGTCGCAGGCAGGACTAAGAGCCTCGAGTTGAAGGGCCTTGGCGAAACCCGCCGTAGACAGGGTTTCCCGCCGTTGTTATCAGCACAGCCCGCTCCGGGTGGCAGCGCGAGCGCTCGCTTTGCTCTTGGAGTTTTCTTCCTCGGGACGCTGGGAGCTGCTACCTCTCCCCAGCCTCCCATCGGAAGGGTCCACTAAAGGGAGACCTCTCTCTGAATGTGGAAAATACCGAGGGGACACACACTGACAATTGGCATTTGGTTTGAAGAGGTGCCCGAGACGTTCCTTTGCCCCCGTGTGGGGTGTAAGAGCGAGATGGGACCGTCCGACTCGAGGAGGTGACTAATCGCCCTGGTCTCCCTTGTAGAAGGTGGGAAGTGAGTTCGGGGAGTTAGTTGTCAGCCGCGGAGTTCGAGGAACGGGCCGGCTGCACACGGCCGGAAGAAATTAAAGACACTTTTCGGTACATTGTAGTATGATTGCCTTAGCTTTGCGCCCAACAGGGAAACTGAAATGGGAGCTCCAGCCAGTCCCTTACGACAGGTTTCTATCGGGATTCAGCTGTGAACAGAAATTTGTGAGACAGAAGGCTTTTAATGTTCAGTCGTAAAGGGTTCGGTTAGGGCATGGGCTTGCTCTTCACTGCACATGTAGTAATGTGATCTTTTTAATGTAGCTTGAGAAGATTCGAATTGGATCAACAAGTAGTGTAAGAATGCACGTGTATGTGGGACCTCCAGGATGTTGGCTTTCGTGTTGACTTCCTAGTCTGTTGTATTTTGATATTCCTGACTTGCAGGGGAGAAAAGACAATGACAGGATCTTGATGTCTTTGTCTTTGGGGTTTTTGGAGGCTCGGAGAGGAGATGGGGGTTAAGATGCATCTGTGGATGGATCGTATTGGTAAATGAAAGGTTTTCGTTTTGAAGTTCTGATCTTGAATTAAGTTATTATAGTTACAGAATTGAGTCATCTCAGTCACACATGTATTTTTATTCTGTGAGTACACACTAATGTGAGAAGTATGGATTTTATTTTCTATGTGTGCTTAGTGCCTAATATTTTGTCTTTTATAATGTGAAACTATTAGTAAAAATTGTAGTTGGAACATTTTGTGATTTCCACTCTACTAGGAGAGAGTTGCCTGAAAACCTCCCTGTTAGAGCAAGCTTGAGTCATGATGGTTACAGCCGTACTTTTTCCAGACTCCATCATGGAGTATCAAAATCTTGGTTTTTGTCAAGTCATGATGCTTTGTAAGAGAAGTGATAACTAGTGATGATCGCTAAAATTATCACCACAAACTTGGAGAGGTTATTCAGTGTGTGAGTGGTAGAGTAGTTATTAACAGCTGAAAGTGGGACAGATAGAACAAAGTTATTTTAACAGGTCCTGCATCCATTACAAAGCACCAGTCCTTCCTAAGGATCACACTGGAGCTTTGATTGGGTTGTTCTTCCTGAATGGCTTCCTAGAACTGCTTATCCCTAGCACACCCATCAGTGAGGCTTTACACAGGTTTAAAGTTTATTGAAAGACTTTTGGCTTTTTACTCATCAGTAACTTAGTCATTTGATTTTAGTTTGTGGCAGGTAAACGTATATGTATGTTTAATATTTTCAGTAACATAGTGCCCAGCATGGGGCTTACCACCACCAGTAAGAAGAACTTGTTTGAATTTTGCTTTAACCAAGTGACTGCAATGGAAATTTCAGTGTAGGTGGGTAAGGGAAATTCTAATTGATAGAATGAAAAGGCACATTTAAAGTCAGAGAGAAATCTATTTTTATGATTTACATGGGACGTATCCCACATGTTGATTTCACTTTTAGAGTTTGTGCGTTTGTTTGTTTTTAGCTATCTAGAACTTGTCTTTTGGTGACAGTGTTTGTAATTGGTCTTGTGAGGGTGAAATTTCCCTCAGTCTTCATTTTTTGTCAGAATTTTAAGAAGGTTTGCATTTTCCTCTCCTAGTGAAGCGTGACATTCAGGAGAATGATGAGGAGGCAGTGCAGGTCAAAGAGCAGAGTATCCTGGAACTCGGGTCTCTCTTGGCGAAGACTGGACAAGCTGCAGGTAAGTGCTGCAAATGGCTTGCTTTCTCTTTTACCTGAAATGTTGGGTGAGGTTTTTCAAGTTTCTGTAAAGGATCCTAGGAATGCATCCACACAGTTTATTGGTAGTCATTTTATTGTCAACTTGTTGAGCTTCGGTTCTTTAGGAGGAAGCTGGGTGAACTTTAAACTCTGTTCTTCCGTGGAACAGTTTTGTTCTGCGGGTGAGGGAAGCTCCTGGCCCTGCTGGGATATGGTGGTCTCTGATTTGCTTCTGGCTGGAATTTTCACTGTGTTCCCTTACATAAGGGCAGCAGCACGGGTAGCAGCAGTCTTCAGTGATTTCAGCTCTGTTATACTTAAGATGGATAGCGACTTGGGCCCTTGTCTTGAAAATGACTAGGGACTTTGCATCCAAGTGAGTCGAAGAGAGAGAGAGAGAGAGAGGGAGAGCGAGAGGGAGGGAGAGCGAGCGAGAGAGGTATGAGTTTCTTTGGGGGGGGGGGAGAGTGAGAGAGAGAGTGAGTCCTTTTTTCCTGATACAGAGTAAGTAAGACAACAAATGGAAAGAGCCTTCCCGAGATTTCTCCACTGTTACCTGGGACTCTGTGCATGTCATTGCCCAAACATTCTAGTTGTAATTGAACCACTGACTTTGTAGGCTTCAGATGCTATTCTGATGATGGGTATGTGTGACCTTGGAATAAGAGACCAGGAAGGGTCTTTGACCAGTAAAGTGGTAATAGGGTTGAGAGAGAAGGCTGCTTAAGCTTAAAACGGGTGATTTTTTGTCAACTTTAAAGTGAATTTAGATCTTATTTAATTAAGTGGATTAAGCTCTGGTAAGTGACCTCCTGGATTACTTTCCCCGAAATAATATTCCCCAGAAAGTGTAAGTTAGCAAAACTTCTTGAACTTGAGAACTAAGATTTTTCGCAGTTAAGGATAACTAACTTATTATTAAGCTTAGGCAATAGAAAGTTGAGTAAAGATGTATGCAATTGGGAGGATGCGTTTGTATGGGTTTTGTATCTTACTTAAAATATCATTAAAAATATTTATGATAAAAACAGTTTTTAAATGCTTACTATCAACTAGTTGCATTTTTAAGCACAAAAATGATTTAGTTTATTGCATCCTCAAAACAACTTGATAATGTAGATACAATTGTCCATTTTCAACCTAAGGAAACTGAACACAGAAAAGTTAAATAACTCACCCAGTCACTTATTTAGTATGTGGGAGAGCCAGGATCTGAATCAGTTAGTCCCACTTCAGAGCTCATAGTCTTATGGTATAATGGTTATTGCTTTCTGTAGTTAATCATTTATGGATTATCAATGGTTGGTACTGGTTTTTTTCCCTCCATTTAGAAAATTTATTTATTTACTTATTCATTTACTTATTTTTGAGGTTTATTTTATTTTTTTTAGTAATCTCTACATCCAACATGGGACTTGAACTCATGACCCCAAGATCAAGAGTTGCATGCTCTTCTGACTGAGCCAGCCAGGTGCCCCTGTGTTTTTTTTTGTTTTTGTTTTTGTTTTTTTTTAGACTGATTTCCCTCCTATTTAACATATTTATGGATTTCTTTGGACTGTCAGTTAATGTGAGCTTGGTGTTGCATAATAGTTTTGATAATTAGTCCATACACAATATAATTAATAAGGTAATTTTCTTGAAAGAGGTAGAAAGTCAGATAAAGTGATTTAAGGTTTTTCGGTTGTTGAAATATCCAAATGTTTGTTTTCCTCCAGTAGCACGGATAATTACAAGTAGCATGTAGTATAGTCAACACTTCAAAAATTTATCCCAAAATATTAACTATTCTGTTTGAATTTTATTTATTTATTTATTTCTGCTTGAATTTGTTTATAATTTTTTTTTTTTTAATTTTTTTTAACGTTTATTTATTTTTGAGACAGAGAGAGACACAGCATGAACGGGGGAGGGGCAGAGAGAGAGGGAGACACAGAATCGGAAGCAAGCTCCAGGCTCTGAGCCATCAGCCCAGAGCCTGATGCGGGGCTCGAACTCACGGACCGTGAGATCGTGACCTGAGCTGAAGTCGGACGCTTAACCGACTGAGCCACCCAGGCGCCCCGAATTTGTTTATAATTTTATTTATTTATTCATTTTATCTTCTTATTCCTTGCCCTTCTCCTTTTGGTGACTCAGTACCTGAGAACTTTAGAAGTTCTTTCCTTTGATTTTTGGTTCCCTGAGAAGAGATGTCTATTCCCAACCTGCAGTTTTGTTTTATTATGCATTTAATATACAGCTAGCACTGTGCTAAGTACTCCATTAAAAAAATGTAAGATAAGGTCCCTGACCTACAGCAGTCATTTGGGAATTAGTGAGTAAAGCAAGGTTGGATGCATGATAGTAGTTGAAAGTGGTGCTGAGCACCATCAGACATGATGGCCGGGGTCAGGATCTGCAGGTATCATAGCCTGAGATTCTAAAAGGATTATGTTGAATTCTGTGAGGTTCTAAAAAGGAAATTCTGGTCATATAAATATAAATAAATAGGAGGAAAAAGTCAGTAGATTCTGTGGGAATAAAAAAAAATTGGTGAGTCTTTGGCAACGAAGAGGTCATTTGTTTTCTGGTTAGGGTAAGAAGAGTAACACTCAGCGTTTAGAGCAACTACTGTAATGCTAGCAGGTGTTAGAGGGAAGGCAGGCTGCTTAGTTCATGTTTCACTTCAGCCTTTTCCAGGAAGGAAAATGATTTTCAAAAAGAGAAAGAACATATCAGAAAGAGAATTAAAGCCAAGTTAGGTGAGAGAAGAGAGAGCAGATAGTCTCTTTAAATAAGTTCAAGTCTCTAGGCTCTGACAGTTTTTGTCTTTTAATATCAAAAGCGTAGTTCTAGCAGATATATTTATAGAGCCACTATTATTATTCTGAGAAAAGTCATGGAGGATGAAGAAGTATTAAGAAAACTGAGGATGGGCAAATATTATTTCTCTTTGCGTGAAGATAATGAGAAGAATAATTTCTAGACACTTTAAACTGGTAATCATTAATATCTGGGACAGATTATTTGATAAGTAGGTTTTAATCACTTAAGACAGTGGGTTTATTAAGAAAGGATTATTCCAAACTCACCTCCATTCTCTTCTCTGGTTAGCCTTATCAGACCAGTAGATTTGCAGAGCTCCATAGGCAGGGGCTTGCCAGCTGTTTTTGTAGATAAAGTTTTGTTGGAACACAGCTACACCCACTTGTTTACATATTGTCTGATGGCTTTTGCACTACAGTGGCTGAATCGAGTACCCGCCAGTGAGACCACATAGCCCAAAAAGCTGAAAATATTTACTATCTGGCCCTTCACAGAAAAAGTTTGCCCATTTCTGGGTTAGAGGAATGATACAGATTACATGTAAGCAAGATATTTGAACATTTTCCATAATATTAATGATAGGTAAAGGGTATGAAAATCATTTGTCAACCTCAAGGGAAGTCTCTAGCATCATGTCCTGGGGATCTGTCCTTATTTTTCTGGTCAGCATCTGGCATTATGGCTAAAGCCATTTCAGAAGGCCTGCTTGTTTTTGTAGATGACTCAGTACAGTAGAGGACAGGATTAAGATTCAGAGTTACTGCCAAAGCCAGCAAGATTAAATTCAGTGTGGTAAGTATAAAGATACATACTTAAAAGTATTTATCAAAACAGGGAGATGGGGAATTACCTGTCTATGCAAAAAAGACCTTAATGGACTTGGTCTAAACAAAAAATGCTATTAGGAAAAAGGAAGTAGGCTACCTTGTGTTACATGTGGTGGCGAGATCAAGAGAATTAGGCCATGGCTTTACTGGTCAGATCCTACCTGGAGAGTTGTTTCCAGTTCTGGGTTACCACAAATGGTATGTTTGCAAACTAGAGTTTATTCAGTGACAAGGAATCTAGAAACCAGGACATTGGGGGAAGAGTTGAAATAGCTAAAGATGGTTAGCTTGGAGAAAGGGAAAGTTAGAGAGATATAAATGGTAGTTATCTTCAGAGATTTGAAGCCATGTGGAAAGAGGGTACAGACTTGTGTTTTAAATAAAAGAACAATTTAGTTTGACCAACATCCGAATAGTTTACTTTCTGAACAATTTCTGTCATTAGAGATTATTCAGAATTGTTCTGTCATAGTAGGAAATACTGTGGGAGAAGGGACATCGTATTAGTCTACTTTTATTTAGTTATTAAAAAAATTTTTAAGTTTATTTATTTATTTTGAGAGAGAGTGAGTCGGGGAAGGGCAGAGAGAGGGAGAGAGAGAATCCCAAGCAGACTTCGAGCTCTGAGCACAGAGCCTGATGCGGGGCTTGAGCCCACTAACTGTGAGATCATGACCTGAGCCGAAACCAAGAGTCAGATGCCCAACCGACTGAGCCATCCAGGTGCTCCTGTACTAGACTACTTTTAAAAAGCTATGATTGTGAGGGCGCCTGGGTGACTCAGTCAGCTAAGCGTCTGACTTCAACTCAGGTCATGATCTCACAGTTCGTGGGTTCGAGCCCCGCATCAGGCTCTGTGCTGACGGCTCAGGCTGGAGCCTGCTTCAGATTCTGTGTCTCCTTCTCTCTCTGCCCCTCTCCTGCTTGCACTCGGACTCTGTCTCTCAAAATTAAATACTAAAGAAGTTTTTTTTGTAAAGCTATGAGCATATGATTAAGATTTGTATAAATGTAAAAAGAATTTGAGAGGGAGAAATCAGTGTGGTCTGGAGTTGTCATGGAAGACTCAGCAGGACTTTAGCTGGACCTAAAAGGATATGTAAGGTTTACATAGGTCAAGAAGGTGGGGGAGAAATTCTACATGGGAATGCAGCAGGAGTGAGACATGAGAGCAGAAGCATGTATAGTCTATGCAGGGATGAATGGAGTGGCAGAATGGGAAAAACCTTAGTGGAATCAAAGGTCAGTACTGGAGAGTGAAGAGAAAGATGAACTTTTCTATGTATAAAGTTCCTTTTGTACCTGACGCAGCCCCATGCATCCTGTTACTGTTCAGGCAGATGAGGATTTCAGGACCCTGAATTAGCATTCTTGGGAGGGTGAGGTTTGCTTGCCCTGAATTAGAATCCTCAGGAGGGTGAGTCCACAATTGAAGAATATTAAAGAGGCGGTGGCACTAAAGTAATTTTAACCTACATTCCAAATACTTTCTTAGTTATTGAGTTGAAATATTCTACAGTTTTTACTCTTGTTTCTAAAGATGTTCCCTTAAAATTACTGTTCCACCTTCTTTTCCTGTATAAGAGGAGAAAGACTTCTGTGGTGGACACCTGTTTTGGTCATAGTTTAAGACTTAAGCTTTGCAGATTAATGAGGAATTTTAAATATATCTTTAATGGATAGTATGTCTTTAAGGGGAATACATCCTAACTTTTCTGTGAAAAGTTTATTCAGAAGAGTGCCAGGGAAGGGATATTGCTAAAAGTCTAACCTGGGGAGAACTTTGAAAAGGGAGGAGGAGGAAACCTGGAATTGAAAATCTTCATCTGTTTAAGGGGGAGAGCTGCCACGGTGGACTTGGAAATTCAACAACAACAACAAAACAACCCTCCTGTAACCTGATCAGATTTGTTGGCTATGAGGGAGTGATTTTCGCCTCAGGTGTCAGAAGCACAGCATATTTCACGTTCTAGAAAACTGTGTTCTGAGACTGAGGGCTTTGCTTTTTATCTCTCATTAAGATGGGTAAATGAGGCCTAGAGACGTGAGTTTTTCCCAGGGCCCTCATAGTAATCCAGGAGCTGAGTACGGAATGGAATACATATTTGGTATATGTTGTTGACTCATTTTTGCTACTCTGTTACCTGCTAAGAATGCTTTATGTTCCTACTATGCTTCATTTAGATGGATTTTATGAGCTTGGATCATTATTTTAATGGGTATTTTGTCTCTAATATTGATGTTTACTTTTTCTTTTCTGAATTACCTTCCACGCAGAGCTTGGAGGACTCCTGAAGTATGTGCGACCCTTCTTGAATTCCATCAGCAAGGCTAAGGCAGCTCGTCTGGTCCGATCTCTTCTTGATCTGTTTCTTGATATGGAAGCAGCTACAGGGCAGGAGGTAAGCTACTTTAATGGCAGAAGGTAGACCGTACGGAAAAAAATCTGTTTCAGTGAGAGAAATGCCTGCCTGCACTGTGGTGCTAATGTGGAAGGGACAGCTGGGAGGACAGCTCAGGACTTATCATGTCAGTTTCTCTTTGTTACAGGGCATTTGATACTTTGGGTCTGTTCCATGCTTTGCTTTGTAAGTGGAGATTGTCAGTGGTCCCTGGAATCCTCATTACATCAGGGTTACAAACTGATTCTTGTCTTTGAGGTATTGTATTGCCACACCTTTGTAATGTTTTCTGTGTCTGTGGTACCTTTCATTCTGTGTCACAAAGCTCCTTGTGAGCACTAAGTCTTGTGGCATCCCTTCCTGGCGTGTTTTGTACCGCATATATGCCTTTATTGAGGGGTGAGCGTCCATGTGTTTGTGTCTTGTGTGTGCGGAAGTGACTCTGGTGTACCTGTACCTGTACGTGTTGTCTGCAAGTTCAGACCAGACCTGTATTGAAGAGTGCCTCTTTGGAATCAGTGCCTGTTTGGAATCAGTGAGCCTCTTCTGAACTTTTAAAGATAGCTGTATTTCTGCACTTCAGGAGGAGACACCACCAAAGTTAAAACTTACTCTGTAAAAAGCAGCAGATTCAAACAGGGTATATTGTGGTTGCTTAAATCTGTTTGTAGGAAGAATATAGTTGTTGTCTTTCCTATAGACACATTGCTTAGTAGTCACCGAGTGCCTGCTGTGTGCCACGCACTGTTTCAGTACTGGGGATACATTTGTAAAAACACAGTCACTGCTCTCATGAGGCTTATATTTTAATGAGGAAGGCAGACAGTAAATATATAAAATGTCAGATATGTAAGGACAGGGGTAGGAATTGCTGGTTGGTTATGTGTCTAATTGTTTTCTGTAATCTCTGTGGCTATACAAGTAAAAGGTATGAAAGGGCACAGTAAACATTGAGTAAATAATGAATTTCAGAAATCTAGGACATATGGATCCCACTTTGAAATCAGGTCTTTTGTAAAATCTGCTCTCTAGTCTTAACGATTCTTTGAAACCTAGTTTAAATACCATACACCAAATTTATTTGTAGAAAATCCATTTGTAGAGAAGTCTTCAAATTTGTGGCAGAACTATGTTTCATGATGGTAGGTCAAAAATATTTATTTATTTGTTTATTTATTCCAAATGTTTACTTATTTTTGAGTGAGAGAGTGTGTGTACGTGTGAGCTGGGAGGGGCCCAGAGAGAGGGGGACAGAGGATCCCAAGCAGGCTCCGTGCTGACAGCAGAGAGCCCAACATGGGGCTCGAACCCACGAACTGTGAGATCATGACCTGAGCTGAAGTCAGATGCCCAACCAATTGAGCCACCCAGACACCCCAAAAATAGATAATATTTAGATGGCTGCCTTTTGAACCAAAGCATTAGAACTATTTTTATGAATGACTTAAAAAAAAAAGTGATTTTAAAGGAAGGGGTGTTAGTCTAATCTAACTCAACTTTCAAAAAAATTTATCATACTTTGTTCTCATGAAAAAGTGACACCATCTTTTGTTTGAAATAGGGTGCCTTATAATGGGCTGACCAAGAAACATTAGTGTGAAACAGATTGATGTGTGTTACTTGGAACTTTTTTTTTTTTTTTTTTTTTTTAATGTTTATTTATTTTTGAGACAGAGACAGAGCATGAACGGGGGAGGGTCAGAGAGAGAGGGAGACACAGAATCCGAAGCAGGCTCCAGGCTCTGAGCTGTCAGCACAGAGCCCGACGCAGGGCTCGAACTCACGGACCGCGAGATCATGACCTGAGCCGAAGTCAGACGCTTAACCGACTGAGCCACCCAGGCGCCCCTACTTGGAACTTTTTAGGCAGGAAAAATTAATTATCAAAGCTGCTCCTTTGTACACCGACGTCTCTGGAATTTGTCCCTTCACAGAGCGTAGAGTTAACTCCATGGATAGAGCTGCATTTGTTTAATCTTCAGTCTTCCTACTCCTTTGTGGAAGTCTATTAAATCATAATTTAGCACTGTCCTGTAATTGGCTAGTGGGATTTACTGGCCTTATCATGTGGCCCCATGTCTGATTAGGCCCTCCTGTCTAACATATCCTTGTCTCTGCTTTACTTTTCTTCATATTTATTTTACTTTTAACATCTGTTTACTCCTTAGAATATAAGTTCCGTAAGGGTAGCTACTTTGTCCTGTCCATTGCTGTACCCTTGGTACTTAGAGTAGTTTGGCGCAGAGGAGCTACAGAACTAGTATTTGCTGGAGGAGTGTGTGGATTATGCCTTCCCTGTGGTAGATGCTTAGGAGATACTTTGTTGAATTAAGACATAAATTTATTGAATTGAGATAAAAGTGTGTTGTTACTACATTTCTCTAGGGGACTCAAGGTCTCTGGCTTGGGGAAATTGGAGCTAGTGTTCATCTTGGAAAAATCTAGGTTCTTTTAATATTTGATTGAGTGATGGGAAAGGATGGGGAAGCAGTTATAGGTCCCTGTCACAGTAGTATTGCAGCCTGAGGCAAAAGTTGTTTCAGAACATTGTTAAGAGGGCTAGGAGTTTTATGCTGGGGAGTTTGGTACCCAAGAGGTTGGAGGAGGGAATTTTTCCTTACCTTTTTCTGATTGGGGATTGAGCAGAAGTCAGATAGATCTACAGAACAGTTTTCAGCTTGTCATATTCCAAAAGGTGAGGATTGGGTCAGTTACAGCACTAAGGGTTGGAGCCCAGAAAGTGAGGATGTATGTGTGATGTAAGGGGGTGGGGTAAGAGAGTGAGGGGATGGTTGGCAAGGGGAGAGGAGTGGAGAATTGGGGTGAGGAGGGGACTGAACCTGACTCTTGCCAGAGTGAACTGAAATTTCATTTTTTTTTTTTGTAATTTTTTTTTTTTTAAACATTTATTTATTTTTGAGACAGAGAGAGACAGAGCATGAACGGGGGAGGGTCAGAGAGAGGGAGACACAGAATCTGAAACAGGCTCCAGGCTCTGAGCTGTCAGCACAGAGCCCGACGCGGGGCTCAAACTCACGGACCGCGAGATCATGACCTGAGGTGAAGTCGGCTGCTTAACCGACTGAGCCACCCAGGCGCCCCTGAAATTTCATTTTTTAAAAAGATTCATTTTTTTATTTTATTTTAAAATTTATTTATTTATTTTGAGACAAAGAAAGAGTGCGTGTGTGCACACTTGAGCAGGGGAGGGGCAGAGAGAGGGGAGAGAGAGAGTATCCCAAGCAGGCTCTGCACTGTCAGCACAGAGCTTGATGTAGGTGCTCGAACTCATGAACTGTGAGATCATGACCTGAGCTGAAATCAAGAGTCAGATGCTTAACTGACTGAGCCACCCAGGCACCCCTGTAAACTGAAATTTCAAAATTAACTTTACCTTTCAGGGATCTCTAGGTAATTGACTATGGAAAGCCATTTTTTGGTATAGTCTATCCAACTGAAACCACAATGGTACATTTTAAGAAACCTTATATTGAATCCTGTTATTGAAACAGTTATTTCAGTGGAAAGGAGTTCATGCTAGAGGACTTCAGACTTGGAATAGTAGTAATTTTTCTCCCATAAGGATTTAGTTAGTAAAGTCATTTTAAAAATACTTAAATGTCTGAATGGGAGTCCGGGGAGTCAGAGCCTGACTCTTGATTTCGGCTCAGGTCACGATCTCACGTTTTTGTGAGTTCAAGCCCCACATTGGGCTCTGCGCACTGACCTTGAGTGGAGACTGCTTAGGATTCTCCCTTTCTCCCTTTCTCCCTTTCTCTGTGCCCCCCCCCCCCATCTCTCAAAATAAATAAATAAACTTAAAAAAAAAAAAAAAGAAAACTTAAACGTCTGATTTCGACCACATCAAGGTTTAGTACTCAAATAAGGGCTTCCTCTAGAAGCATGGGCTTCTCATACATTCTTATCCCCTTTATCAGTCATTGTCAGCGTTAACAAGGCACAAAGCCTCAAACAAAATAGTTGTGTAGCAAGGCCAATGGCCTTTAAAATTTTTACTTAATTTGAGGCACTGGTGTCACCAATTACAGTCCTAGATAGTGCAGAATATGCACACCTGTAATGGGTAACAGATCTCAGTTCAGTTTGTAAAAAAGTCCCTGCTTTAGGAGAAATACCAGTACTGACCTGAACGAGAGCACTGGAGATAGGGTCAAGTTCTGATCCCAGTAGCTGTTACGTGACCTTGAGCGAGTCACTTGACATCTGGACTGTCAGGGAAATGGGGACAGGTGAGATGCTGGAGTAGAATTCAGTGTTTCTTTTTTTTTTTTTTTTAATTTTTTTTTTTTTTCAACGTTTATTTATTTTTGGGACAGAGAGAGACAGAGCATGAACGGGGGAGGGGCAGAGAGAGAGGGAGACACAGAATCGGAAACAGGCTCCAGGCTCTGAGCCATCAGCCCAGAGCCCGACGCGGGGCTCGAACTCACGGACCGCGAGATCGTGACCTGGCTGAAGTCGGACGCTTAACCGACTGCGCCACCCAGGCGCCCCTAGAATTCAGTGTTTCTTAACTAGAGGTCTACATCCAAGTGGCCAGGTTCTGTTCGAGACTACTGAATCAGGAGCCTCGGCGTCCATTTTTGTATTCTCTGAAAAAGCTCCCTTTGTAAAACTGGCATGGTAAGCATTTCTTAGCCCTCCCAAGACTTACAGGACTCAGGACTCTTGTATTTTCATTGTTAAACACATTCAGCAAAGTATTTTCAGTTCCATTCACATTATGAACTGATCTGACTTTGAGGTTGGCTTTTCAGAACATAATGCAGAACACTGAAATTGTGGTTGGCTTGCTTTTATTTTAGTTTTTGTAGAATTTTTATTAGGTCGGTTGAATTTAGTGCTGGAGATTAAGTAGCCACCAGGGGGCCTCAGTGAATTGTAAAGGTTCCAGTGACTCTTATGGTGGTGAGTCCGCTAAATACCATGTAATGTCATCTGTTTCTTTTTTTTTTTTTTTTTTTTTAACGTTTATTTATTTTTGGGACAGAGAGAGACAGAGCATGAACGGGGGAGGGGCAGAGAGAGAGGGAGACACAGAATCGGAGGCAGGCTCCAGGCTCTGAGCCATCAGCCCAGAGCCTGACGTGGGGCTCGAACTCACGGACCGCGAGATCGTGACCTGGCTGAAGTCGGACGCTTAACCGACTGCGCCACCCAGGCGCCCCTGTCATCTGTTTCTTCACTGAGCTTGGAACTTAGGATCTAAAGGCAGATGATCTGTCAATCTGGATTATGTTCCTTTCCTTTTCCTTCCTTACACACCTCTTAAGAGAACTTTGGATTTATAAAATTTTTTTTTTTTCCACGTTTATTTATTTTTGGGACAGAGAGAGAGCATGAACGGGGGAGGGGCAGAGAGAGGGAGGCACAGAATCGGAAACAGGCTCCAGGCTCTGAGCCATCAGCCCAGAGCCCGACGCGGGGCTCGAACTCACGGACCGTGAGATCGTGACCTGGCTGAAGTCGGACGCTTAACCGACTGCGCCACCCAGGCGCCCCAAGAGAACTTTGGATTTAAAGACCTGTTGTATTAGCAATTAGTTCTCTAGAAAGTTCAGTTTCTTTTTATCTTATGCTTTCATTAGGAATCTTAATAACAAAACTTGCCTCAACGGAAGTGATATAAGATCTTAATATGTATATAAGTGATATAAGTAGTTAATATGTACTTTCTCAAAGCTAAGATGTCACAGATGCCTGATGGCATGTAGACCATCTAGCGACAACACTCCTTTAAATCAGTTACTTTGCATGTTATATCACTGTTTGGGTGGCAGATAGAACTGGGGGTTCAAAGCACCTTTATTTATTTTTATTCATTTTTTTAAAAGCAGGCTCTGTACTCATTATGAGACTCAAACTCACGTCCCTGAGATCAGGAGTCACATGTTCTGCTGACTGAGCCAGCCATGTGCTCCCAAAGCATACCATTAAATAAAGCTTTAAAGTCCTTTTAAGTGCTAGGCTAATTCTAGTTTTTTTTGTTTTTTGTTTTTTTTACTCCGTTTAGTATGTGCTAAGTGTATTGTATTGTGATGATGAATCGGTTGGTTGCACTTCTTAGTATTGGAAAGGGCCTTTAGAGTCATATAAGCAAGTGTTAGGAACAAGGCATTTGTGCTTAGTCTGAGAATTTCTCCCCTTTATTACCAGTGGGTTCGTATTAACACATTACTGTTACTATTTGCAGAAGTTTCTGCTTTAAAGATTTCTCATCCATTGTAGAAATCTATATTCCAGGGCTATATATGTTGGAAGTTCTGGGTTCCTTTTGGGAAGGTAGGAGAGGAATCTTAAAAAGGAAGCTCTTTTCCAAAAGAACACAATCTAAGCACAAAAATACTTTGTGTGTAAAAAACCAAGTTGATTCTCCATTATGATATAACCATTACACTTTGAGATACTGTGGATCAAGGCATGTCCCCTGTGACATTAAACAGAGCAACATGGGTAATATATAAGGAGGGAATTAAAGTTGTTCTCCAAAGCAAGGTCTGTGGGAAGAATGTGAGGACATAATGTTGCACGTACTGTCTCTTCATTGCAGGTCGAGTTGTGTTTAGAGTGCATCGAATGGGCCAAATCAGAGAAAAGAACTTTCTTACGCCAAGCTTTGGAGGTATGTGCCTACACTAGTACTGATTTCAGGTCTTTGGGCATTAGACTGTGAATGTAATTAACACCATTCTGATCAAAAGTATTTTCAGTAATTTTGTATTATCCAGGCAGCCAAAGGTTATTGATAGTAATCCCACTCAGGAGAATACTCTGGTGGCAGTTTTGAGATAGACCTGTTTGGCTCAGAAGAGTAAGCAGTAGCACAGTAAAGTTAACAATCACTGGCCATGGTAGGAGATAATGGGCTGGATTTGGTGCTCTCTCCAGGACTTGTGTATTCAACAGTAACAGTTCTGTGACTGTCAATCTTTGATTTCTTTCTTTGGCCTTTTTCTTTCTTTCTGTCAGTCAATGCCTTTTCTCTTTCCTAGGCAAGACTGGTGTCTTTGTACTTTGATACCAAGAGGTACCAGGAAGCATTGCATTTGGGTAAGTAAGCTGGTAGAAAGTAATAAGGCATCCTAGCTGGCTAAATAAATGTATTCTGAACCTGGCCACTCTTACTAGTTACATACTAACAACTTATGTTCTGTTTACTTCTAAGAAGGATTTAAAGTGGCTTACATTTACTGAACCTGTCATGGAAAAATGCCATTTGGAAGTTCTGAATAACTACCCAGAGTTAGTCTGTCAGATTTAGAAACCAAAAGGATCAAACTGCAAGTGTTTGACTATTACATTTACTATACTTGTTTATAATTATATTTAAAATCTCTTTTAAAGCCCAAGAAGTTAACTGGTGCAAATGTATATGGCAGCTAGAGTGGTCCGACTAAAGGCTTTCCCTGTGTGGCCTTTAAACACCCTGGAGTCTTTGCCTGCTGCTTTTTTTTTTTTTTTCTTTCTTCCTTTTTTTTCTTTTTTCTTTTTTTTAAATTAGTGGGTAGATCTGGACTATTTTCCCCAGATGAAAGATTATGGTTCTCTATTAAAGTTGAAAAAATTGCCAGTATTAAGTTTTTATCCAGCAAAATGGGATTTCATATGATTCAAATAGTAGCATTAAAAAAACAACAGTTTTATTGAGATGTAATTCATAGACCATAAAATTCACCCTTTTATTTATTTAATAAAGTTTATTTAGAGAGAGAGCGCACACATGCATGAACAGGGGAGGGGCGGGGGGGGGAGAGAGAGAGAGCAAGGAAGGGAGAGAGAATATGAATATACTGACATGGGGCTTGACCTTGTGAACTGTGAGGTCGTGACCTGAGTCGAAATCCAGAGTCAGACACTTAACCAACTGAGCCACCCAGGTGTCCCCAAATTCACCCTTTTAAAAGTGTACAATTCATTGTTTTTTTTTACCACTGAATTTACACGAATACAGTATATTCACAGTTGTCCAATCATTCCACAATCTGATTTCAGAACATTTTCATCACCCCAGAAAGAAACCTTGTACCCATGTACCCATTAGTTATCACTTCCCATTGTTCCCCACCCCCTACCAGGCAAGCATGAATCTACTTTGTGCCCCTATGGATATTCCTGTTCTGGACATTTCTTATAAATAGAATCTTGTAGTATATGGTCTTTCACTTGGCATATTTTCAAGGTTCGTCCATGCCGTAGCATATATCAGTACTTTATTCGTTTTTATTGCTGAATATCCATTGTGTGGTTATGCCACATTTTATTTATTTATTGTCTTTTTTATTTTAGCCATCTTCGTGGGGGGTGCAAGTGGTGTCTCATTGTGGTTTTGATTTGCATTTCCCTGATGACTAATGATGTTGAGAATCTTTTCATGTACTTATTGGCCATTTGTATGTCTTTGGAGAAATGTTTATTCAATCCTTTGCTTGTTTTTTAATTGGGTTGGTTGTCATTTTATTGTTCACTCTAGATACAGGTCCCTTACCAGATAACGTGGTTTGCAAAATTTTTCCCCCTATTTTATGGGTTGCTTTTTTACTTTCTTGAATAGTGTCCTTTGAAGCACATTAAAAAAAAATTTGTTTTTAGATGTTTATTTGTATTAGAGAGCCAGACAGTACGTGAGCGGGGGAGGGGCAGAGAAAGACAGAGACAGAATCTGAAGCAGCTCCAGGCTCTTGAGTTGTCAGCAGAGCCCAATGTAGGGCTCAAACTCACCAGCTGTGAGATCATGACCTGAGCCGAAGTTGGACGCTTAACTGACTGAGGCACCTAGGCGCACCCCTGAAGCACATTTTAATTTAAAGTCCCATTTGTTTTTTCTTTTGTTGCTTACACTTTCGGTATCATACCTAAGAAATCATTGCCTAATCCCAGATCACAAAGATTTACTCCTGTGTTTTATGGGTTTAGCTCTTATGTTCAGGTCTTTGGTTTATTTTGAGTTAATTTGTATATATGATGCAAGTCTATTTGGATTTGATTTTCTCATCTGAGATGAGAAGAAGGTGTATTTGGAGAACAGTGGCATATCCAGAACTCTTTCCTTCCCCCTCCAATCTTACTGCCTGGCGTTTCTTATGTAGTATTATGATTGCAAGACAGGAAGAGAATGAGACCAGGTGGCTGTCTGAACTGAATAACTAGTTTCAGCATGTTCTGGGTGGAGATTCTCACTGTATTCAGATCTTCTGAGTAAGCTTATAGGATTTTTGGCCCTAATGTTGTCTTTAGTATGTAGAAAACTTCAAAGAGGTCTGTGTTTCTCTTTTGGAAGAGAAAATAGCACATAAGTAAAAAAAAAATTAATTCTTGCAAATAGACTACCTCTCTGAGTTCAGGCCAGTTTCTTTATCCTGAGTGTTCTTATGAGGGTGGGAGAGTGAAACGTTACAGTATTAAGGTATTAAGATTATGGCTAACAAAGGGGTATATATTTTTTCCTGCTCCAGGTTCTCAGCTGCTGCGGGAGTTGAAAAAGATGGATGACAAAGCCCTTTTGGTGGAAGTACAGCTTTTAGAAAGCAAAACATACCATGCCCTGAGCAACCTGCCGAAAGCCCGAGCTGCCTTAACCTCTGCTCGAACTACAGCAAATGCTATCTACTGCCCCCCTAAATTGCAGGCCACATTGGATATGCAATCAGGTAACACCCTAGCTACTCATGGCATGTTTTCTTAAAGTTCATCTTATCTTACAGTGGGGAGGAATGGGGGGCATGGGGATGGAGAATGTAATTGGCTGATTCTACTCAAGCTTCTCAGAGAAACCAATTAGAAGGATACATCCCCTCCTATTAACTTGCTGTTAACTGCCTAAAATATATTAAGAACATGGTTATCTGTGGTGGTCCAGGCGACATGATGGTTATAGCCAAGAGCCTAGAATGGTCTCACAAGTTTAAAAAGCTCCCTTAACTTCCACCTTAGTCACTCATTTAGGGTGGTAGCACTTCTCTTCAGAATTAGACTAACCAAGTCTCTTGTCACTTGGAGACCTTGGTAAAGCATGTTGGACTTCTCCATAGGGCCTCAGATCAGGGCTAAAGGAATGCCTCCCCTACTACCCCCAATTGCAGTTGAGTGTAGTGGATACCTTTCTGATGGAGTGTGTGAATATTGGGGCTAGGAGGCCATGGATTGGCAGGAGAATGCTTTTTCTTGTAGCTAGCAGCTTTTATTCTAGTTTATCATCATTATTGAAAGAGCACTGGAATTGGAGGCAGAAGACTAGTTTAGGGGCGCCTGGGTGGCTCAGTCGGTTTACCATCTGACTCTTGATTTCAGCTCAGGTCATGATCTCAACGGTTCGTGAGTTTGAGCCCCTGAGTTGGGCTCTTTGCTGACAGTGTAGGGCCTGCTTGGGATTCTCTCTCTCTCCCCCTGCACATACCCCCCCCATCCCCCCTCTCAAAATAAATAAGCAGTAAAAAAAAAAAAAAAAAAGACTACTAGTTTGAAGTCCTGGTGTTACCTCTGCAATCTTTGTTTATAATTGTATAAGCGAAAGAATACCTGTCCTACTTGCTTATCAGGTATTGTGAATATCACATGATACGTTTTATCATTCAGAGGTTAAGAGCAGAAGCTCTACAAACTACCTTTCCTAGGTTGAAATTGGGGTTCTGTCAGTTTCTAGCTGTGTGGCTTTGGGCAAGTTATTTATCTGTAGCTCATCTGTGAAATGGTGATAATAGTCGTACCTTCTCATAGGATCGTGGTGAGGATTAAATGGGATGATGAACGTGAAGCTCTTACCACAGCACCTAGCTTTCACCAGTATTGGCACTCGCTTTAAGCTGCTCCTCTTTCCTTATGCCCTCCTTCATGGGCAAGAGATGAATTTGCATCTGATTTCTCAGAGGAAATGGAGGCCCTGTGTACATGAACCCTCTTCTCATTCCTCTCCAGAATTTCTGTCACTGATTCTTTTACCTGTCCTTCTGTTCATTCTGAGTCTTCAGTCTTTCTTCTCCCCTTGGATCTTCCTGTTAGTCCTTGAACTGCCCCAGCTACAAAAGCATAGGCCTTTCTCCTTTCTAAGTTGCTGTCTTTTTTTCTGTCAAGTTTCTTGAAAAAGCTGAAAAAGTATCCTTCCTTTACTGACTCCTTGAAAGAAGTCAATAACTTCCTTATAACCTCTCCTTTTGGGGGGAAGTTGACCCTATTGAACACTCTAGTCTTCTTTGACATCAGTGTCTTCTTGGTTCTCCTCCCTTGACTGACTCTCTTTGGTCACACTTTGCTGTTTCCTCTTCCTTGTGACTGACTTTTAAGTGTGGGTGTTTCTCAATGTGTGTCTTAGCTTCTTTCTCTTCCTGTTCTGTTTCCTGTCTCAAATCTCATACTCACCTGTGGCTTTCGCTGCTGCATGCCACCAGTGGTCTCTTCACCTAGACCTTCAGTAGCTTCCCTCTCTCCTAAATTCCAGGTCCAGATTTCCAGCTGCATAATGGACATACATACCTAAATGTCTCAGGCGTCTCAGTCTCAACATGTCAAAAAGCAAAATTATTATCTAACTCCTCTCTGAACCTTTTTGTCCTGTTCAAGTGAGTAGTATCATTATTGGTTTAATGTTTCTCAAGCTACTGTCTTTGGGTTAATTTTGACTCCTTTTTCTCTTCACCCTTCATATCTAGTCAGTTGCTAGATCAGGTTTAGTTTGTCTCCAAACCTGCCTCCTCCTTCCCCATCCTACAGTCACTGTGCTAATAAAGGTCTGGGGCATTGGAGCAATGTTTTGCTGATGTAACCGTTGCTGATTACTTCTCCCAATCCACTACTGACCCCAAAGTCATTTTTCTCAAACACAAATCTGATCATGTAACTCCTTTATTTGAAATTCTCCAGTGGTTTCCTATTATTCCCAGGCTACATTTTACTTTAACATGGCAAGCTAAAGGAAAGCATCTTTTCATCAGTTACCAGATAACTTCATGTGTTCCTACTTTTGTGCCTTTGTGTATTTTGTCTTCTTTGCCTGGAAATTCCCCCTTCTCATCTATCCCCTTGGCAGACTCCTGTGCACCCTTCCAGATCCAGTTGTGCTTTCTTTTCTTTTGGACTTCCCTATCAAAGCTCTATTCTTTTGTACATGGTGCTAGTCTTGTTTCTGTTTTGGTGACCATCTTTCCCACTGTGTGACTGTGAGCTTCATGAGGGCCTTTTCTTCATATTTTCTCTGTAGTAATTATATCAGTTCCTGGCACATAGTAGGCATTAATATTTGTGTTGAATGAGTGACAGTCTCAGTTTTTTTGTTGCTGTGTTGTTTTGTTTTTTTAAAAAATTGTTTTTTAACGTTTATTTATTATTGAGAGACAGAGCGTGAGCAGGGGAGGGGCAGAGAGAGGAGGAGACACAGAATCTGAGGCAGGTTCCACGCTCTGAGCTGTCAGCACTGGAGGCGGGGCTCGAACTCATGAAACTGTGAGATCATGACCTGAGCTGAAGTCAGACACTCAACTGACTGAGCCACCCAGGTGCCCCGTTTTGTTTTTTAAATAATAAACCTCCTGGGGGATCTGGGTGGCTCAGTCGGTTAAAGGACCAATTCTTGATTTAGGCTCAGGTCGTGATCTCATGGTTGTGAGGTTGAGCCCCAAGTCAGGCTCTGTGCTGGGTGTGGAGCCTGCTTACGATTCATTCATTCATTCATTCATTCATTCATTCATTCATTCTCTCTGTGTCTCTCGCTCCCTCCCTCCCTGTCTCCCTCTCTCTCCTTCTCCCTCCTTCTCTCTCTTTCTCCCTCCCTCTCCCTCCCTCCCTCTCTCGCTCTGCCTGCCCCCCCTCCATGCTCATGTGCGTACTTTCTCTCTCTCAAAAAATGTTCTCTTTAAGTAAATAAATAGATAAATCTATAATAGCCATGTTGCTTGGAGTCCTAATGTGGGCCCTATTTATTACTGTATTTGGGAAAGCAGTATATCAGTTCTTGGCCTGTATTTTACCTTTTCTTTTTCTTTTTCTTTTTTTAAACTAGTCTTACTGTGGGTCTGGTCTGTTCTAGCTCAGGACCAGGAGGTGTGGGAAATGGGGATTTGTCTAATCTAGTTTAGCAGTGTTAATAGTTTGTTGGACATTCTTGAGGGCGCTCTCCTTGGCTACAGAGAAGGGTGGATTTTCTCCAGCTCTCTTTAGTTAAGAACAGTAGAGAAGAAGGGTGATTCCTTTAGCCTCAAAATGAGAGGTTTCTTGGGTAGAGTATTTTAAAACTACTGGGGTGTGGCACATACACTCAGTAAATGGTTATTAAGTCACAAGTTCCCAGATGGTGTACAGGCACGCAAGTATATGATAGGTGGGTTTAAAATGTGCTGAAACACGGGACATCTGGGTAGCTCAGTCAAACATCTGGCTTTGGCTCAGGTCATGATCTCACAGTTCGTGAGTTCGGGCCCCGCATTGGGTGAGCTCGAGCCCTGCCTTGGGTGACCCCCACTTCTCTCTCTCTCTCTCTCTCTCTTCTCAATCTCAATCTCCATCTCTACCCCCCTCCCCCTCCCCCTTGTGGGATTCTCTCTCTCCCTCTCTGCCCCCAGCTCACTTGCACCCTCTCTCAAATAAATAAGTAAATAAACAAACAAATAAATAAAATGTGCTGAAACATTGTTCTCTTGGGTCACGTGTAAGTAGTTTTATCCTTTTATTTCAAGTTGCTGAATACTTTCTCTGTGTATCTTGATGTTAAGAATGTTGGGAAGCACTGTGGTAATAAACAAATGGGGCTGAGGTCTGTAACCTCATAAAGGCTGAAGTGGAGTTAGAACTAATACAGACTCTGAGGGCTTAGATGCCTCCCAAGCTAGAAAAAACTAAATTTCATGTTATCCCAAGTGATAGTGTAGGTTGCAAGTAATAGCAAGTTCAATCAGAGTTAGCCTTGTTGGGAACAACCCAGCTTTTTTTTTTTTTTTTTAAGGTTTATTTTTTATTTTTGAAAGAAAGAGAGCACTGGCAGGGGAGGGGCAGAGAGAGAGGGAGACATAGAATCCAAAGCAGGCTGCAGGCTCTGAGCTTGTCAGTGCAGAGCCCGATGAACCCACAAACCATGAGGTCACAACCTGAGCTAAAGTCGGACACTTAACTGACTGAGCCATCCAGGTGCCCTTCCAACTTTTTTTTTTTTTTTTAATTTTTTTTTTTTTTTCAACGTTTATTTATTTTTGGGACAGAGAGAGACAGAGCATGAACGGGGCAGGGGCAGAGAGAGAGGGAGACACAGAATCGGAAACAAGCTCCAGGCTCTGAGCCATCATCCCAGAGCCCGACGCGGGGCTCGAACTCACGGACCGCGAGATCGTGACCTGGCTGAAGTCGGACGCTTAACCGACTGCGCCACCCAGGCGCTCCAGCCCTTCCAACTTCTAAATGATAGAGAATTATTCAAACTGTAGTCTATCAGCTGAAGGAAGTACTGCTTAACCATGTCCAGTTAAATTAAGTTCATATGTCTAGCATTATATGAAGTCTATATATTGATTGCATCTAGGCAAAAGCACACCTGTAAATGACAAGTATCTGAAATGAGAGTATAAGAGATTGGATTTCTTTTTTCTTATGAGAGCTGCTTACATATAAAAATGTCAAGCTTAGGCAAGCTGTCTTAAAGACATGTTACCAAAACAAGTCATTCAGGCAGTCCAGGATATTTGGTTGAACTTCCTGACCTATGAGGGTGACGTCCTGGAGGCTAACCGTGGCCTTTTCTAGTGGCTTCAGAAGATAGCAGAACCATGGTGGTGATGGGAAGCCTGGGGAAAGATGTTAGCGCTCCCCGCCTGCCCCTGCGTTTTAAAGGTTTTTAGGATCCCCTTTGAGTAGGGTCTCTAACTCCTTTGGAATTTATATTGTCAAGATGACATTGAACTTGGTGACTAAAGAACTGGGTCTAATCCCAGCTCTGCCACTAGCTGGCATTGACTTTGGGGCAGGCCCTGTATCCCTTCCTGACCTCATCACTAAGTAGATGGGGTTGGGATAGATTTCTGAGGCCCTTCCCAGCTCTGATCTTTGATGGTTCTATTATTTCATATGGTTCTTACTCCTTTCTTTTTAATGCCCAGGTATTATCCATGCAGCAGAGGAGAAGGATTGGAAAACTGCATACTCATATTTCTATGAGGCATTTGAGGGTTATGATTCCATCGATAGCCCCAAGGCCATCACATCTCTGAAGTACATGTTGCTGTGCAAAATCATGCTCAACACGTAGGTACACATTAACTTGGGGGTATGAGAACTCAAGTTCTTCACCTCAGTTTTTGGCCATACAGATGGCTTGCACAGGGAGTTGGGCTGGTTACAGAAGCAGAAGTGGCCACCTCTGGGGCTGGTTGACATAGAGTGGGGGGATCGAAGGTGTTCCAGAGCACATTTCCTTGCTAGTCTTTGAGAATCAGGGAGACAGATTTTAGAAATTTCCTTTCCAGACTCTCTTGGAGTGTTCTCATCATCCTGCAATTATTATGACCAGAGAGTTGCTGAGCACCAGACAGTGGGCCTGGAAATTAGCTTACAGTCCAGCACTGGCCAGGTGGGCCACCCAGAATGGGGGTGGGTTAAGGAAGAGGTTAGGGAGAGGTTTGAGAAAGGGGACAACAACAAGTATGACAGATCTTTTCATAAGGAATTCTACAGAATTTATCAACATTCCTTTGGGAGTAATGAGATATTGACCGACATTATTCTGTCTGTTGGGTCTACTACTTTTGGGACGTTCAGTGCTGCTTTCTTTTTAATGCTGGAGTTTTTCTGCTCTCAAGTGCTGGGCTTAGGCAGAGAGTGAAGAAAGCCTGCCTTCTGTGAGGTGAGGGGCCTGTGGGTTTGGGTGTGGGGACTGTTACCTCTATGGGCGGTCTTCTCCGTGGAATTCTGAGACAAATTTGCCTCAACCTATACTTAGAAGCCTAACATCCTGGAGCAGTTGACCAAGTTTGTCTTTTTTTTTCTAGCCCAGAAGATGTCCAGGCTTTGGTGAGCGGGAAACTTGCGCTTCGGTATGCAGGGAGGCAGGTAGGGAATACTTTGACTGCAGTTCTGATCCTCTTCTCACTCTGAGGCCAGCACATTGTCAGTCATGATGCACAGTGAGACCAGTGCTCTTCAGATCTCCATTCTATATTCTCCATGTGATCCCCCTCGCCCCCTGCCACCCCTTTCCCTTAAGGCCATGCAGTGTGTTTCCTGTACTGTTAAATTCTTGGCCTGGAGAGTCTGTGCTTGGTGCTCTTATGGACATCAGGTGGTTTGAGGGAGTTATAAGAACTGAACCATAGCATTTGCACAAGTTAGGTTGCATTTTGCTTTGACCAAAAATTTTATCTATCTTGAGCCTGATTTGTTAACTTAATATGTGCAGACTATGAAATCTTGGGTTCTCCAAGAATCTGGAGCCTGGCAAGGTCTGGTGCACATGTGCTTTAGGGAGGTTGAAGTGCTTGGTGCAGAAACCAGGTTTTGATGGCTCATCCAAGTGTTGCTCAGTACCTTTCCAATTCATGTCCTCAGTGTGTGTGGTGCAAGAGGCCTTTGATAGTCAGGAGGAGCCCCTTTTGTGCCTGAGTAGGTATGAGTATGACCTGTGTAAAGGTGGTCTCAGAAGTCTGGACCATCCCTTCTTTGTACTTTGCTTGATTATCACTAGTCAAGTAAAAGTAATCTTTCTGGATTTCAAATGCAGTTGTCTCTGAACAATAGACCCATTAATAATCTTATTATGTCCTTGGAGGAATGGCCCTAACAGATGGAAGAAACTGTCCTTCTCTACAAGTGGTCCTAAATGGCTTTTCATCCAAAAAAGTTTCAGATCCCCTCGTAGTTTTGACCACAGGAATAGTCGTTATTACTACATTGAAGGACTCATTGCCTGTATGGAACTAGAGTTCAGGAAATGGGCTAAGAGAGGTCTCAAGTGTCCAGGACAGGGTCAGGTAAGTAGTAAATGGTGGAGCCAGACTTTGAACTTGGGTTATCTGGCTCTCATTTCCAGGCGTTTCTAATTGTGACATCTGTTCTGTCTGGCATAAATGCTGAGACAGACTAATGATTAGTTTTGCACCATTTCAAAGTCTGCTGTGTAACACATAGCGTCCTTATGTAAGTGCATAGGCTGGTACGAGAGGAGGTCCTTCTGGTCCTTTGTACCTTGATGACCACTTTCAAGCAGGAGTCAGAACAGTCTCCCAGAAAGATTGTAGATGTCTTGTTGAGTGGAGACTTGATAGCTTGGTGAAGTGCCTTTTATTAACCAGGTTAGAAGTTGCTCTCAACCACTGATTGTACCTTCATCCCTCTGTGGCATTTTAACATTGAGTGTAATATGTAGAATTCTGGTGTCTTAGCCCTAATGAAAATAGACCTTGGCTCATGCTCTGTACCAAACCTGGGAGAATGGGAGTTGATGAAGCACAGGTATGATCAGGTCTAAGGGCAAAAAGAGTCTGGGGGCTTGGGCATAAAGAGCCTTGGAGGAGGGGTAAAGAGATCATAGTTCTCTCGTCATTTTCTAGCTTTTCTTCCCAGGCCTCTGAAAAACAATGGTGGGGCAGGTTCTTCCTTGCATCCAAAAGTTGTGTGGACATAGCGTACTGCTTATGACATTTAGTGGATGAGGTCTGAGTGCAGAATAGATCACTTTCACTGCTTTTCTCTTTACTCTTAGACAGAAGCATTAAAATGTGTGGCTCAGGCTAGCAAGAACAGATCACTGGCAGATTTTGAAAAGGTAAGCATGGTATCGGGTTGGTAGGGAATTGGGTGGAGGAGAGGGGCATTTACATACTTAAAAAAACCTTTTTGTTTGTAAATAATAATAGTTCCACAAGAAGTTTCAAAGATAGTATACAGTGATCCCATGTACCATTCACCCAGTTTCCCCAATGGTTACATCTTAATTATAGTACAGTATCAAAACCTGGAAAGAGCTGAGCACTTTTGTACAATGAAACTTGTTGAGTTGTAATACCTCATTTATATATAGTAACTTTCAGTTTCAAACATTTGTTTCTGTCATCCTTTTCTACTTAATTTTTCACAACAACCTCTTACCTGCATTTTATAGTTGAGGGAGCTGGGGTTCAGCGAGAAGGCCCGAAGCCCCACAGCTCACATGTCAGGGTTCGATGCCAGGCTTGGCACTTGTTCCACATTCCACGGTCTCAGGGTTTCCTTCAGCTCCAGAAATGTCAGCTCTGCTTCTCGTCTGTCGGCAAAGGAGAAGTCTTGATGTATGCTAGTGGACTGGAACACACTTCCTCAGTTCACTCTTCAGGCTGTCTTTGTCTCCTCTGCCTTCCACTCATTGTTAGTGAAGGTTTGAAAAGGGAGAACTTGCCTGAGCAGTAGTGTGAGACTTATCTGTTCTCTTCTGAGCCTCTCTTCTCTTAGTCTGAGTATATTGACCAACCTAATAAAAACAAACCTAGATCTAGGAAGAAAAACGTAGTGTGGACAGAGGCTAGACCATTTGGCTGTGGGTGTCCCCCAAGATTCATCATCTTTGCAGAGCTTTCTTGCTGGTTTCATTCACTTCCTTACTTGTCATGATTTGCTTGCGTAACACCTTATAGCACAGCTGGCATGAGGTTGGATATTGAGACCATTTCTCAGGGTAGATAAATTACATTCATGAATAAACAAAATAGATCATTTTATTTTAAAGTTTGGGATGTTTGATGCGACACTCCTGTTAGTAGGTGTTCCTTGGGAAAAGGGTCTGGGAAACCCTAGGGCTAAACAAAATTAGATGCTTTGCTTTCTGTTAACTGCAGAACTGTATGCTGATGTTCTTGTAAAACTCCACGAGCCAGTTGTGGAATGCATTTCCTGTTATTTACCTCAAAAAACCTTTTTCCTTTTTTTTCACGGAGACCCTATTCACTCTGTGGATACATCTTGAGAACTGCTTGTATAGTTGATTTGGCTTTCTTTTTTTTTTTCTTTTTAAAGTATTTTTTTTTTTTATTTTATTTATTTTTGGGACAGAGAGAGACAGAGCATGAACGGGGGAGGGGCAGAGAGAGAGGGAGACACAGAATCAGAAACAGGCTCCAGGCTCTGAGCCATCAGCCCAGAGACCGACGCGGGGCTCGAACTCACGGACCGCGAGATCGTGACCTGGCTGAAGTCGGACGCTTAACCGACTGCGCCACCCAGGCGCCCCAGTTGATTTGGCTTTCAAGCTGAGCTGTTCTTGGGGCTTTTACGTGGTTTGAGCTGTCAACGTGAGACTTTCCTATAGAAAGATGGTGCTGAGAAGGGGCTCTGTCTTTTAGTTCTTGATGTTTCTTTTCTTCTACTTTCTGTCATAACTGGTCTTTCATCTCAGATCCTCCATAACTTCAGTCAACCATGGATTTACAAAGTCCAGCAGACTACTTAGGAAGCTAGGAGTAGTGTGCCTTTCAGGTGCTTCTGTGTGCCAATCTCTGTGACCGGCTCTCTTGGCAGGCCCTGACAGATTACCGGGCAGAGCTCCGGGATGACCCAATCATCAGTACACACTTGGCCAAGTTGTATGACAACTTGCTGGAACAGAATCTGATCCGGGTCATTGAGCCTTTTTCCCGAGTTCAGGTAAGGACCCTGCGGGGGACCCTGGTTCTTCTCTGGCTAAGCGTTCTCTCTAGCTCCCTCCCTTCCCACACCTATCCACAATAGGAACTTGCTTCCAGGGCTGTGTCTGGAGGGCTAGAGGCTTGAGCTTTTCTTGTGGAGGTGCTGTGGGGTGGAGGCCGGGGAGATGGCCTCTGCTTGTAATCTGAGAGCAGTCCCCTCCTTGCTTCTGTAGTCACCGTGCCTGTGGTAGATACTCCTGTAGGGGCATGTGGGGTAGGAGTGTGTGTTGTCTGGCAATGAGAGGCAGGCAGACGAACAGAGCACGAGAGACCTAAGCATGACCAGAGACAGTCTGTCCCAGAGAGACGCTGGGCCAGGTTTCAGGAGACAGAGCAATCCCACCCCCACTCTACCTCCATGTTAGAGGCAGAAGCATGACTCTCAGTGTTGCTGTCTCTCTGCCTTTTCTTTTAGATTGAACACATATCTAGCCTCATCAAACTCTCCAAGGTAAGCAGTCCTGAGCTTGTCTTGGGGGTGGGGACAGGGAGAGGGGCACATGGAGGTGCTGGCATTTACACTGGATGGGCCTGGTTGGAAGGTCCTCAAGCTTCTTCATGTGGTAAGGAGACCACGAGCTCAGAGCTCGAGTTGCATTGTTGCCATTTTGTTTTCGATCCATTTGCCCTTTTATACAAAACTTTCATGCCCGTGTGATCTTCGACTAGTGGATACCAGTCCCTTTCATCATGTGCTTTGATTTTAGGCCGACGTGGAAAGGAAATTATCACAGATGATTCTTGACAAGAAATTTCATGGTGAGTAAGTCATATAGGCGAGGGGGCTGCTGGTGGTGGGGATGCGGATGAGGCATCACGCTCTTGTTTATCTTGAAAGGAGATGTTCCATTTGTTTCACCTGGTGGCTCCCTGGGATCCTTGCCCCTCTTATCCCCATAAGAGAATGTGTAATAGACATGTGCACATGGAACATGGAGATGCCTTCTGGTTCTCCTCCTTTCTGGAGAAAGGGAGGCAGCTAGGGAGTGGGCTGCTTCTCAAGTGCTTTTGTGTCTAATCCGTTCTTTTACCTGGGTTGCCCTTGTGTTTCCTGCAGGGATCTTGGACCAGGGGGAGGGTGTCTTGATTATTTTCGATGAACCCCCAGTAGATAAAACTTATGAAGCTGCTCTGGAAACAATTCAGAACATGAGTAAAGTAGTGGATTCCCTCTACAACAAAGCCAAGAAACTGACATAGGTGAGTGCTGGCTCCGGGACCCAGGCCCGGGCAGCGCTGTCTTCTGCCTGTCGAGACTGAAAGCCTCCTGGTGGCCTCGCAGCTTCCCCGATTGACACTGCTCTGTCTTCTCTTGCAGAGTTGGATCTGTAGCGGTCCTTTGGAGAGTGTGTGTGGCGGGAGAGTGAAACCTTTGGGGAAAATGCTAGGAGATTCTTTTTTCTTTTTGTTCTACTTTTCGCTCGGAAAGTTTTTAAATCCTCATTTGGTGCATCTGTATTCCAGCCAATAGGTGTGCCAGTTTTCATGTAATCTTTACTGGCCCGACTTGGGAGTGGGGAAATTGCTTAAAAAAAAAAGAAAAAGAAAAAAAAAAAAGGTTATTCTAAATAAAAGGAAAAAGGCTTACACTACCTAAAGCTGTGCTCTCTGCCTCCTGGGAGAGGGCCGCAAAGCCAGGCGCTCCGCCAACCACTGGGGCTCCTCATCCACCTGCTGGGCGTCAGCTCTCCTCCTCTTCAGAATTGGGTGTTTGCCTGACCATCAAAGCAACGACTTTTTATTCTGTTTGTACTGAACCAAAACAAACAACTGTGTATAGACTGCTATTTTCTTTTTTATTTGAAATGCGGCGTTTCGGTGTTCTTCCCCTGCCACGTGGCCTGTCTCCCGTCCTCCCCCCGACAGTGGCTCCAGCACACCGGCCGGAGGTCCCGCCGCAGCCGCACCCGCACAGCTCGCGCCGACCTGTGGAGGAGTGGGGACGCGGCCAGGAGCTAGTGTCCACCAGGGCCACGCGGGAGCAGTGTGGGCCCTTGGGGCCTGCTGTGCATGTGGCTCTTTTTAACACAGTAAACTAGATTAGACGTCAGTGTTTTAATTGCCCTTCTCTGCTCTTTTCTGTCCCTTCTCTTTTCCTCTCAACCAGGAGACCGTCACATGTCTCTCTCCCTCCCTCCTTTCCTCCAGGGGAGTCAGGCTGTCTGAAATCCATCAGCTTCTCTCCCTGTCCCCCTCCTCCTCCTGCTGTCAGATGGATTTAGTCTTTTTTTAACAAGTGAACATTGGAAATGCGACTGTGGGGTGTGGGGCTTTTGGTGTTTTTGTTTTCGTTTTTGTTTTTTTTAAATCTTCGTTGTTGGGTTTTCGAGCAACCTCATGTCCCCCTCCCAGGGAGCTTCTTTATTTACCTCTTAGAAATCGAACGGATGGGAGGTAGAGCATTGTATTTCCGCATGCTTTGTTTTATGATGAGATCACATAGCAAGGCTTTCATGCCGTTTGGGCAGGTAAGCTTCTGTACCTCCGTCGTGCTCAGCTCTATTTTCTTCCTCTCATCTCTTTGTCTTCTCCTCTCCTCCTCCCCTCATGCCTCATTCCCGCTGGCCTCCTTTTTCTTTCCCTTTCTCAGATGATCCTTCCAGGTTTTCGTAATAAATTTATATTTTGTAAAAGGATTTTGTTGTACCAGGTTTTGCATCCTCACTGAATCTGACTGGCTTTTACTTTCCTCTCCAAAATCAGGTTTTTTGTTCTCAACATCTCTCCCCGTCATGTCCAGTCACTGTTTTGGTTTTGGCACCATCAATATCAAATGTACAAACGGTTCTTGCTAACCAACACCAGGTATATCTGATGTTCAGATGAGTTCCAATAAAAACAATTTTTTTTTTCAAAAAGTGTCCTTTCTTGAGTGCTGGAGGGCTTCTGATCAAGTCCACACAGCTCTGTGTAGCCTTCTAGACTGGCCAAAGCTCTGGTATCTCATTTGCTTCATGGGAGACCTTTGGACCCAGGGTGAAGTGGAGGGCTTCGGGTAAGAAAGTTGTCGGTGAGGTCGGAGGCGGGAAGTGGTGTGCAGGTATCCTTCCATTTTTCCAAGGCAACACGGTCCAGTGAGGACGCGGTTTGGGTTGTAATCCTCTGCCGCTTCCGTGGTAGGTAATTGTGGTGTGAGGGTTATATGAAGTCACGCAAGTGCCTGGGGAGTCCTGACATTCAGTTGTGGTTGTGCTTCTAGTTGGAATCTTTTGGAAAAGCCGTATGATTTTTCACACAGCCCCTCAGACCCCGGGAGTGGTGGTTTGAGGGGCTCTGAGGCTGACAGGAGAGAGGT
This sequence comes from Lynx canadensis, assembly GCF_007474595.2. Classification (NCBI taxonomy): domain Eukaryota; kingdom Metazoa; phylum Chordata; class Mammalia; order Carnivora; family Felidae; genus Lynx; species Lynx canadensis. The sequence continues at coordinate 20,005,836 of NC_044316.2, forward strand.
GTGCGCTCTGGCCGCCAGTTTACTTCAGTCCAAACCACTCTCATTCTGTTTTAGTTTTGTATAGTCTCTTTGTAGTTTCACTTGTGGGAGGATTTTGCTTCACTAAAGGACTTTAAGAGATCTTCCAAAGGGATCCAGTCAGCCCTAGAGCTGGAGAAGAGGGAGGGTTTCCCAAGCCTAGGGCAGCCCCGAGGAGCTCAGTCGGCAGCAGCCCTTTTCTCTGCTCCCTTTGTGGGTCTGATGACCTCCTCTAGACCCGTGCTGTCCACTGTGTAGCCACTAGCCGCATGTGGCTGTCGAGCCTTTGAGATGTGGGTAATTCGAAGTGTGATGCGTTGCAAGTGTAAACACAAACCAGACTTCGAAGACTTGGTATGAAACAAAAAATGTAAAATAGCTCAACTTTTTAATATAGATGTTGAAATATTTTGAGCATCATGGGTTAAATAAAATATATTATTAAAACCCACCTGTTTCTTTTTTTTTCTTATTTTTTTAATGTGGCTACTAGAAAATACTCAATTTTATCTATGTGGCTTGCTTTTGTGGCTCATGTTACACTGTTTTGGACTGCTGCTCTAGACCTCTGGGACTGCTTTCCCTCCCTGGCCTCCAGGAGGCTGGGTCTGGACACAGCTGAGAGGGTCCGGTGGCCCATGGGCTGGCCTGGGCCAGGCTTCCTCATCTAGGGACCCTTCCTGGCACCAGCGTGCATCAGTGCCAAGGCTTTCTTGTGTGCTAATGAGACAGCGCTGGTGTTGGGAGCAGAGGCTGAGGCGCTTGGCTCTGGAACACTGCTGAGTGCTAGTTATGTAATCTGTGCTGCCCAGAAGGGCCACTAGATGCTGCTCTGTGATCCCTGAAGGAACAAAGCATGGCATCCTTAGAAGCCAGGGCTTAGCCTTGCTTTATCTGGAGCCCTTTCTGGAAGGTAGCTGGCTGGGGCCTTGGCCTCTCCTTCTTGGGGTAGTATGGGAATGGGGCCATGCAGAGGACGGGATTCTCTGATGATACACAGGAATGCCAGCTATAGCATAAGGCTAATGGCATAGATAACAAGGAGGCTGGCCCTTCTAGAAGATAGAGGCAGGCTATAGGATAAACAGGCTGATTGATGGGGTTTGGAGCTCTTCTCTGAAGAAGACTGGGAAGAAAACAGCTCTGCTTCGTTCAGCCGGGTCTGCGTTCTGGGGCCTTGATTCTGCCATTTGTGGCAGAATATTGACCTTTCTTCCTTGCCTTGCAATTGGAGCTGTGATGGGGGCTTGGGGTGGTGGTGGTGACGGTGGGTGCCTTGAAACTGGGCATGGCTGGGTGGATAGGACTTCCGGTCAGCCTCTTTCCTCAGTCACAGTAGCAAGCGGGCTGGCAGTGCACGTTTCATTCATGCTGTGCTACAAACATGGCTTTGCCTTTGACACGGGAGGAGACTGAGGTAGTAATGCAAAGAGCTCTTTTTGAAAGTGCTAGGGAAGGCTGGCTGAACAAAGGCAAGAAGAGAAGATACCAGAGTGTGGTCAGATTGGAAAAGGCCCAGGCAAGTGCATGCTTCTTAGGTTTGGGAAACTGAAATGGGGTAAAGTGGACCTTGGTGCTGTCTGCCATGAACTGGAATAGCTAGAACTGAAATTTGTAGGTACAGGGAACAGGGTGGGTCCAGATAGTTCTAAGGGGAGCATTACAGGCTTCGAAATCTAGGCCCGTTTTGTGAAATGGAAAGCATTTAACCTTTGCTCAACACCAGAATCTGAAGGCGACCCTGAGAGGCAATACGGAAAAAGGCTGGGCCTCTGGGCCTCTCCACCTGGGGCTGGTGGGAGAAAGGCTTAGCCTTAGAGAGAGAAAAGAGAGTAATTGGCCCAGGGGGCCTGGAGGAGATTACCTCTTCAAGCTCCTTACTATAGGGAAGGAGGGTTGAGGATCACCCCATTTTCAAAGCAGGCAGAGGTTGTACACCGAGGAACATTTGGAGGGAGGGGCGCAGCGAGCTAAGGGCCTGCTTTCATCTAAGTTAAGATGACAGCTGCTGTGGAGGTTTCAGAAGTAGCCCTCTGGGTACAGAACAATGCATTTTCCATTCTACGGTCACCAAAGTCCCTAAAGCTTTCAATTGCCACTATTGACAGAGAAATCGCTGGGTAGTACATACACAAATTCTAGCGCTTTCTGACTCGATAGCAGCATTGTTCTGTGTAGGGCAGTAGGCAGAACTGGCAGAGCTGGCACAGGTTGACAGCCTCGTGTGAAGTGGCCAGGGAATTGGGTAGTCTAATCTGGATTACCACTTCCTTATCTTTTGGTCCAGAGGTGATAATCTGGATTAAGGTACGGGTTGGAGCTTCTGTTTCTCTGGTTTGTGGTCAACTCTAAATCAATTTACAGAACAAAACTAAAAGAAAAACAAATGAATGATTCTTGTGAAGGATCTGCATTCTTGTCTGTGAGAGGAATTGTTCTTAGTCGAGTCAGAATTTTACAATTTTACTGGTGCCAGATCTTCAAATGATACATGTTTTGCATGAAAACCAGTTAAATCAGAGGATCAGAGGCTGGTTGGAAAAACGGTTGCTTCAGCTTTACTAGAAGTGGTAAGAGGGCCAGTGGAAACGTCGAGGTCACATCTGTGAAGGACTGGCCCATCTCTGGGGCAGCGGACGACCCAGGGGCTCTCAGAGCCCTATTGGTGTGGGAAAGCCAGGCGGTATTTGCGGACCAACCCGGAACGCCTACGCCTCTTTGGCCTGGATTTCTATTTACCTCTAGGCCCGGGGCATTTACCTGGAGTGCGGGAACAGAGGACCCGGAGGGGGAGGCACGAAAGTCGATGGGACAGCCCATCGGGATGCGAGTGGCTTCAGCAAAGGCTTCTCCTCCCCCGGCGCCCCAGCATCTTTCCCGGGTGGCGAGGATGTTAATGGAAAAAGGGATCTCGGAGTCCCGGCCAGCCTCTGTGGATGGCTTCTCGTGCGGCAACCTCAGTCCGGGCGGGCCGCGCGTCGCCAGGGCGGGGACGCGGCCAAGAGCGCCCCCGCGGCCCGCGGCTGCGGGCGCCGCGGCTGGAACAAAGGCAGCACGTGTCTGGGCGGGGCGGCGGGCGGGTTCGGCCCTCGGCCCCGCCCCCGGCGCTCTCCCTCCCACCCCCGGCCCGGCCCCGAGCTCGGCTGCGCGGGGCGCCCGGGACTCTCACGCGGCCGGGCTGCTGCTGGCGCGGCGGCGCAGAGCGGGCGGCGAGCCGTGCGGGAGGGGCGGCCCCAGGGGCGGGGCGGGGCTGGCGCCGCGAGTACCCGCCGCCACCGCCCGAGTCCGGGTCCTCCAAGGGGCGCGGCGGGTAGAGGCGCTCGGGATCGCGGCCCCGTCCCTGTCCGCACCGCGCCCGGCTGTCGCTGAGGACCGCGGCGGCCCCGGGCTCCCCGGCCAGAGCAGGCCAGCCCGGCGCGTGGGCCGCGCGCGCGCGCCCCCGACAAGGAGGCCGCGGAGGAGCGCGCCGGGGCGGGAACGGGAGCGCGGCGGCGGCGGCGAAGGCGGCCGGCGGGGGGCGGGGCCGCGGCGTCTGCAGAACCTTGGACAGAAGCTCCGGAGCCGCCGCCGCCGCCGCCGAGCGCGAGCCCCGCCGAGCCGCGCCGAGCGCGGGGGACCGCGGGCCCGAGCCGCGGCGCGCATTGCGGAGGGAGGGCGCGGAGCGCAGGAGCCGCCGCCTGCCGGGTAAGCCTGCGCCCCGCGGCCGCCCGCTGCCCCCGAGGAGCCGGGGCCGGGGTCGGGGTCGAGGCCGCGCGCGGTGTCGAGGCGGGGGTCCCCGGGCGCCTCCCGCCGGCGGACGGGCCCCTCCCGCCGCCGTCCGGACCGCAGCGGCCGTGGCAGGCGGGCGGGGGGTGCTGCAGTGGAGGCGGCCGGGCTGCGGCGCGGGGGCGCAGGGGCGCGGGGCCGGGGCCAAGTCCGCGGGGGCCGCCTGGGCCGGGGTGGAGGAGCGCGGCGCCGAGCCCCGCCTGGTGCTGAGAACCATCTTGTTTTCCACGCAGATCCGAAGGGGCAGCACGCGCCCCCGGGAGCGCCCCCGCCTCCTGCCCGGGGCCGCCGCGGGCTCGCTGAGCTGTCTTCTCCCTCCGGCCGGCAGGCTGGGCGCACAGGGGCGCGGGCCCCCGCCCGGCGCGCAGCGGCACCATGGGCACGGTGCTGTCCCTGTCCCCCAGCTACCGGAAGGCCACGCTGTTTGAGGATGGCGCGGCCACGGTGGGCCACTACACGGCCGTGCAGAACAGCAAGAACGCCAAGGACAAGAACCTGAAGCGGCACTCCATCATCTCCGTGCTGCCTTGGAAGAGGATCGTGGCCGTGTCGGCCAAGAAGAAGAACTCCAAGAAGGTGCAGCCGAACAGCAGCTACCAGAACAACATCACGCACCTCAACAATGAGAACCTGAAGAAGTCGCTGTCGTGCGCCAACCTGTCCACGTTCGCCCAGCCCCCACCGGCCCAGCCGCCCGCACCCCCTGCCAGCCAGCTCTCGGGCTCCCAGACCGGGGTCTCCTCCTCGGTCAAGAAGGCCCCGCATCCTGCTCTCACCTCCGCAGGGACGCCCAAACGTGTCATCGTCCAGGCGTCCACCAGCGAGCTGCTGCGTTGCCTGGGCGAGTTTCTCTGCCGCCGGTGCTACCGCCTGAAGCACCTGTCCCCCACGGACCCTGTGCTCTGGCTGCGCAGCGTGGACCGCTCGCTGCTTCTGCAGGGCTGGCAGGACCAGGGCTTCATCACGCCGGCCAACGTGGTCTTCCTCTACATGCTCTGCAGGGACGTCATCTCCTCCGAGGTGGGCTCGGACCACGAGCTCCAGGCCATCCTGCTGACCTGCCTGTACCTCTCCTACTCCTACATGGGCAACGAGATCTCCTACCCGCTCAAGCCCTTCCTGGTGGAGAGCTGCAAGGAGGCCTTTTGGGACCGCTGCCTCTCCGTCATCAACCTCATGAGCTCCAAGATGCTGCAGATCAACGCCGACCCACACTACTTCACACAGGTGTTCTCCGACCTGAAGAATGAGAGCGGTCAGGAGGACAAGAAGCGGCTCCTCCTCGGGCTCGATCGGTGAGCCCTGTAGCCCGCATCCTGGCTCAAGGATTCAATTCATTTTTAAAAATTTATTATTAAGCAAATCAGATTTTGTGTACAGTATGTGTCTAGCAAAGCCACCGAGGGCCTGTCCCTTCCCACCTTCTCTCCTTGGGATTTTCCTCAGCCCTGCTGAGGACTCTGGGCGCTTTTGAACTCCCGAACCTTGTGCAAAACCCAGAAGATGTATCCAGAGCCACCCAGGCCACCGACCTCTCAACTTTGGGGAATTCAAAGGACTGACCTGCCTCTGCCACCTGTGCCCTTGCTGGACCAGGGCAGGTGAGGCTGCCCGCTGCGTCTGGCATGGGAGCCGGAGGTTGGGGGGGGGGGCCTCTGGCCAGTTGGCCCAGGGAGCAGTTGGCATTTCCGCTTGGAGGTCCTTTTCTGGCTCCTGTTTTGGGTCGTCCATTCTCCCAGAGGCTTGTGGAGCTCGCCGCCCTGACCGAGCCACGAGTGGGGTTGTGAAGGCCGGATGCCCGCCACCCGGGGACCACTCTTCAATCATGGAGAAGCCGGCCTGGTACAAAGATTGCGTCGTTTGGCCGCACACGACCCTGGTTTGCTCTTTTTTTCTTTTTTAGGGAGAAGGGCTTTCCTTTAGTGAAGACACAGAACTTGCCCCCGGGCCACCCCTCGTCCCCTGCTCCCAGCCATGTTGGTGGTGTTGGTCAATGAGCTGGTTTGACTCATGAAGTTCTTTGATTTGGGGTCCTAGCTAAAGGAGTGGGGTGGAGCTAGGGACAGTTCCTTTCCTGGGGGAATTTTTCATTTGACTAATGCAGCTTACTCACCCTGTGGCGGAGGCCAGGGCAGCTGCAGGTGCCCATTACCAACAGCCTGCCTTCCGGGCGGGTGGGGGAATCGTGCCCGAGACCAGCCAGTGCCCACCTAAGGGCTAAGGCCTCTTGCCGGTGCATGTGACCTTTTGGTCCACAGAGCTGGGGTGAGGGGGTGATGTCAGGGATCAGGGTGATGTGGTAGTGATTGCAACCCCCACCTCCTTCCCCACCCCTGTTCATTTAAAGCTGTTTCCAAACAGTTCAGTTTCTTCTGAAGACGAAGCCTTGCCCTGCAAGGCCCGAGGAGACCACTGGATCTTGGAGACAATTCCAAGACGGGAGTAACGCTCCTGCTTGCTTCCGAAGCCTGCTGATTCTGCGCCTGATCATTTGCAGCTGCTGCTTGGGGTTTCCGCCTCACCCTAGCGGCTGTGAGAACACGCAATGTGTGCTTAATCAGTTTCCTTTCTGATTCTCCCAGATTTGGTGGCTTGGGACTTGGGAGAGGAGCGGGAGAAGGGAGCCAGTCTTCCTCCATGGCCCGGCACTCCGGCTTTGGGGAACAAAGAGCAACGTGAAGCCGCTCTGGAGACTTCTCTCTTCCAGTCCCAGTCCCCCCCCCCCCCCCCCCCCCCGGGAGCGCTGGCATGGGGGGGGCGGGGGAAGGCAGAGGGTCCTTTGACACAGGATTAGGTTCCAGGTGGCTGCTGGTTTCGGCACAAACACTACTGAAATTGACGCTTAACAAGAGAAAGCTGTGAAACTGAGGCCCCGGTTTAAGAGGAGCGTTCGGTTCCCAGACCAGAGGAGGAGGGCCTGCCCCGTGCTGGGAGGGCGTTTGCTCGGCTGCGCCTCAAGGCCCACGGAGCCTTCCCGGGGCCTGCCAGATAACCTGCCGTGGAGCTGGAAGGAACCTGCGGCTGCCCGCACTGCTGGCGCAGACTGGCCGCTGCCCGGGCGGAGCCGTCGCACGGCCTGTCTGTTCAGATCCCGCCGCCACGTGCGACCTGAGGTAGGAGGCCCTCGGGGGCGGCAGGCCCTGGCGGCTTGGAAAAGGGAGGTTCGGGTGCCGAGGCTCAAGAGGAGGGGGCGCGTGTCCGTAGTCCACTCGTTGGGCGGCTGAACTTGGCCTGAAACTGTGCAGTTAAGTTGCATCCCCAGGATTCCGGTTTTGTGCGTTTCCTTCTCTTTCTCCGTATTTATTTTTTTATTTCTTGGAGGAGGTGCAAATTTCAGGAGTGGTCGGGGACTTAAGGAAATAAGTCTGTGGTCCGCGCCACCCCCCCCCCACCCCCCCCACCCCCCCCACCCCCCAGTGTGAAGCCTGCCACGTTTCTCCTCCCTGCCCTTGCGCCGGTCAGGATTGTGTGAAGGAACCCATGTACTTGAGCGTGCAGGCAGTGAACCCATTTGACATGCTGCTATGAAGACTACTTTTAGAACAACGATTAAAAAAAAAAAAAAAAAAGGAAAAAAAAAACTAACCTACGGAAAAAAAAAAACAAAACCCTTTATTCTTTAATTGTTGCTTTTACAGTGATATTGTGCATGCGAACCAGGAGCATTTTGTGTCTTAAGAAAAATAATCTTAGAACAGATGGCTGTGAGCATTACACCCGTCGACAGAACAAGTCACAGGAATAATAGTTCAGGATTTGGTTTTCCTCTTTTTCTTGTAAACCTGAAGGGTTGATAATATTCTTTCCATACATTATTAGAATCTAGTTTTGTTCCAAAGTTGTTAAACTTGCAATGAAAAGAAAATGTGCCATTTTTTTCCCACTCGGAATTATTCATAGCTGTATATTTGAAACTGCTAATTATGCGTGCGGTGTATGTTCTTAGTGCAATTTGTTCTGTAGTTCCTCTTTGACCAAACCGTGGGTATTGTTAACATTAATTTATATTTGTCTCATCCTGTATGTGTGTGTGTAGTGTGTTTGTAAGTATGTGTGGTTTATAATCTGACAAGGTCATGAAGCTCAGTTTGGCTGTAATTTAATTCCCCTTCCCTTATTTTTATTTATTTTTGTACTGTGCTGATTAAATAAAATGCACTGACCATCCATTACATAGGCCTCTTTTTGTGGGCATGCCATTCACGAGTGGGGGTGGCGGGGGGGCTAGTAGAAATGATTCCTCCGCTCCAAACGTAATTGGATTTGTGTTCTGGGTTGTGGGGGGAGAGGAGGGAGGTCAGGGCTCAGGGCAAGGGCTTAACCAGTGTGTTCAAAGTTAAGGTGATTAAGAGAGAAGCACAGGTGAAGTCAACTCTGGCTTAGTCGGGCATCGGGGGCAGGAGTTGCTCCTCAGAGGCTCCCTTGGCTCTGCGGAGCTGGGTGAGAGGGCCCTGCGGCCAGGGGGTTGGGGGGCGGGGAGGAGCAGGCCTAGGCGCGTCCTGGGGAGGGGCTGGCTAAGGCTCCCGAAGGGGCACCAGACCCAAGACCCCATTTATGGGGCTTGGCTCTGAGGCTGCTGCCCCCACATGTCCCGGGCCAGGCTCTGCTCAGCGCCTGTCGCCGGGATGCCGGGATGCTTCCTCTCTGGCCAGCACGTGTGGAGGGGTGTCCGCGTGGCTCGGCCCTGCCAGTTTAGTTCTGTGCAGGTTTCCAAGAGTGACCAATCCAGCCCTGGGGCTCCCAGATCAGCAGCCACCATGGCCCATGATTGTGGCAAGGGTGGGGCCCCTACCGGCTACATGGCCACTGCTCTGTGCCCACTCCTGCCACCCGCCTAAGCTTCAGGGCCTAGGGCAGCATGGACTCCAGCCTCCCCAGGACCTGCACCCTGTGGTCCGGAGGTGCCCCTGAACACTAGGAAGGCATTTCCACCCAGCTTGTACCTTGAGAGCTGTCAGCTTTGTGATCGAGGCCACAGACTTTTCTCAGGGCGTCTCCCTTGGTCTGAGTCACAGAAGCGGGGCTGCACGTGCTTCTCCCCCCCCCCCCCCCCCCCCCCCCGCCCCAGCTTCCCCCCCTCCCCCGCCCCATGATGGTGACCGGGTGGCTCCTGGGTGTGGGGATGCTCTGCCATCTCTGCACCTAGCTCACCTGCAGCCCCCACCCCCACTCTGTCCTGAGAGGTCCCGATGCCTCCGGCTCATTCTCCTGCCACCCCCATGGTCCCCAGCCGGCCGCTGTGGGCATCGGAGGCCTTCCTTCACGTACGCGCTTGGACTTCAGTCACGGTGAACCAGGTGAACTTCGAGCCTAGCGCACGGGCCTCAAAATGGTGGAACAAAATGCTTCCATTGAACGCCGCCGCCTCCTGGCCTTCCCACAGCTTTCTTCTCGCTAGCTGTTTAATATTTTTGTTCAGAAGCCTCCAGTAAATTACCCTCCATTTTACCTTATTTGTGCCTCATGCTCCCTCCCATCCCCTGGGATAACAGCTTTTTACCAGCTGAAATGTCACAATTGTAGGTATAGTTCTCAATTACAGATAAGCAGGACACCTTTAAAAATAAGATTTAATGCTTTATTGCTCTTGACGGTAAATCAAAATATGCTCTAGAAATAAAGTTAATTTAATGGAAAATAGGAATAAACGCAGCAAACCATAAAACTGCATTTAATTAGATCAAGAGAAACACTTCATTGCATACAATCACTGTGTCCTCGGGCTCTCCCCGGGCACCCAGGAAGCATGACTGAGACCACACCCTCAGTTCCTGGTCGTTCTTTCCTCCCACGTGCTGGGATAGGACATCACGAGAAAGTGCTTGTCGACCGGCCCTCGGCGGGAGGCCCTTGCGCTGGGCCGGGGAGCCACAGGCGGCCCTGGAAGGCAGGAGAAAGGACTCCAGCCTCAGAGAAACCCTCATTGGCATGTTCCATTTCGGTGTGTCTAAAACATACCTGTGCACATATCTAGCATAAAGCAACAGGTGTGGGGAAGTCAGTGGAAAGGAGAGGCGCCGTTCCAGTTAGGATGGTTCAACTAGTGTCAAGGTGATTGGCAAAACTCTGTTGCTAAACCAGGCTGATGGCACCTCTGTGCTGTGCAGGCAGCTGACCAGGCTTCAAGAATGAGAATGGGTGTCGGAGGACAGGATGCCAAGAGGACTTTTTGTTGCAAACTGCACGGGGTGCGGATGTTTACAGACCCTGGGAAGTCGGGGCTGGGGGCGTGTGTGCATGAGAGCAGGCTGCTGGGACCACCTGGGGGTCAGCCAGGTGACCATGTCAGGCACAGGACGCTGTGCTCAGGCACTTGGTGTGTTTTGCAGCGTCAATGTGGCAGGTCGGGAGCGTGGCGGGGTTGGGGGGGGGGAAGCGGGTGGGGGGTAGGGTGCGGGCAGCGTCTGTGGCAGAAAGTGAAGAAAACAGCAGCACGTCCCTTTGACACCCTGCCGGTCTCCTCCTGAGCCGTGGGCTCACCCTCAGGGCCCTCCCCACACGGCGTGTCCCAAGTCCCTCCTTTTAAGGCTCCTGGCCTGGAGGCCTGGGCTGCCCAGAGGCTCGGGGCGGAGTCCTCAGCTGTGGCTCAGGAGCAGGGCGGTCTCAGGAAGGCATGTGAGGCGCCCGTGCTTTCGGCCCGGCACGGACCGGCAAGACGGTGGCCCTCTCCCGGCGCGAGGTCTGTGTGCCCAGCCCGGGCCCCAGCTGCGGCAGGGGGTGTATGCAGGGCAGGGTGGGCATCCTGGCCTGGCCTGCAGTGCCAGGACCCCCCAACTCTGTTTCTGTCACTCCGCCCCTCTGGCCCCGGTCCTCATTCTCCAAGTAAGTAGGAAACAGAGGTGTGGGAAGGGGAAAACATCTCAACTACCCCCCCCCACCCCCAAGCACTCACTCCCTGGCTCCCGTGACTCCGTTTTCTTATTGGTGTTCTGACAGGAGTGTGGGCACCACAGACGCAGTATCGGATGAGCAGCCCTGCAAGCCGCACCGTGTCCGTGTGCAACCATCACGGGCCCAGGCCGTGTGGTAAAGGAAGCTGGCCTTTGGAGCACCTGCTCCCTCTCGGAGAGGTGGCCTCGGGCCCCCGGGCACCCGGCTGGGCTGCCAGCTGCCAGCTCCTGGGCTGAGGGGCCGGCCCTGCAGGTGAACCTGCTCACCTGGTGGCTTTGGCTGACTGCTGGGGGAGGGGCTCCGCCGAGGAGCGCTGAGCGAGGTCCCAGGGTGGGGGGGGTGGGGGGGGGGCTGTGGTCACCTTGGGGGAAAGAGGGGTGGCAAGCTGGACTCACGGAGAGAGCAGGGCTCCATCCCCGGCCAGTCCCCCAGGGGAGCACGTTTTTGGTTGGGGACATCGCGTCCACCCCTCGCAGGCCGGGTCGCTGGTCAGCGGGTCAGGGCACACTGACCTGACCTGGCCAGGGGGCGCAGGGAGGGCAGAGGCTTCTCTGACTCCAGGCACCATCAAGTTGTCTCCGAGGGTATGAGCCCAGGGCTCTGTGGCAGGGCACCGGGGTCTTGGGTTTGTGGAGTGGGGACCGTGGAAAGTTGGGGCAGAGGAGGATGGAGACCAAAGGCAGAAAGGCAGCAAGGAGACCTCAGGGGAGGAGCCTTGGAGGAGGCAGAAGAGGGCTGGGCTCCAAGCACAGACCCTCCCGAGCTGGTTTGAAGCGGGCAGTCAGCAATTAGACGGGGGCCTGCGATGCGGAGCGGCTGGCGGGGGGGGGGGGGGGGGCTGCCCGGCTCCGCGGCCCCCGCGCCCTGGCGAGGCCTCCCCGGTGAGCGGTCAGTTCCCGGGCACGCTGAGGATGAAGCCCGAGCGGTTCTTGGTGAAGTCGGGCTCCGGCTGGTTGAGCCGCGTCTCCACGGAGACCGTGCACTTCTTCCCGTGCAGGCTGCACTGCACGGGGTTGGTGACGTTGACTTGAAGGTGGCGCTTCTCACTGGAAGAACCGAAAAGAGAAAGCTCAGACGGGCAGTTAGCAGGCAGCCGGAGTGGGGTGTGCTTCCCTGGCAACCCCTGGGGCCGGCTGATCGCTGAGCTGCTGTGGGCCTCGCGGGTGCCCTGGGGTCACGGTCCCAAGTGGTGCCCCCGGAGAGGGCGAGGGCGGCCAAGGCCGGGGCTGGGCTGCAGCCTCAGGCCAGAGCCAGCAGCCAGCAGCCATCAGGGGCCTGCTGCCCGGCTCCTCAGCACCTGGCCTGTAGGGCTGGACCGGAGGGGAAAACGTGGTGGCACCGGGGCCGCCGAGGCTCTGGCCTCAGGCTGAGGGCCTTGTCGGGAGGGGCGTGGGGTTCTGATTCGGGATGACTGGTTGTCTTTGGTGGCAACTGGGAGGCGCGTCCAGGGGTGACTGGAGGTTCTTGCCCGCGCGCCCTCCCTGCCCAGAGGAATGGCTTCCAGGAGTCCCACCCCGGCTGTGCCCAGCGGAGAGAGGCGCCTTCTGTCCATCCGCTCACTCCTGCTGGCTCAGCCCCGGCGCCCGGGCTCATGCCCCTTCAGCTGCTTTGTGCCTGAGAGATGCAAGGGGTTAAGAGGAAGGCCTGCGGCATCTGTGGGTGCTGGCCTGGTGCAGCAGGGCCCCCCCGGGCCCCTGCCCTTGCGCCGCGGAGGACGGACGCAGCCGAGGTGTTTCAGGCTTCCTCCCGCCCCTTTCCCGCGTGCTCTCTCACGGGGTGTGTCCCACGGGCAGACAGTGGATCAGGAAGAGACCCGAGGTTATCACTTGTGGGCATTAGGTGTCTTAATACTTAATGTCTTGCCGGCTGCAGCTAAAACCTTGGCTTAGCTATTTTTAATCAGACTTGGACATAAAAATAGAGTCCACCAGAGGCAGTGACTCAGGCACGGCTGGGTTCCTGGGGGAGCCAGGGCTGCTGTGCAGGGTTGAGGTGTGGGGCCCCGAGACCCTCGTCCCGCTGTCGGGCTGGCCCAGGGCAAGCCAAGCCCCTGCGCTCAGCTCTGCCCGCAGCTGGAGATGCCTCCAGGACCCCGAGCCTGCACCTACCAGGGCTTGGTCAGCCTCCGTGTCCCTCTTGTCACCCTGCCACAGCCTCTGGGCACCTCTGGCCGGAATCATGTCCTCTGGGGATGTCTCCCTTCTGACCCTGGCAGAGGCCTCCCCTTTGGCCTTCCCTCAGTGCACTGCTGGGGACAGCCTCTGCCTCCCGCCTTCTGTGTCTGCGCCTCTCCTCCCCATGGTACAGCAGTGTGCACACAGTAGGTTCTAGATGCACCTGGGGGACTCAGACCTGGGGAAATGGCTCTAACAGGGCCACATTCCAAACACTGAGGCGGGGGATGGGACGCACCAGCCACCCCCACGTTCTTGTCTTGGTACAACTGGGACATTGCTACTTTCAATAGGGCCCTTTGGACTCCAGACCCTTCCCAGCGCCCTGAGTACAGTATCTGCAGAGAGCTGCCCCCGACTTCACTCCTCCTCCCTCTTTTGGGCTCTGGGTGTCTCCAGTATCTGCTCTGCAGTCTTGGTGCAGGGTTGAGGCCGGTGGGAAACCTAAGAAGAGCGAATGGCTACCGTGGAACGGGTCACAGGGTAGCAACGCCCGACTTTCCTTGAAAATGGAGGCCCTGGTGCAGGGTTGCAGGACAGAGAAAACCACAGAGAACCAGTGCTCCGATTTGCTTCTCCCCACACTGGGCGGGGCTGGGAGTTTCTGTCCCAGCCCTTCTGTGTCCCAATCGGGGAGCAGTCCCAGCACGGGTACTGGTCTCTGCTTTTAGAATGAGAGCCCCTGGAGGGCAGGGAGGACCTATGGGGCTCACACACCGCACTGTGTGCACAGGGACGCTCCCCAGGTGCCGTCGGGGGACATGTACATTTGTAGCTGCACTGCCGTCGTGGGCTCACAGGGCCACCATGACGTGCGGGCTCATGTCCTCTGCTCGGCCGGCTGCTTCCTCCCAGGAACACATCTCTGCCAACCTCAGGTGCTCCCTGCAACCTCGTAAGTGCCGGGCACGATTGGTTGAGATCCTTGTAGGGCTCCAGAAGGGAGGCCTGCTACTTAGCAAAGGAATATTCCGTACTGTCGCCTTAAGTGACAGTCTGTGCCTGTGCTCCTGCTCCTTCCCTTGGCATAGCACTGAGTGGCCCTGCCCTGATTCCCAGCCTATCTTCATGGGGTGCTGAGGGGTTTTCCCAGAAGAGGGGGGTGAGGGGCTACATGTAATGCTTTTTAAGTATTTATTTTGCGAGAGAGAGAACAAAAGAAGGGGAGGGGCAGAGAGACAGAGAGGAAGAGAGAATCCAAAGCAGGCTCCCCACTGTCAGCGCAGAGCCCAGTGCGGGGCCCGAACCTGTGAACCGCAAGATCATGACCTCAGCTAAAAACAAGAGTCAGACACTTAACCGACTGAGCCACCCAAGCGCCCCTACACATCATGCTTTTAGAACAGAACAACATTGCAACAGAACAACATTGGCTGGAGGAAGAACCAACTTTCTGGTCTCAAGAGCTGGGCTAAGCCATCATCTGCCGGTGCCATCCGTACACGGCCATCGACAGGTGACGAAGGAAGATGACGTGGTTCCTCAGTAAGTCACACATAGAATTATTACCACGTGACCCGGCGATCCCTTCCACTCCCGGAGATCTATCCGAAAGAACCGAAAGCGGATGTTCACACAACATGTACAGGAATGTTTATGACAGCATTATTTACAGTAAACAAACGGCAGGACCAATCCGAATCTCTACCAACTGATGAAGGGACAAAGTATATCCATTCGATGAAGTGTTATTCAGGAAGTACTGACACAGGCTACAACATGGGTGAACCTTGAAAACATGCCAAGTGAAAGAAGCCATGTACTGTAGAATCCCACTTACAAGAAATGTACAGAGTTCCCAAATCCATAGAGACAGAAACAGGAGTGGGGCGGATAGGGACTGCTTCCAGGCTTTGGGAGGATGAGAATATTCTGGAACTAGACAGTGGTAATGGTCGCACAGCACCGTGAATGTGCTGAATGTGACTAACGGTAAATTTACGTGTCTTTTACAACAATAAAAAAAAAAAAAGTGGATCAATCTAAAGGAAACCTAAGAACTTGCCTTCAAACCATGTTTTCTTTTCTCATTTCAAGCTCAACTGAAATGGTTTTAAGACCAGCAAGGGGGTGCTTGTGCCTGTGCTGGAGACAGGACAGTAGCTGGGTACAAGCGGCAGACAGGAAGTGGACATTCCGGAAGGGTCATCTGACCTCTCTTGCTGGAGCTTCCCCACATTGGAGATCTTCATAAAGCTCGAGCACCTTCTTCATTTTGTAGAGAAAGGAGAGCAGATTTAATAGGTGGGGGCAGGGTATCTCCCCCTGATGGCACGCCAAGCCAATGACAGCTGCCGTTGGAGGCTGGCTACAAGGGGGAGGGTTTTTTTTCCTCCCCATCTTCTGTTACAGGATTTAATGGCTCAGCAAACTCTGGAATTCGGGGAACTTTCATCTTGTTTCATCTGTTCTAAGCCATCACTGCCGGCAAATGGCCTTTATCAAATTACGTTCCTTCATTTTGCACCTAGGCTCCCGTCCTCATGAGAGAAATCTGTGGATAAACGCAAGACCCAATCCATGGGGGCCCCCAAGTGAGCCCTGTATTTTTTGTAGGGCCTGCACAGAGCAGGGCAACAAAAGTCTCCCCGGGAGCTGTACCGGCCCAGAAAATGTCTCCTCTCGTCCAGCCCCGCTCGGCTGGGACGTGGAGACGCCCACCCACTGGTCTGCTCCGATGCCCCCCAGGACTCGCAGAAGCGAACGGGCCAGCTTCTCTTCTCAGTGGCGTTGCTGGCATCCCCTGCTGGAGTAGTGGTGACCCTGTTCTGCTAAATGCACTTTGAAGGGAAATGGAACGGGAGAGGGGGGCAGGGCAGGGCACTGCCTGTGAACGCGTCCTCTGGGGGCTGGCGAGGTGTTCCCGAGAATGTGAGGCTAACGCTACACGCTCCCGTGTTTGCTCACAGGACGTGGCGGGAAGAAGCTCGCCTGGCACCGAGCACAGGCAGGTTGTAAACGGACGCTTCTCACAGTCATCAGAGGTGTAGCAAGTGTGCCGTGACGGGCCCCAGGGTCCCCGGGTCAGGCCATTCAGCCAGGCGCAAACGCGGAGGCTCGGGTGCTCGAGGGGGCAATGCCACGGAAGGGGCGACTGGAGCTCGTGTGTGTAGCTGCGTCACTTCAGGAAGCAAGGCCCGCTGCTCGTGTCAGACCACAGAGGCCTAGGAAGTACTACTTCTTTCTCAAAACCCGGCTCTAGGAAGTGCTACTTCTGTTTTTGCCAGGGCCGAGTGGCTCCTTGGACTGCGGTCACTTCTAAAGCGAGTCTAATGGTCCAGCGCCATGCGGTCCTGAGAGTGGGGGTGTCCCACCTCCTGGTCTACCGAGTCCCGTTCGAGTTTGCCTCTGGTGAGGTATGGGGTCACCACTTCTTTGTGGAAGATAAAACTCCCCTTGTCATCGCGTGGCTCTCCGCAGGCAGCTTGTCCCAAGGCCCCCCGCCCCTCCCCAGCCTGGCGCCCGCCTCCACAGCACTGAACCGGTGGGCAGAAACCCCACGTGCCCTACTTGTGGCCCTGCCTCTGCTCTCTCTGCCCTGGCCACCATCACCCTTTTAAAAAAAAAAAAATTTTTTTTAATGTTTATTTCTGAGACAGAGACAGAGCACGAGCGGGGGAGGGGCAGGAGAGAGATGGGGAGACAGAATGTAAAGCAGACTCCAAGCCCTGAGCTGTCAGCACAGAGCCCAACTCGGGGCTCGAACCCATGAACCACGAGATCATGACCTGAGCCGGAGTCAGATGCTTAACCGACTGAGCCACCCAGGTGCCCCAAGGCACTCCCATTCTTGACGGGGTGACAGGCACACACGAACACCCTGTGGTTCGCATGGGATGCATGCAGGAGGGCCACATGGTGACATCAGACTGGCACCTCAGAAGAAGGGGGACTCCTGCAGGAGCAAACTTACTCCTTAAGTATTGTTTTATCTTTAGTCCCTTTCATCTCAGACATTATCCCACAGTAGTGTCACTCATGCCTGTGGTTTCAATGACAGTTACCCAGTCAGCGTCCCCAGCCTAGCATGAGGTCCAAGCACATATCTGCGGCCACCTGCTAGACAAACGCCCTGAGCTGCACCGACAGCTGGGTCTTCTTGTGTCCAACACTGAGCTATCGTCTCGGACCCTTCCCCCAAACTGGTCCCCTCCTCTTGTCACACCCACGACTGCAAGAGTGGTCATCATCTACCTGCTCACGAGACCCACAAGCCGGGAGTCAGCCTGGATCCCTCCTCTCCCTCTGCTGCCCGCAGCCAGTCACCACGCTCTGTTCACTGAGCTTTCTCGGTTTCTCTCCACTGCCACCATCCCAGCCCAAGACTCAGCCCTGCTGAAGCCTCCCGATGGATTCCTCTGCCTTCGGTTTGCCCCACACCCCACTTCAAACCTGTCCTCCACCTTGCCCTCAGACATATCTCCTCAAGGCCCAAAAGGAGCCCGTTACGCCCCTGCTGAAACCCCTTCAGTCATTCCCCAGAGCTTTCGAGAACTGCCCGCCCCCGCCCCGGGCTGAGCCGAGTGTCCCCTGTGTCCACTGCTCTCTCGCGGCTCCGAGTGTGCAACGGTGCTGTGCTGGTTCCAGTAGCACGATCGGAGCTCACAATGGCCCTGATGCTTACCAGGGTCTAGAAACGTGAACGGAATTCCACCGAAAGAATATTTAAAATCAAAGTGGAGGCTGAAAGAAGGAAAGGATGACCTCCAGGAGCTGGAAGGAAGGAGGGGACAGGAGGCCACTGTGAGAGGGAGGGTCCTGCAGATGCCAAGGTGGGGACATGCTGGCTTGAGCAGGAGACATGCCCACGTGGGCCACACAGGAGGGGAACTGGGTCTGAGGTCTGGAATGAGGCTGAGCCCTTGAAGGCTGACAGATCCAGAAAAAGGTCACCCGAGTCTGCCTTCTAGCCTGGCAAAGTGGGAAGACACACAGTTTTCCAGTAAAGACTGGAACCCTCAAGGTGTCTTCACTAAACCTCTTGAAAAGCAAACCCCACTGCAGATCACCAAAGGCAACGAGCAAACCTTCAGAACTCCCACAGGGAAAAGACACATTCCTTGCAAAGGTACAGACCTTTTCATCAAATGTGAGAAAATAATGAAAACACAGACTCTTCCAAGTGTTTAAGGAAAATAACCACCAACCTAGAATCATCGAGCATGAGGGCAAAAACAAAGACTTTCTCAGACACCAAGGTAAATTTAAACAAGCATTCACTGTATGCATGTATGTATGAATAAATAAATACGACTAACTTTGGGGGTTCAACCCAACACTGATCTAAAGTCCTGGAAAACAACAACATGAGAGATGGGGTGATGGTCCAAGGGAGGCATTTGGAGGTCCTTTGTCATCTGGGAGGAGGGTAGGCACGCTGATGAACTTTAGATTTCCTAAGACCTGCGCGGGTGTGAAGAAAACTAATGGTAAACAAGAATGTTCGACGGAAACATGCAACTCTGGAAGAAGTGGAAGGAAGGGGGAGAGAAACTCTGCCTCATCTAATGCAAGGCAGAAAACAGGAACCAAAGCAGCCAAGAAGCAACATGGGAACAAGAAATCACTAGCGTGGATGTGAACACCGAGGCGTGTGAACCTGTTACAAGGGACTTCTCGCATTTAATTTAGAAATGCAGCTACCTGCTACTTGCAAGATACCCATCTAAATCATCATGACAAAGAAAAGTTAAATGAAACCAGACACGAGGCAAATACGAATCACAAGAAGGCTGGCAAAAGACACTGCTGGGAACGAACTCGTTAGGTAATTGTTTTCTAAAAATTTTTTTTTAACGTTTATTTATTTTTGAGACAGAGAGAGAGACAGAGCATGAACGGGGGAGGGTCAGAGAGAGAGGGAGACACAGAATCTGAAACAGGCTCCAGGCTCTGAGCTGTCAGCACAGAGCCCGACGCGGGGCCCGAACTCACGGACCGCGAGATCGTGACCTGAGCCGAAGTCGGCCCTCAACCGACTGAGCCACCCAGGCGCCCCAATAATTGTTTTCTTTATCAGGGAGTAGTTCAGCAGGACGGTTGTCATGATATATCTGTCATCATAGAAAATGATTTTAATGTGCTTTCCTAAAACACAGATCAGCAGACGATATTAAAATAACATAGATTTGGGGCCCCTGGGTGGCTCAGTTGGTCAAGTGTCCGACTCTTGATTTTGGCTCAGGTCATGATCTCACGGTTCGTGGGGTCGGGCTCTGTGTCGGGCTCTGCACTGGTGGTGCGGAGCCTGCTTGGGATTCTCTCTCCCTCTCTCTCGGCCCCTCCCCTGCTCACATTCTCATTCTCTCTCTCTGTCAAAATAAACTTAAAAAAAAATACTTTAACCAAAGAACATAGACTTGAACCCAATTAAGCTTGGGTGGGGGCACCTGGGTGGTTCATTCTGTTAGGCGGCCGACTTCAGCTCAGG
Source organism: Lynx canadensis (assembly GCF_007474595.2). NCBI lineage: Eukaryota > Metazoa > Chordata > Mammalia > Carnivora > Felidae > Lynx > Lynx canadensis. The sequence continues at coordinate 20,025,114 of NC_044316.2, forward strand.
TCATGATCTCATGGTCTGTGAGTTTAAGCCCCGCATCAGGCTCAGAGCCTGGAACCTGCTTAGGATTCTCCGTCTCCCTCTCTCTCTCTGTCCCTTCCATGCTTGTGCTCTCTCAAAATTAAATAAACAATAAAAAAAATAATTAAAAAAAAAGCCTGTGTGTATGTGTGTATTCACTATGCTCAACAATCGGGCACACATTAGAGAAGCGACACTGGGCACGCGGATCAGGTACTAGACCACAGAAGGAGGGCGGTAAATACCTAAGAATTACCATCAGACAGAAATTACCTTCTGACTATACTATAATAAAAATAAAGGTGAATACAGGCATACCTCAGAGACCCCGCAGGTTTGGTTGTAGACCCCATGATAAAGCAGGTCCCTGAATCTTTTGATTTCTCAGTGCGTGTAAAAGTTAAGTTTACACTATGCTCTAGTCTAATAAAGTGGGTAATAAATAGCATTATGTCTAAAAAAAATGGACATACCTGATTTAAAAAATACTTTATTGCTACAAAAATGCTAACCCTATGTGAGCTTTCAGTGAGTCACAATGTTTTCGCTGGTGGAGGGTCTTGCACAGTGTTGACGGCTGCTGACCGATCAGGGGGCCGGGTGCGAAGCCGGGGTGGCCGTGGCGGTTTCTCAAGATAAGACAATGAAGTCCGACTCTTCCTTTCACGAACAATTTCTCTGTAGCACGTGATGCTGTTCGATAGCATTTTACCCACAGTAGGACTTCCCTCAAAATTGGAGTCAGGCCTCTGGAACCCTGCTGCTGCTTTATCAACTAGGTGTATGTCATATTCTAGATCCTCTGTTGTCATGTTGACGTCTTTGCTGGGAGTAGGTTCCGGCTCAAGAAACCACTTTCTTGGCTCAGCCGTAAGCAGCAGCTCCCCATCTGTTCCAGGTTCCTCGTGAGATGGCAGCCCTTCAGCCCCACCCTCAGGCTCCACTTCTGACTTTCATCCTCCCGCTATCGTACCACATCTCCACTGAAGTCTTGAACCCCTCAAGGTCCTCCAGGAGGGTGAGAATCAACTTCTCCCAAGTTCCTGTGAACATTCATATTCTGACCTTCCCATGAATCACAGATGTTCCTAATGACATCTAGAACGGTGAATCCTTTCTAGAAGGTTTTCACTTTACTTTGCCCAGATCCCTCAGAGGAATCACTATCTGTGGCAGCCATAGCCTTCCAAAATGTATTTCTGAAATAAGACTGGAGAGTTGAAATTGCTCCTTGACCCGTCTCCATTGGCGCTCTTGGGTCACCGGGTGCTTTGTCAGGGAGCAGTCCTGTTTTGAAAGGAATCTTTTTCAGAGCACTAGGTCTGAAAAGTGGGCTTAAACTATTCAGTAAGCCATGTTGTAAACAGATGACTGTCATTGAGGCTTTGTTGTTCCATCTGTAGAGCACCGACAGAGCAGATTTAGCATAATTCTTAGGTGCCCTAGGATTTTCAAAAGGGTCAACCAGCATTGGCTTCAACTTACAGTCACCAGCTGCTTTAGCCTCTAAGAAGAGAGTCAGCCTGTCCTTTGAAGCTTTGAAGCCAAGCATTGACTTCTACCTACGAAAGCCCCAGATGCATCTCCTTCCAAGAGAAGGCTATCGCACTTACACTGAAAATCTATTTATTGCAGTCGCTTTCCAGAATGATCTTAGCTGGACCTTCTGGAGAACTTGCTGTAGCTTCTCCATCAGCACCTGCTTCACCTTGCACTTGTGTGTTACAGAGATGGCTTCTTTCCCTAAACCTCATGAAGTAACTTCTCTGCCAGCTTCAAACTTTTCTTCTGCAGCGTCCTCACCTTCGTCAACCTTCACAGAACTGAGGAACCTTAGGGCCTTGCTCTGGATTAGGCTTTGGCCCAAAGGAATGTGGTAGCTGGTTTGATCTTCTCTCTGGACCACTCAGACTTTCTCCAAATCAGTGATTGGCTGTTTTGATTTCCTTTCCCTTTCCCTTTCCCTTTCCCTTTCCCTTTCCCTTTCCCTTTCCCTTCCTTTCCTTCCCTTCCTTCCTTCCTTCCTTCCTTCCTTCCTCCTTTCCTTTCCTTTCCTTTCCTTTCCTTTCCTTTCCTTTCTTTTTTTCTCTCTTTCTCCCTCTCTTTCTCTCTTTCTTTCAAGTTTATTTATTATAAGAGAGAGACAGTGTGAGTGGGAAGCAGCAGAGAGCAAGGGGGAGAGAGAGAATCTCAAGCAGGCTTCACACTGTCTGACGTAGGGCTCGAACTCACAAACCATGAGCTCATGACCTGAGCTGAAACTGAGAATCAAATGCTTAATTGAGCCACCTAGGTGCCCCTGGCTGTTTCGCTTTCTTACCATCCATGTGATCACTGGAGGAGCACTTCTAATTTCCTTCAAGCACTCTTCCTTTGCATCCACAATTTGGCTATTTGGTGAAAGAGGCCTAGCTCCAGGCCTGTCTCAGCTCTCGACAGGCCTTCCTCACTAAGCTTGATCGCCTCTAGCTTCCAATTTACACGGAGAGACGGGTGACACTTCCTTTCACCCGAACGCTTAGAGGCCACCGTAGGGTCACTAACTGCCCTAATTTCAATATCGTTGTGTCTCAGGGAATTGGGAGGCTGGGGGAAAGGAGAGAGACGTGGAGTGGGGGTGGGGACAGAACGCACACATCTACTTATGAATTCACCGTCTTATATGGGGCACAGTTCTGGGCACCCCATCACAATTAGAGTAGTAACATCACACAGATCACCACATCCAATACAATAATCATGACAACATCTGAGATAGCGGGAGAATTCCCAAAACTTGAGAGATACAAAGTGAGCAAGTGCTGTAGGAGAAACAGTGCCAACAGACTTGCTCGACGCCGGGTGGCCACAAACCTTCAGTTTGTAAAGAATGCACTAGCTGCGAAGGGTAGTACAGTGAAGCCCGATAAAATGAGGTATCCCTGTGTATGTGCTTCCAAGGATCCTTAAAATTTTTTTTTAATGTTTATTTCTGAGGGGGGGGAGGGGCAGAGAGAGAGGGAGACACAGAATCCCAAACAGGCTCCAGGCTCGGAGCCGTCAGCACAGAGCCCGACGCGGGGCTCGAACTCACGGACCGCGAGACCGTGACCTGAGCCGAGGTCGGACCCTCAACCGACTGAGCCACCCAGGCGCCCCTCCGAGAACTCTGATTACACTTCTCGATCTTTGATCTGTGAAGCACAGCAAAGGGACACACCATGAAGCAAGGCGTGTCTGGATAATAATAATAGAACGATAGCAGAAAAGCATATGGTATGTGCTTCGCAAATACCGGTTCGTGAGATCCTCGTGAGAGCATGTGGTAAGTTCCATTTTCAGAAGAGGAAATAAGGCCTGAAGAGGCTAAGTACCTGCCAAGGTCACACGGCACAGCCAGAATTTGAACCCAGGCAACGAGGCTAGAGTCCAAGCCTTAAGCTCGGTGCATCCTGCCACGAAAATAGTCATTGGACTTTGTTAGCTGCTCTGCCTCTTTACTACGTGCTCTGAGCACAGCAGAAGTGTTTTTCATCCCCCCATTGAGAGCTCCTAGCGCAGTGTCTAATACAAAGTAGGAGTCGCATAAAAGTCTAGAGAAAGAATTTTTTTTTTTTTTTTTTTTTTTTTAAGACATGACTGAGAAAGTCGCGGGGATTCACTGTGACATACGACACCAACCGGAAGACCCGAGGCCAGCCTGGCGCATCTTCAAAGCAGTGTTGCTGAGAGGTGAGTCCGTCAGGCTTTTGGGCACACGGGCCCCTGGCACCTCACTCTGAGCAAGGGTCTGTTTACGTGGAGAGGCCTAGTAAGAGGCACCAGGCATGCTCACGGGGATGCTCTTTGGAGAAGGATCCCTTTGCAAAGTGAATCATGGCCTCGCTTGGTGAATCCAAGCTTTCCCATGGTAGGCACTCCTGCCCCTCTGCTAAGGAAGTGCTCAGGGAAATAAAAACACATGGGGGGTGCCTGGGTGGCTCAGTCGGTTAAGCATCCGACTTCGGCTCAGGTCACGATCTCACGGTCCGTGAGTTCAAGCCCCGCGTCGGGCTCTGTGCTGGCAGCTCAGAGCCTGGAGCCTGTTTCAGATTCTGTGTCTCCCTTTCTCTCTGCCCCTCCCCTGTTCACACTCTCTCTCTGTCTCAAAAATAAATAAACGTTAAAAAAAATAAAAAACAAAAATAAAAAAAATAAAAACACATGGTAGGATGGCAAACATGTGGACTGATGGGTTCCGGAAACAAAAATACGTAAACACACACGTGGTGACTAAGGCTGGTATTACGTAGCAGCATGCCTCGTGCGGTCGTAAAACAGTCTTGAATTGGGGGAGCGGAGGCTGAAAATCATGCGTTCATCGAGAACCTGCCACGTACGAGGCAGTGTATTAAACATTTTGCCATCCGCAGTGCCTCTTTTAATGCTTCCCCAAACCTTACGAGGCGCTGAGATCATGCCGGTGCTGTAGACGGGGACAGAAAAGCTGTCAAGGTGAAGGATTCCCAGCAGTGCAAAGTGCTGAGGCCACCCACCCCTAGGCCCAGGGGGTCCACTGAGCCCCCATCTGTTCAGTCCCACACGGAGGCGCTCCTCTGGCTCTCGTGCCGGCCACCAGCTCCGCGGCGCGGGGTTCCTTAATCCTTGGTGCTCGTGAGTCAGATTCGAAAGCATTTGTCATCCGCTGTGAGGATGCCGAGGTTTGGACTTTCTTGCCTACGACCGCGACCCCCTTTTACCACTTGTGTGTTTCTCTTTCTGGGCATTTCCTTCTTCGGCCCCTGGCCCGAAGGCGGTTGACGTTGCCAGGCCTGGCTGATTCCAGGCTGCCAAAGAATGGGGGCTCTGTCCCAGCGCTTGGAGAGTTTGTGCACGGTTTTGACTATTCCCTGGTGCGTGTTGGTGTCTTGACTTTCCATTCGGCGTCCCCGAGGAAGACGCCAGCAGGCTGCTGTCCCCTGTGTGTGGGCGGCCGTGCCCTGGCGAGGTGGAGCAGGGCCCGGCCTCCGCGTGCCGGGGACCGCCGCTCGCTCTGTGATTTGTCTCCCCCTCCCGCCGTCGGAGACCAAGGTGGGGAGGATGCTGCATTCTGCTTTATTTATACATTTGGAATCTGGACTCTTTCTTTAAAGGCTGCGTTCCTCTGTCCCTCCCAAAATGCCCAAATTGATGCTTTATGCGAGGGATAATGAAGCCTCTGAAAACCGAACTGTAAGAACAAAACCATACCCTCAAATATACGAGGAAAGAACAACAAACAGAAGTAACAAAACACAACACCGCCAAACCAAACAAAAAGCCTACCACAAAACAAATGGGCCCGCGGCTGTGAACACAGCTGCATCTCAGGCTGGGTCAGGGGGACACCCAGGCCATGTGGCATCACCTCTGACAAGAGGACGGTGCCTCTGGAGGCTCTGGAGCCTTTGGGGGACATCTGTGTGAAAGCTCCACTTTCCTGCCTCTCTCTTCCACCTCCCCCTTCCTCTCTCCCTCTCTCCCCCTTCAACTTCTCGTCTTGTGCTTGTGCTCTAAGGGGCTTTATTTTACCAAAAAATATCTGTTTGAGAGTTGTTGTTTTTTTTTTTTTTAACATCTTTGCTGTTTCCTGCTTACATCTCTACTTCTCCTATCTTGACACTTCTGTTAACAGCACTGCCAAAGTTAGCACCATCTGTGAACACTGGTGTTTATTTTCTCCTCACATCATTAATGAAGGTGCTAAATACGACTGGACTGAACACGCACCAGGACCCACATCTTCTTCTGAACAGATGCGCGTTAGTGGCTTGTCAGGAACACCATCCTATATTTGCCTATTCAATTCCCCATCATTAAGAGGCATTTGGGTTTCTGTTTGCGTGTGGCCCCGGGCCGCTCTACAGAGGGGCTAACAGGATCGCAGTTCCCGCTCGGAGAACTGAGCACTGAGGGGGGTTACACACTGGGGGCGTACATACTAAAAGAGAGTCGTGAAAAGAATGTATACATAAGCTTAGTTATTTTCACTGGGTTGGGGCTTATAGGATAGCATTAAAAAATATTTATTTTTGGCACAATACAGCGGGAGGGGCAGAGAGAGGGGGACAGAGGATCTGAAGCGGGTTCTGTGCTGACAGGCTGACAGCAGCGAGGCTGATGTGGGGCTCAAAGTCACGAACTGTGAGATCCTGACCTGAGCTGAAGTTGGATGCTCAACTGACTGAGCCACCCAGGTGCCCCTCTTTTTTTTTTTTTTTATTTTTTAAGGATGGCATTTCTTAAAACATTTTTTTTTAAAAAATTTTTTTTCAACGTTTATTTATTTTTGGGACAGAGAGAGACAGAGCATGAACGGGCGAGGGGCAGAGAGAGAGGGAGACACAGAATCGGAAACAGGCTCCAGGCTCTGAGCCATCAGCCCAGAGCCTGACGCGGGGCTCGAACTCACGGACCGCGAGATCATGACCTGGCTGAAGTCGGACGCTTAACCGACTGCGCCACCCAGGCGCCCCTCTTAAAACCTTTTTTAATGTTTATTACTTTTGAGAGACAGAGATCGGGCACGAGCGGAGGAGGACACAGAATCTGAAGCAGGCTCCAGGCTCTGAGCTGTCAGCACAGAGCCCGACGCGGGGCTTGAACTCCCGCACCGTGAGATCATGACCTGAGCTGAAGTCGGATGCTTAACCGACTGAGCCACTCATATGCCCCAAAGGATGGCATTTTTTTTTTTTTAACATTTATTTATTTTTGAGACAGAGACAGAGCATGAACGGGGGAGGGGCAGAGAGAGAGGGAGACACAGAACCGGAAACAGGCTCCAGGCTCCGAGCCATCAGCCCAGAGCCCGACGTGGGGCTCGAACTCACGGACCGCAAGATCGTGACCTGGCTGAAGTCGGACGCTTAACCGACTGCGCCACCCAGGCGCCCCATGGATGGCATTTTTGAACAGTGTTAGGAACCAAGAAAAATCCAGGGGCTCCTAGGTGGCTCGGTTAAGTGTCTGACTCTTGATTTTGGCTCAGGTCAGGATCTCACGGTTTGTCGTTCAAGCCCTGCATCGGGCTCTTGTGCTGACAGTGCGGAGCCTGCTTGGGTTCTCTCTCTCCTTCTCTCTCCGCCCCTCCCCTGCTCACTCTCTCTTTCAAAATAAATAAACTTACAAAAAAACGTTTATTCACAGGCTCAGGAATTTGTCAGCATTGTCTTGAAACACGTTCTACATCAAACATCTGTGTCTAAGGCTCTGGGCTGCAAGATCAATAATAAAACAGCTCCGTTCTGAAGGAGCTCCAGCCCCTGGAGGGAGGCAGACTTAAACAACTACTCTATAAGGCGCCTGAGTTGGCACCATGAGGTCTAGAGAGTGCGTTCAGGAAGCTCAGAGTGGAGGGAAGTGCCCACCACCAGGCAGATGTGGAGGCTTTTGTCGAGAGGGGCAGCCTCTTGGGCTGTGTGGCCCATGGCTCTGCTAGGCAGATACACTGTCTGAACAAACTGGGCTCTCTCCATGACGACAGGCTCCCAGTGAGCCCAGTGGGCTCGCCCAGCATAGTCAGTGTCTCTCCTTCCTTTGATAACATCCCCCTTGCTCTAATTGTGCCTCCTTCCTGAGGCCTACCTGGGCTTCCCCAGCCCACAGAGATCTCTAGAACCCTACAGACAGGAGGCAATGAACTGCCCCTCGGAGGGTGAGGAGGACTTAGAGATGACCCTGAAGCTTGACCTAAAAGTGAAATTTAGAGAGTGTGCAGAAAACGGCAAGCATGGGACTGGAGTTCAGGATTGAAGTGTGTTTGGGAGAGGGTGGTGAGAGCCGAGGCCAGACAGATAGGCTGGGGTAGAAGACGAGCAAGGAGTTGAGGCTTAACTTTGTAGGCAATGGGGACATCCTTAAGGGATCTCAAGGAGGGAAGATAGATAATACTTTGTCTTCTTCTGTGCACATACCATTATCTGAAACTGACTTGTTTGATTGGCTTGCTCACTGTCTGTCTTCCTATGGCTCCCACCCCCTTCCCAAAAGTAAACTTCACGGGAGTGGAACCTTCTCCATATCCCCTGTGCTTGAAAGAGTGGCTGGCATACAGTAGGTGCTTAATAAAAAGCTAATATGTAAAATTGATAGAGAGGAAGCAGGTATGTGGATGAGAGATTGATGTGGGCATTTTCAGGCTGGAAGACCAGTTAGGAAACTGCCAATCAAGGGAGTAAGGACTGTGGTCGGTAAGAGGGCAAAGCTGAGTTAAGTCTGAGATGCATCAGGGTAAGAATCTGGTGACTGACTAATGTAGGTGGGGAAAGGGAGTCTACCAATGTTCCTAGCTCTATCAGCTTGGGTGAGGGAAGAGAGAGAATGAGTTTGGTTTTGGCCAGTGTGGAGCTGAACTTCCTCTGGAAAATCATCCAAAGGGTTTCACTACACATGATGTATGATGTCGACTCAGGGGTACACAACTCATTGCTCTCCTTTTCTTAAGAGAAACACATGAACCGGTAAGGCAGGTCATGTATCACAACTGTTTCACAAAACCTACTTTGTTCACGTGTGCTATGACAATATGATTGTGGTGCTGTGTCTATTAGGCAAATAAGCCTAGAATTTGAAAATGCACTGTTAACCGTGGCAAGCACAGCAGTCTGTCTGAGCAACTGTGCCTTCTGCGACCTGGCTGCCATTCTCCCCCATTCCGAGCCCCTTAGTATTTCAAACTCCCTGTTAAATGTTACCATTTTTTTTTTTTTTACACTTTCCCCACCATTCCTTCCAGCAATCTTTATCTGAAAGTACCCAAACTTTTAAAGCAGTATTTTTAGGAGCGATAGTACACATTATAAAGGAAATAACAAAGAGAAAAATGAAAAGAAATCTTGGCTTTGCAAACAGAAGGTCACATTCTCTAAAACTGTGGTGCCCTACAGGAATTTGGAAACTGGTCAGTGTCCCATGACAATCGGCAAATTATGTTTTACTCAATGGTTAGTTCAAGTCCCCGTTTAGGGGCCGTTACCACATCCAAGTGCTGCTTGCTGAGCCTGGAAAAAGTGATTTCCCTCGGACACCCAGCAGTCTTGTGGAACTGACTATGTCACACCTGAGAGTCGGCCATTCCAGATAGTGGTGGCAGCGGCAGGGCAGACCGGGGCCTGGGGACCTCTAGGTTCTTTGTATTTCTAGGAATGCTGCTTAACCAAGGGAGGAGACCATGGGGCACAGTGGAGGGAACCTGCCCTTTGGAATGAGCTGGTCTGGGGTTTGAGCTCAGCTGTCTGGCCCGGGCCCATCACCTGCTCCTTTGAAGCTCAGTTTCCTCCATGGGGGTAGTTAATTAACAGGGAGCAATGCCCTCTCTCCCCAAGGGCTTTGGTGAGAGGTAGAGAAAATCCAGGCAGAGTGGCTAGCACAGAGCCTGGTGCTGAGTACGTGCTCCATGAACGTCTGTTAATGGAGTGAAGTGCTTCAGTGAAGGAGGTTCTCACGTTTAGGAGGTTGGTTCAACAACTGACATGAGGCCAAAGAAGCCCTTGCGTCTCAAGGCCTCTTCGCTTGATCAAGGACAGCCCTTCACCCAACAACTCTGCCACCTAGGGCCATGCTGGCGAGAGGCTTGTGATCCCAGAAGGTCCTTTCAACTTGTTCTTGGGTACTTAAAAAATCCCATTTAAGCCGACAAATGATGATGACACAGTTCTTTTTATACATTTTCTACCTCACTCTTACTAAATTTTGCTGCCCATCCAGGCAACTGTAACCCACGGCGAAGCATATTTGATTAGGCAGCAAGGCACTGGGGATTTTTGTTCTGAGGGGAATTCAAAGAGTTTAAAACAGAAGCAACCATCTCATAAACCAACTCCAGAACCCTGAGATGAAAAGAAACAAACTGCCCACTTTCTACCACCTGTTTGAGAACAGAAGGGTTTGCATTCAGTTATGTTAGCTAAAAAATGTACCCTCGTCTCACTGCGGTACGGAAGCCTTCACCACACGAATGCTTTTGATGGAAAATCTGCCCCCTGCTCCGATACACCCTTTCATGCTGGTAATAACAGAGGCGAAGCAGGCCTTTCTATCAATATGTTCTGCACACTTCTTAGCAGCTCTGGTTTTTCTATTCTGCATTTGCTATTTTAAGCGAGTACATAATGCATCAATTTTCAGACTCTTACTCAACGCCACTGCTATAGAACTGAGAACTCAGTAATCTTGTCAGGCAGCACAGAACAATATTCCAACAGATGAAACATTCCATGCAGCCTTATTTCCCTTTTCCTGGGATGGGGCATCTATTTCTGGCCCTGTAATGAGAGAGGAACCAGTGGCGGTGGTCCAGTCCTTCTTGTTCAGGAATCCCACATCACAGAAACCACTCACCATGCTGTTGCTGGTAGACACATCAAAAGCCCCATGGGGTCTCAAGTCTATGCGACTGCTCTCTTACTTTTTAAGTTCCCAGAAATGGGTTGTATGGATCCAGGCTGAAGCATGCTGGCTAGAAATGGGAATGTGGGCTCTCTTAAGCCACATCTGAGCTTTTCCCGCCTGCCATGAAGAGTTCCAGTTCTCTTCATGATCACTCACTAAAGAGCCCAAGACTAACCTTGATTTCCCTGCCGCCCAGTCTCCTAAGAGAGTTCAACGGGAAGTGCCCCCAGGTGGCTGCGAGACAAATTTGCCTTGACCTCGAGTGTAGGCACACCTCTAGTTGAAAGTCAGTTGCATCTAATATCTTGGTGGGCAGTGTAGGCAGATTTCCCTGCTGTGTGTGCACAGCCTTAGTGGCCTTACTTACTGCTTGTGGGGTCACCTGGGAGAGAGGACAGAACAATCCACCTCTACACCTGTTGGCTCACAAATGGGTTAGTCACACTTTCCAAAGATCTCCTCTGGCTGGTACAATGGGCTGAGGCATCCCTACCAACGTTCCTCCAGTGTTTATCTCCTGACAATTAAAAATGGCACAACAAATTAGATTGCATGAGTGCCCGAGTGATTCTGCTGAAAAATGAACAATTCCATAATAACCCTATACCACTGCTTTCTGTCTAAAGAACGATTTCATAGCATCGAATGATTCAGCCATCCCGATGGGGACCTTGCATTACTGGCTCAACTTCATTAGCATGAAAACAAGCAAACCACATACACTCTTCCTCTGGGACTGGAAGTCAGACACCCTGAGCAATATTTAGGTCACTGCTGCCCGGGCAAGTCTGAAAAATGGTTCGTGCCCTGGTTAGATAGTTACATATTTGTTTTAAACGACTATCACAGAAGGGGACCCACAGGCTTTTTAAGGCAAAGAGAGGGAGAGGTTCCACGAGCAGGACTGAAACAACCTGAAGTGGGCTAAAGCAAATAATCTCTTTGTCCAGGATAAAGTGTATTAGCATCAGCTTATTGGCCGAAATAGAATCTCTGGGTTTGGTGAGCAAAGTGTCCCCACTTCCTCTGAGAAGCCCACAGAGCAATGATTCGTAACCTTGACTGTGCACCATGACTAGAGAAGCACTTGCAAAACAGGGCCCTGATAGTGGTCAGGCTCCACTCCTACAGACTGACTCATTTGGTGTGTGTGTGGCCCCCGGACGTTGGTGCTGTTAAACCCCAGGTGGCTTCCTGAGCCACACCGTACTGCGGATCACCAGAGCTTCCAGAATGACTGGAAGAAGAGCTGGCCCTGACCTGCCTCACACAACTGCTCCAATCAGCTGCTTGGGAACTGCTTTGGCAAATGACAGGGTTCCCTTTATATACAGTTTAACTGATTCATCAAGTTCCTTATTGTGATGCATTTCAATTACACAAGAATTATTTGGAGCAAGTATGTTATAGAGCTATTTGATACAGGAGGGGTTGAGCCTCTGAGAGGTCACAAAGCAGGGCGCCTGGGTGGCTCAGTTGGTCAGGCATCCAACTTTGGCTCAGGTCACGATCTCATGGTTCGTGAGTTTGAGTCCCGCGTCAGGTTCTGTGCTGACAGCTCAGGGCCTGGAGCCTGCTTGGGATTCTGTGTCTCCCCCTCTCTCTGCCCCTCTCGTCATGCTCTGTCTCTCTCTCAAGAATAAACATTAAAAAAATAAAAATTTTTTGAAAGGTCACTAAGCTTGGAGGAGGGCTGTAGAGATAAGCACCCTGCCAACCCCCTGGCCCCATCACTCTGTCAGTACCCTCCCATCCACTTCTCTTCACCTCTGTATTCAACAGGTACATACTAAGTGCTGACTGCGTGCCAGCCCCTGAAGACCCAGTGGTGTGGAAGACAGGTCTTGCTTCTGCCCTGCCCCCCCCCCCCCCAGCTTACAGTCTGGTGTGGAGACTTACACACTCATCCCCATTTAGCCAGGATTCTGGGAAAAGCACTGAACATAAACAGTACAGGGTGCTATGGAATCACATAGATCTACTCTGGGGGAAATATGGAAATGCATTCTCGAGGAAGTGATGTTAAATTTTAATATCATGCTTTGTTTTAAGTGGTGAATAATAAATGCACATGGTCTAACACCCACAGGTATGAGGGTATATGTAGGGAAAGCAAGTTCGCCTTCTACCCTGTCCTCTGGCCTCTTGGCCCCCTCCCTGCAGGCACCTGCACTTCCACTTTGCCACCAGTGGTCCAGACAACTTTGTGTGTGACTATATAGGATAAGTTCATTTATTTATCAGCGGGTGACTTTAAAGCTGAAACCTCAGCCATACCCATCCTCAAGAATGCCTTTTATTTCTGATGTAGGAATGATGGCAATGGGGCCATGGTATGCTGAGGAAACCAGAGGATACTAGAGAGCCACTGACTCAGGGCCATGACAAGAGCGGTCCCGGCTCTGGGCTGTGAATCAGCGTTTCATCACTTAAATGCTGAGTGTGACTTTCAGAACATGGAAAAGGTCGTTTCAATGCCTACAGGTAAACCAAATGCCTACTTATGTGTTGGATAGATACAGCTAGTATCTAGAAACTGTTTCTTTAGACCACGCTGTACCACAAATGTTTTCTTTTTGTATGATTATTACTTTTTCTTGTAAAGAAGAGGGCATCAGCTAGAACATAAGACAATCTGACGTGTTAAGCTGTGCCCTCCACTAGAGCTGCTCTGTTGCCCCAGGACACAGGTGGGTAACAGAAGGGTTTATGGGTTGGGGGTCATTACTGTGGCCTCAGCACCCTTAATTACCAGGTGACCCTGAATGCTAACAGCAGCACAGCACATTTTGGTACACACTGCCAACCCAAAGAGCCCAAGCCCTGGACGTCCTGATGTGGGGGCAGCAACCTCACCTAGATAAGGAACTCCTAGTGGATGAGCTCTCTGAGGCCCGGATGCAGTGAGTTTGCAGGACTTCCAGGTCCGAGTCACTGGGGTGGGGGGTGGGGGGATGGAGGGCAAAGTGGGCAGCACCTGACCTCCTTTGTCTGTCCTGCCCTCCGGTGGCCAGAGAGGGAGGGCCACGGCCACAGGGACAAGGAGCCACGGATGGGCGTCCAGGTGAGAAAGACCAGCTCCTGTTCTCCTGATTCCCTTTTGAAAAGACTGGTTTCAAGTGAGGCATTAAAGTCTCCAAGATTAGCAAAGGGGCGCGTGTGGACCGGCCCAGTTCCCCCCGGCCCCCTCCCCCCCCCCCCCAATACCTGCAGCGGGAGGGTGGGGGGCAAGGCGACAAAGGCGAGGGGGAGGGGGAAGGAGGAGGGGGTTGGGACGGAGGTGGGGGCGCAGGCGGCGAGCGAGACAAAGAGAAGCCGCAGAGCCCAGGGTGGGTTGCGGCGGGGGAGGCGGGCCCGCAGAGGCTGCTGCTTTTAGCTCCGCCGCTCCCCTGGTCGCCATGGCGACGCGCGCATTAGCGATTCCCTCTGACATTGACAGGCCGCCGCCACTGCCGGCCTGGGGCGGGGGTGCTGCGGGTGGAAAATGTGTGCTCACACACACGCACGCCCACCGAGGAGGCCCGGCAGCGCCAGCTCCTTCCAGACTGTAGTTTAATGCATCATTTATGCACCCCCTCCCCGTCCACCCTCCCCCCTTCCGGCTGTTTTTATTTGTTTGTCTTTCTAGAGAAGGTGATGATTTGGGGCTTAGCTCATCTGCTGGCACACTGAGCTCACTGGGTGGCTGAAAGGGAATGGGGATATGGATTTGGGTCAGCTAACAGGGTGTGATTGGTTTAAGGCAAGAACACTAAGAAATGGGGTATCTGGGCGAATTGCAGGCTCTTTCGTTTTTCTCCTTTACACCAGGCATATATATTGGCCAGAAATGCTTAAAAGCGGGGGGGGGGGGGGGGGAGGGCTACCCCTGCAGACATGTGAAATAGGATTAGGAAACCCTGAAGACTGAGGCCGCAAGAATCATCCTGCAGCCGTTTGCCACACATGACAATTTTCCTGCTCAGATTCCTGCTCCAGAAAATCAGTCTGTTTTTTGTTTTTTCTTTTTTGGTACTTGGAGCCCAACCTCATGCTATTATCTCTCAGACTGTATTTCTGCACGAACAGGGAGAGACTCGTGAAACTACCCTTTGAGGGCAGAAACTCACCATCTCTGTAACTGCTGAGCCCATGATGGGACACTAGCTGAGGGGGATGGCCTGGGCACTGGGCTCAAATGAAGTCTCTAGAGAGGACTTCCCAAGGTCAGCCTCCCAAATGCAATAGGGACTGAGCCCAGAAACATCCTGTTAGCACAGATGCCTCCCTTTGAACTCAAACAAAGACCAAGGGGTGTGGTTGGGAAGTTTCTGAAAACTCAGCGAATAGCAAAAACGTGGGCAGGAACACATGCCTTTTTATCCACCAGGCGAAGTCTCCCCTTTATGACACATCTTGCCTGGGTCTGGAGCATCACACTTTGTAAGATATTAAAGAGGCATGTTGATGAATAACAGGCGTGTGATGGGGTGGTGTGGGTTGGCAGGAGCTGGCTCCCAGCAGCTCTGCTCTCAGCTGCCGTGGCCAGGACTGTGGCATTCCCAGGGATGAGAGCACACCGAATCTGACCGGAGTGCCATTTCCTGACCAACAGAACTGGCTCTGTCTGGCTAGACAGGTGCTGTGTCCATTCCAAGAGTCCTCTGTGTTCTGTGCTAATCTTGGAAGTCACCCTGGGATCCCAGGGTAAGGAAGGATTCTCAACCAGGCCTTGCCCTAGCCACCGACAGAAAAACTGAATAAAAGCAATAAATGTGGGGGCACATGGGAGGCTCGGTCCGTTAAGCGTCCGACTCTTGATTTTGGCTCAGGTTATGATCTCCCAATTCGTGAGATCGAGCCCCGCATCGGGCTGTGCGCTGACGGTGCGGAGCCTGCTTAAGATTCTGTCTCTACCTCTCTCTCTCCCCACTTCCCCCTCACACTCGTGCACGAGTGCATGCATTCTCTCTCTCAAAATAAACTTAAAATCAAACTAATGCGAGCTGCTCTTATGCCTGCATTCCAGAACTCTAACCTTCCTGTATTCAAAGATGACTGGCAAGGCGATGTTCGTCTTCCTTGCAGGTGGAATGATGGAGGTGGAACAGGGGACAGAAGGACGAAGAAGCTAAGAACACAGGGGCAGGGTATTAGCCCCTTTGTCCGGCATTTCCTGACCAGTACGACTGGGGAAAGCCTACAGACAACACACTATCTTTCTACACGTTGACCTAAAAGACCAAACCTCAATTCTGGAAGCTCAGAATTCTAGAAGTGGGCCTTGAGAAATGATCTGACCTTGAGTTGTACTTTAAGCAGAGAAACATCTCAAACATTCTGGCCAGAGGCTATTTATTTCCTGAAGACCTCTCCCTGAGGGACAGATGGCCTGTGCCTCCCTCTGGTATTACTGGATCCTGACAGCAAAGTTCTTCTAAACCATGACAACCAACCTACTCCTTGGAAACACACCTAAAATAGGGACAAGGCCCAAGCGATATACAGCATTTCTGTAGTCTGGAATGAGCGTTATGACAGTGACATTAAAGCAGTTTTCCTTTAGAGGCTGACTCTGTGTGATAAAGGCCCACGAATTCCCACACAATCAAGAACAAACTGAGAAGGAGTCTGAGGAAGTGAAAGAGGAATTTTCAATGCCTCACAGAAGCCGCTTCTATGTTTGGGAGGCAGAGCTTGAAGGAATACTTAAATATACATTAGTGAAATGAGTGGCCAAAAATTTAAAATGATTTGGGGAAACGTGAATTTGCAGAGATATGGGTGGTGATGACTTCTTTGTCCACAGAACCCTAACCAGTCGCCCTCGATGAAATAAATCCCGATTTCCCTGAAATATTCCACATATTCATGTCTAATAAAAGGTACATATCCTCCATGAACAAATAATTTTATGTCCTGTGGTTAAAGGACATGTTAATTTAAAGTGGTATCTGGGGCTCCTGGGTGTTTCAGTCGGTTAAGCGTCTGACTTCAGCTCAGGTCATGAGCTTGCTGTTTGTGGGTTTAAGCCCTGCGTTGGGCTCTGGGTGGACAGCTCGGAGCCTGGAGCCTGCTTCAGACTCTGTGTCTCCCTCGCTCTTTGCCCCTCCCCCGCTCATGCTCTGTCTCTCTTTCAAAAATAAATAAAACATTAAAAAAATTTTTAAATGGTATCAAATACATTATCTTCACAGGGCATCACCCACTTTTTGTCTTGACTCCCATCCCACATGGAAAGCGTGATTTTGTCTCCTAATGGTGAGCAGAAACCACCAGACCTATGGATCTTTTGGTTTCCCATTGGAAACCAGAAGGAAAGAGTTCTGTCCCAAACTACCCTCATTTCCTGGAGGCCTTTCAAATGTCTGATGTGAAGATGAGTTAAAGCACTACGGGGTTTGGAGGGGACATCTGAGAACATCTCACCTGCAGGTGAGACCCCGTTACCCAAACATCTCACCTGCAGGTGAGACCCCGTTACCCAAACCGACAGCAGACTCCCAAGGGACTGGGGCATGGAGCAAGATGTGAGGCCGAGACGGGGAGGGACAGGGGGAGGATGGGATGACCCGGTACAAAGCCGGTGTGAGGCTAAGGGGCAGTGTGAGGATGCTAAGGATAGGGAGACCCAGGAGAAACCCGAGCAGGGGTGCAGGGCTCCTAAAGCCAAGTCCGATTTATGCTTCGCGGCTGAGGGGGTCCGGCTTCACCTGTGCGTTCCACCGAGCAACATCACGCCGCTTGATGTCCTCACTCTCTCGGGGCCCCCTGAGCCTCCTGGACAACAACCGGCCCTCACACCACGTCCCCTGCCCACCCGCTGCATGTGAGAAGGATGGCCCGAAAGAGAAGGAAGGGAAAGAGCAGGCAGGACCGCAGGGGAGAGAGGGGGTGAGCACAGGGGTGGACCCCTGTTATACTCCTGCAACTTCATTTTACAGACAAGGAAGCGGGTGCAGGGGGATGGTGAATTGTGCACGATCACTGAGGTGGTGAGTGGTGAAAGCGAAACCCTCACCCGGGCTTCTGCTCTCCGATTCGGCACCCATTCATCCAGTCTCTGGGAGGAAAAGGAAGCACCGGGTCTCACCAATAATGAAAGGGCGAAATAAATGCAAATCAAACGCAGAAAAACTCTCCACAGGAAACTGAGGAGTCTCTAAAAAACCAGTCCATTTAGCCTCTGTGACAAATAACGGAACTGGGGCAACTGAGCGTCCACACTGCCAGGCAGTGTGCCCTGGGCAAATTTCTACACCTCTCCAAACACACGCTTCCTTGGTCATGGAATGGGGATCACAGTCGTATCGCCCTCATCCAGATTTTGTGAAGATCAAAGAGTCATGAGCCATGGCAAAGAGCTTTCTTAGCACAGCGCCTGCAGCCTAACCACTTAACCAGCGTCTGCTGGTACTATTATTATGATTACTACAGGGCTGCTACAATCGGGGATAAACCCGTTTCCTTACTGGAAAAAGGCCATAAAAAAAGTCTGCTGGTGCTTTTCTATGCATGGGAAAGTATATCTATTGTTTGGGGAGGGGGGTACTAAATGGGTATATTTTTAAAATTCCCCATAATAATAATAATAATAATAATAATAAAAGCATCCTTTTGCTTTTGTCTTGGAGCATGCTTCCTTCTGACATCAACTTTTTCTTCTACTGGGGAGAAAGTCCCAGTCTCAATTTCACAACTAAAAAAAAAAAGGGGTTTCTTAGGAAAGTGTCATAAACACCTCCACCCTAACGGGCTCAGACTATGATGGAAACCACGAAGAAGTGACTTACTTCTGTATTTCATGACTTTTGTTTTCCTTAGGAAGTCACCTGGACCTGGATTACAGCTGAGAAGAGGAACTCTTAGTCTGAAAGAGCTCAGACGTCAACGTGTTTTTTCCTCCATCTGTAAAATGGGTACAATGAGGTTCACGCAATTTGTTCGAGTGGGGAACTGCAAGTTCCCGGTGTTATGTCCTCGGCTCCTGGGGTGATACACCTCTGATCACTGATCCAATGGCCCAAAGACAAATCTCCCTCCCTCTCTCCCTCATTTCTGTGGCTATCTCATTCAGAAACACAGCTCCTCAAGAATTTTACATTCCTGGTTATTTTTAGACTCATTTAGTTTGTTCAGACACGGTCACCACATGGCATGCAGCTGTGGAAAGCAGCTGCTGTGGTTTGATGATTTCTAGTCAATATTACTTGACATTTCTTGTCAGGTGATTTCTAAAATTTTTCTTTCTTTCTTTCTTTCTTTCTTTCTTTCTTTCTTTCTCTCTCTCTCTCTCTCTCTCTCTCTCTTCTTTCTTTCTTTCTTTTTTCCCCGGGGGATCTTAAGACTTTTCCCCCTGGATTTTGAGGTGCGACATCAGAGCTGTGCATCTGAGAGCCTACTCCAGGCTGGGGTTGGGGCCAGAATCCTGCTAGAAAGGAAGATTTCTTTCTATTCTCAGGACCCAAACTTCTCAGCCCCAGAACACTCAGGTCCTGACAGCTTCCTGAAGACCCTCCTCTCAGTTTTGTGCTTTGAGTGAGGGGCTGCTGTCTCCTGGTCTCAGGAAGAAAGGAGGAAGGATGAGGCAGGTAGCTGGCCTGCCAGGAGCCTACCTCAGTGACACTAGCTACCACGTACCAGAGGCTGGGTCACTCCGCTGAGGGGAAAGCTGGACCGGATTGGCTGCAGGCTTCCTCCTGCTCCCCCTTAACAGCTTTTCTCCCCGACAGGTGCTTACCTGCCTTTCTCTGGCTCATTCAGCCATCAGTCTCTTGGCTCAGCCCATACACCCATCCACCACGATGCTTTTGCCTTTAGGAGTTTTGCACATTCTGTTCCCACCTGGAAGACTCTGGGTCCTTTTTCCGGACCAACGCTATTTCTCATTTGATTCTCAACATCAGCATCCCTTGGGGAGCCTCTCCCGATCCTCTAAGACAGGGTTAACTCTCTCTTTGATGCACTTAACACCTCGGACTGTAATATTTGTATTACAAACAGGCCTGTTTATTCCTCCAGTCTCCCCACTAGACTCTAAACTCCTGGGTGGGCTCAGGTCTTGTCCACACTTGCACCCCCACTTCCCAGCCCAGCGTCCGGCCTGGCATACAGCAGGTGCCTGGCAAATATGTGCTGAATAATGTTGCAGGCTCACCAAGAACTCCCTCCTCCTTTTCTCCCCCCCCCCACCTTGTATTTTTTAGACTGTGTCGAATTCTTTGTTCTTCAAATCACTTCTGTAATAAGCTTTCTATTTTATCACGGCATCTATTCAAGTCAAGTCCTTTGTCAGTTCTGAGTTTGACAAAAATCTTCAATTCTGCAGGTACGGACAAAAACGTGACGCCGTGTCTGACACATAAACGAAAAGTGAAAATCGTGGCTGGATAACCTGAAAACAGCTAGCGACATCTGTATCCTGGCCATCCTTCCTCATGAAGCCTTCTTTTTTGTGGGCTGGTAAGTTTTGACCCTTGTTTTTAATTATGGTGCAGTTATTCTCGACAAGGAGACAGCATAGATTTCCAACTAGGAGAGAGTTCTCTCAAGAGAATCCTTTTTTTTTTTTTTTAATTTTTTTTTTCAACGTTTATTTATTTTTGGGACAGAGAGAGACAGAGCATGAACGGGGGAGGGGCAGAGAGAGAGGGAGACAACAGAATCGGAAACAGGCTCCAGGCTCCGAGCCATGAGCCCAGAGCCTGACGCGGGGCTTGAACTCACGGACCGCGAGATCGTGACCTGGCTGAAGTCGGACGCTTAACCGACTGCGCCACCCAGGTGCCCCTCAAGAGAATCCTTCTTACAGTGGAGGAAGTTTTTAGTTACATACGGTCTCCACTCGCATCCCTTCTCCCCGCCCAACCGTGTGCTTTAGGCAGACAGGAACGAACGCACGAGCCACGGTTATCGGCGGTTACCTTCAGCAGCACTGCCAGCTTCTCCACAACTACTTTGTGCGAAATGACGTTCCCCAGCCCTTACTACCGCGAGGCGTTTGGAGGTGGGAGCGCACACAGCGTGTACCACGGCGGCACAGCCCTCTTCTAACCGCAGCTCGGCAAATTCAACGCTGGGCCGCAACAACGGCCAGAGGGACGGGGTCCCCGCACACACAGGGCTTCGGAGTGGCCCCAACGGCATCTGAAGCCGGGCCTGGTGCTACCAAAGCAGCCCCGGGTACTGGCAAGAGGACCGGAAGGGAGGGGACGTGCGGCCGTCCGAGGGCCGTGCGCAAGGAGGCAAACGTCACGGAGTGTCCAGCCTGCTGGGGACGCTGCAGGGCACCATGGGCTATAAGCCGAGGGTCCGCCTTCTGTCCTCGGTGACTTTACGGTCTAGAAATATTGACAGGAAGGCAGAGGCAAGACATTTCGCACAGCAGTCGAGGCTAAGCAGATGTGAAACAACCTGATTCTTGTGGCAAGAGCACTGGCCTGGGCGGGATCTACCCCGCTTAAGGCTTATACCTCTCCTGCCCCGGCCCCGGCCGATGTTTGTGGGGAAGAAGGGCTCGCCTGACTGGAGGAGAAGCAGGATACCAAGGACCCTGTTGCTACCGCAGGTGGCAGAGAGTGACTGGGTGACATGTGCTAAGAAGCTGGTCCCCTCAGATTAAGGAAGTCAAAAGGGAGAGGAGCTGGCCCGTATAAAAAACTTGGGGACACGTGTCTGGGAATGATGGGGATAGGTGGTATGGCAGGCTGAGTAGCGGCCCCGCAAAAGGTATCCACATCCGATTCCCTGGAACCTGAGAATGTTACCTCACACTGTAAAACAGGACACTGCAGATGTGATTACATAAGGCTCTTGAGATGGGGAGGTTATCCAGGATGATCCAGGTGTGCCCTAAATGCCATTGCAAATGTCCTTGTAAGAGAGGCAGAGGGAGATCTGACACGGACAGAAGAGAGAAGGCCACGTGACTGCGGAGGCAGAGATGGGAGCGGTGTGGCCACGAGCCAAGGGATGCCAGCAGCCCCCAGCAGCTGGAGGCAGCTTGGAATGGATTCTCCCCTAGGGACTCTGGAGGGAGCTCCGTCCTGTGGACACTCTGATCTGAGGTCAAAATCATTTCAGTGATAATGACTTTCGACTGCTGGCCTTCAGAAATGTGACAAAACAATTTCTGTTGTTTAAGTCATGAAGTCTGTGGTCACGTCTTACAGCAGCAATGAGAAACTTAAGATACAGTTTAGATGTGCCACTTGATGAAGCTTCTGATTCAGTTCCCACAGGCATCGTATGCTGGGACCAGTAAGAGAGAGGGACAATCATTTCCTATTATCATATTCACTATGTAGAGCCAGCATCAAAATTCTGCATACATTCGCACACACATGCACGCACACGCACGCACACACATGTGCACATACGTGCATACCCCTCTCCTGGATTTGAATCAGCAACTGCTCTCATCCAGCTTTGCAGTGTTAGGTCGTTTCTGAGAGGAATTCATAGTAAATTGGAACAGGTAGCTGTGAACTGAGAAAAAGAATCATGAAGGAATCGCGGAGCCAGGGGTGGGGGTGGGGGTGGGGGGGGCGGTGCTCCCAGAAGGCATCATGGACGCACAGTGGAGACAAGAGTGGGAAGCAGAAGGCAAAGACTCACTTTAGAGGAGCAAGCAGCCTGGACAGAGGGAGCACTGCCGCCCCCCTCCCCCCAAGAAAAAGGAAAAGAGAAGGACTTCTTTTGCAGTTCTAAGAAGATGCTCTGTCAAGGAGAATTTATAGGGATAAAGGAATGCCTGATGAGTTTTCTTTCTATTTGAAACTCTTTTGTAGGGATAAGTGTTATAACCTTGGGAATGGGATTTACTTGAAAAAGAGGAATATGGGGACATTGAACTGCGGAGCGCGCTGTGTGAATGTGGCCAGGACAGTGTGGTGGGAGGGGGTGCTGCCTTTTGGTTGGGGGGCAACTTTGGGCTCCTGCTGCATTTTAAAGGTGAGAGGTAGGTGCCTTTAGCTTAAGGAATGATTTTGGGTTTGGGATGCTGAGGTGTTTCTGTGGTCCTTGTGAGGGAAGACACAGAAGGGGCACAGGGGGTGAGAAATCCCCCAGGTTGAGAGACGAATGCCCTGTCTGTAGTTGTGGCACCATTCCGAGAGGCTCTCCAGAGACAAGGCTCCTGACTATAGAACAGGTCCTATGCCATCTTCTGTCACATCAGCAAGCTTGGGGAACCAAGCAGCCTTCTCATTGCACACTGGCTCCACAACGTCAAGAGCTCTCTGACGTACCTACATTTCAACAATAGCGTCTGGAGTCCCTAATTCATTACTGGTCAGCATCACCTAGTGAACATTCACAGTATCCACAGCACTGGAGGTTCGTGAGGGTTTGCAGGAAAAGTGGATGGCACAGGTCTCTCTATTCTCCGGGAAGAAACAGACAAATACAAGTAAATCCAAACCCAAATGAAAACACAGGTGACAGGTGTCTCAGGTGCTGACACCAAGAGGAAGTAGCAAAGAACCCAGAGGATCTGTATTCACCGAGCCCCCATTTATACTGTATCTGTGGTCTTGAAGAGTCACAGAACTGCTTTAAGTCTTTCTAGCCATCTGTAAAATGGGTTTACTAGAATAACAAATGGCTCAGATTGTTAAAGAGCTAAATGAGATAATGAATACAAAAGCCATCTATTTATTTGATTTTATTTTTTCGTAATCTCTACACCCAACGTGGGGCTTGAACTCACAACCTCGAGATTGAGAGTCACACGATCCACTGAGCCAGGGGGTGCCCCTGAAAGCACTTTTAAAACATTAACTGTGGTCTTAACATATGTTACAATGTATAGCATAAGGAAATATTAAGAAACTTACACTGAGGAGGGTAGAAAAATGATAGATGGTTAGTGCAGTTCCAAGAATATCATAATTTCCTTGTGACTCATCAGGACACTCTGGGACAATAATTAGAGCTATCGTTCAAGAGAAAAGAACATCTTGATATTGAGCATAGTCCACATGGGGGTTGGTCTGCCCCCTTCTTTTGGTGCTGTCTTCTTTCCCTTTGGAGAACTGACGCACCCCTACTCCAACCATGGGCGCAGCCGCCCATCACAGCGCCTCGCTCCCCGGCCTCAGGGCACGTGATCTGGACCCTACTCCCTGGCCTCAGTGCTGGAGCCAGGGTGGAGGGCACGTGATCCAATGTGGGCCACTCACAGACTTTCCTTGGAGGATTCATATATTTGAATGAGGCAAGCTTTCCCCTTTCCTTTAGGTTGCTATGCTGGCATAATGCAAGCCTGGAGCGGCCTGTGGCCGACAGTTCCCCTGTGTAGAAGCAGCCTGTGGTAGGACAGAATGAGGCCAACACACAGAGACTGGGGAGTCGGGTTAGGGGAAGAAAAAGGATCTTGACAGCAAGCAAGTCCTTAGTGCTAGTGCTTAAACCCCCAGGGTCCTTCACCTCCCAGTTCCTTCCAGGATATTCAATTTCGGGTTTCAACTGGTCACGTCATCTGAAAGAGTTCTGATTTATATAGTGGGCTTACTCGGCGATACTACATAAACCCCGACGAAGGGCAAGTAAGAATGTTGTTGGAAAAAGATTCTACAAAGGTCATTGTTTTCCCGGAAGAAAAAGGGGGGGGGGATCAGCTCAGCATTTAGAGATATTAATCCCCAATTTTCTAAACCTGGCTCAGCACTAACATCCTTGGGTATTAATCAAACAAAAAGGCCATGTGCATGCATTATGATGCATGCCAGCAGAAGCATTCAGTGAAGGTTTGACCAGATTATTTTAATACCTGACAAGCACGATCAGCACAGGGGGGTGAATTCAAAATATACACAGACGGTAACGCTGAAACGTGCAAGAGAGTGACTGGGACGTTTAAGCTTCTGGAGTATTAAGCACCAGATACTATATTTCTTCTGGTTTGCTTACCGAACAGGGAAAATTCGTGCCTCTACAGTAGGATCAGGAACCACAAAACGGTACTTAGAGGTGACTGCACTTGAAGCTTATACTTGCTGTCCGTGGTTACCTCGCTGCCCGGCTGCAGACTGCCATTAGCAAAGAGCCCAACTGGTGTGGAGTGGGATCCAATCCGTTGTGCTCCTCTAGGAGGAGAACACTCTGGAGGTCCCGCACTGCACCATCCCTGCCTTCAATATGGCCACTGAGAACCGCACGGACAACTTCCAGTCTAAGTGCTGAGAAGGCAGCTGTCTGGAGCAAATATCAGAGACAAAGGAAGGATAAAAACGTGAATGGTTTTCTGACCTCCATCTCCATTTTATTGATCAACCAGGTACATTCTGCCTTCTCCTGAGCTACTATGAAGTTTCTATTTGCTGTTAATTGTGACCACGAAGTGACAGGAATTTAGGAATTAAGAGATTGCTCACAGCAAATGAAAGAGTGTAGAGCCAACATCTTATGATGACCCATGGCCTTAAAAGGGAGGCCCAGAGTGGGATACTTGGGTTACTTTAAGAAGCATAGATGGGAGAATATTAAAAGTTGAGGACAACCATTATTAGGTGGCTAGTGTCACACAAAAAAATTTTTTTTGTCTTTTTTAAAGTTTATTTTTGAGACAGAGAGAGTGTGAGTGGGGGAAGGGCAGAGACACAGGGGGAGAGAGGGAGAATCCCAAGCAGGCTTCATGAGGTCAGTGTGCAGAGCCTGACGTGGGGCTCAAACTCATGAAACCATGAGATCACGACCTGAGCTGAAATCAAGAATCGGACGGCCCAAACCTTGGACTGAGCTGGCTTCTGGACACCTCCTCTTGGGTAGGAGGCCGTCGGGGTTACTGTGCAATCACCCGCCCAACTGCTCAAGCCTATTGCCTCCAGGTGCTCCTTGACTCCACCTTCTTTCTTTCTGCAGCAATCCTGTAGATTTTTACCTTCTAAATCTCTTCCAGAACCACCTTGCCTCCCTTAATCCTTACTGCCACCTATCCAGACTTGCATCGCATCTCACCAAAATTCCTGTAACAGCTTCCTCTCTGCTCTCCCTGCCTCCCAGCCCCTCTTCAAGCTGCAACCAGAAGGATCTTACTAAAACATGAATATGTGAGTTACAAATCTGATCTCTTGCCTGAAACCCTCCTTCTGTTTCTCATTGGCCTCAGGAAGGGGTCTGAACTCCTTCCAGTGTCTCTGGGCCCTGCTTCCCTCTCCAGTTACGGGCTTGTCACTCTCTGCCCAGCTGGCTCAACTATTTTCAGTTCCTCCATGCATCAGGCGCTCTGTCCCCTGCTGGATTTCACACTTGCTTTTCTGTTTGTTAGCACACTCTTTCCTCTAAGATCCTTCCCTAGTTGAAGTTTATGCTAAGGAAATAATCTGCAATGTCAACAGATACTTACTACAGGATGCTCACAATATAATATAATATAATATAATATAATATAATATAATATCCTGCACATATTATAACAAAAAATTTGGAAACTTCCAAAATGCCCAGAAAACACAGAGCATGAACAGGGCAGGGAGGCAGAGAGAGAGGGAAACCCAGAATCCAAAGCAGGCTCCAGGCTTTGAGCTTTAGCACAGAGCCTGATGTGGGGCTTGAAGCCACAAGCCGTGAGATCATGACCTGAGCCAAAGTCAGATGCTCAACCGACTGAGCCACCCAGGCGCCCCCAGAAAACACATTTTATAAACAATTTTAAACATCTGCACAAAGTTTTGTGTTAATGGGAAATTACTCGAGTCATGTAACTTTCCAAAACTTCATAGATATTAAAATAAGAGTGCAGGGGTGTCTAGGCGGCTCAGTCAGTTAAGTGGCTGACTTCGGCTCAGGTCATGATCTCGTGGTTTGTGAGTTCGAGCCCCGTGTCGGGCTCTGTGCTGACAGCTCAGAGCCTGGAGCCTGCTTCGGATTCTGTGTCTCCCTCTCTCTCTGCCCCTCCCCTGCTCATGCTCTGTCTCTGTCTCTCTCTCAAAAATAAACATTAAAAACAATTTAAAAAATAAAGTAAGAGTGTAGTTATTTTTGCATGACAACATTATTGGTGATTTAAATTTTTTCTTTAGATTTTTTTGTTTTCCAAAAACAAAATTTACCCACGAACATGGAGCAATTACTTTCATAATCTGGAAAACACACACACGCACAGTTTTTATAGCTTTGTATCATTTTTATTTTTTTTTTTTTTATTTTTTTTTTCAATGTTTTTATTTATTTTTGGGACAGAGAGACAGAGCATGAATGGGGGAGGGGCAGAGAGAGAGGGAGACACAGAATCGGAAACAGGCTCCAGGCTCTGAGCCATCAGCCCAGAGCCTGACGCGGGGCTCGAACTCCCGGACCGCGAGATCGTGACCTGGCTGAAGTCGGACGCTTAACCGACTGCGCCACCCAGGCGCCCCAAGCTTTAGTATCATTTTTAAAAAGAACATCTATGAGCAAGGTTATATGAATGTAGATGTAAACAAGGTGAAGATCCCTTTTCTCAGGGAGAATGTGGAAAGTTTAAATCCTTAAGTAGGACGGTATCTAGAAGCTTTCAGTGAGTCCTGCAATAATCTGTTGCAAAGGGGGAAGTAAAAAAACAAAAACAAAAACAAAAAAACCCAACACGGCTGAAGAGTTTGGGGGAAGTTTCTGCTAATGTACCACGGACAAATGCTAGGGCTAATATTAACTCCTCATTTTGGGACGTGTGTTTCCGTTACTGAAAAAAATCCCCCCCCCTTCCTTTTTACCCCCTGTGGATATGGGCACATGTTTTGGTGGTGTTGAACCAACCAGCTGGAGAGCCACAAGAAGAAATGAATGGAGTGAGCAGAATATGGTGAACTCTCCAAATCCCCAGCTGCGATGCTTCAGTCAGCAGGGAACAACAGGTGTCGTCCTTGTCAGTCTGTGTGACCAACTACAGACAGAGAATGGAAAGTTAACACACAGAAGTTTTTGTTCTCCAGAAAAATGAAAATCATTCAGCCAAGTCCATACAGCTGTATCTCGTGGCCATTTGCGATCTGTTAGTCTTTGCAAAGTAACGGGAGGCATTTAGTGTGGGCCTGAGAATATTACATACAAGGGGGAGTTTCCCACTGAAATAAGAAGCATGGATGCTGTTTCCATGGAAGGTTCCTGTCTAAATTAAATCTGGAGTTTAATCCACAAGCAGTGGTAGAAGAAAATGGTATACTTTTGGGAAAACAAGACAAAACTTTTAGCTTACACAAAGATGGCATTTTAAAGCATAAAATGAAAATACAGCAACTTTTGCTCACTTAACTGCTGATTAAATTGTCACTTTATACGCTGTGGAAAACGGTATGGAGTTTCCTCAAAAAGTGAAAAATAAAACTACTCTCTGATCCAGCAATTGTGCTACTAGGTATTTACCCAAGGAATACTAAAATACGAATTCAAAGGGATACACGCACCCCTATGTTTCTAGCAGCACTAATTACAACAGCCAAGATATGGAAGCAGCTCAAGTGTCCACCGACTGATGAGCTGGTAAAGATATGGTGTACCCACAATGGAATATTATTCAGCCATAAAAAAGAATGGAATCTTGCCATTTGCAATGACATGGATGGAGCTGGAGAGCATAATGCCAAATGAAATAAGTCAGTCAGAGAAAGAGAAATACCATATGTGGAATTTAAGAAACAATACAAATGAGCAAAAGGAAAAAGAGAGAGAGAGAGAGAGAGAGAGAGAGAGAGAGAGAGAGGCAAACCAAGAAACAGACTCTTAACTGTAGAGAACAAACTGACGGTTACCAGAGGGGAGGCTGGTGGGGGCATGGAGGAAATAGGTGACAGGGATTAAGGAGTGTGCTAGTCGTGATGAGCACTGGGTGATTAAGATGCAAACTTTAAAAAGTGTTTTTAAAAGTGAAAAAGATTCACTTTCTTTTTTTATTTATTTATTTTTTTTAATTTTATTTATTTTGGGACAGAGAGAGACAGAGCATGAACGGGGGAGGGGCAGAGAGAGAGGGAGACACAGAATCGGAAACAGGCTCCAGGCTCCGAGCCATCAGCCCAGAGCCTGACGCGGGGCTCGAACTCATGGACCGTGAGATCGTGACCTGGCTGAAGTCGGACGCTTAACCGACTGCGCCACCCAGGCGCCCCAAAAGATTCACTTTCTGACCTACCACAGAGCATTTGCTGCAAAGCATATAGTAAATAACTAAGTAATCGAGTAAATAATTTAACAACAAAGATTTCAGTCTCTTTGAAGGGAGGGAAACGATACATTGTGCTTATACAGTATTTATATAAAAGCCTATAACATTGAGATAATACCTTTGGGGATCTCAGAGTGTTTCCCTCCAGAAGCAAGGTTGTAGCAACTCGAGGGGGAAGGGCAAATTTCTTTCTTACACTTAACTCTCTTCCTGCAGTCTGTACTCAGTCCTGAGAGGCAGAGCCCAGAGAGAGGCAGGGGAGCAGAGTGGAGTTAAGGTCTCCAAGGCTACAGACTTGGGTTCTGCTATTTTCTGGGCCTGGTGCAAATGAAATCACAAGTCATAACTTGATGAGGGGAAACAAAAGAAGATCCTAATGTGTCAAGTCATTTAAAACTGCAAACTGAGTTTTATTATTGCAGCTGGATAAAATGAGTAGGCTCTTATAGGTTTAGATATTAAAAGGAACCATAAATATGGATGTGTGGGTTAAGTAAGTGATGAATCGTCAGGCTGGCTTAATTTCTCAGATTTTTTTTTTTAAAGTTTATTTTATTTTGAGAGAGAGAGAAGGTGTGAGCAGGGGAGGGGCAGAGAGAGAGGGAGAGAGACAGAATCCCAAACAGGCTCCGCACTGTCAGTGCAGAGCCCAATGTGGGGCTCGAACCCACGAACCGTGAGATCATGCCCTGAGCCGAGATCAAGAGTTGGACGCTTAATGACTGAGCCACCCAGGCGCCCCAATCTCCAGATTTTTATTTATGCATTTATTTATTTGTTTATTTTTAATGTTTATTTTGGAGAGAGAGACACAGAGAGAGAGAGAGAGAGAGAGAGCGAGCGAGCAGGGGAGGGGCAGAGAGAGAGAGACACACACACACACACAGAATCCAAAGCCGTCTCCAGGGTCTGAGCTGTCAGCACAGAGCCTGGCGTGGGGCTTGGACCCACAAAATGTGAGATCATGACCTGAGCCAAAGTCAGACGCTTAACTGACTGAGCTACCCAGGTGCCCCTCCATTTCCCAGATTTTCATATGGATAATTCTAAAGGCAAGGCCAGTTTATTAGTTGCTTAGAATTACATTTGAGTTGGAAAAAAAATGATAGTATGAATAAAGAAAATACTAGTATGCCATATATATTTCATTATCAAGTTTGAATTATATCTTGGAATCTGATCTGGGTCTGATCTGTAGAATTTCCCACTTGACACCCTTAAACATTGGCAATGTTCCAACAATTGTTACTGACTTCTTTTAAGCTTCATTACTCAGGATTTCATTTTGGTGGTTTGAAAAAAAAGTCCCATGAATTGCATCCTTTCACAGTTAGAAATCGAAGGGTTCACACTTCTTGTCAGCAGGAAGTGGAGGTTGGGAAGAATTCTATTTTTGGAGTTGAAAGGCCACCTTTGACCCAGAAATGTGCGGTTGGATGAAAGCTGTTTCTCTGTTCTGTCTTACTTGATTTACCCAAGAAATGGACAAATGTACAAGAGTACAACTTCAGCAGACTTGTTTCCTCTTAGGGCTCCGACATAGGCCCATATCAACCACATCTCAAGAATTTGAGATTTTCAGGTGTTTATTTTGGTCTTGTGTGACCCATGTAACAGTCATTTAAATTATTCAAAAGCTTCCAAATTGAAATCCTGACTGTCTTCCAAGATATAAAGGTCAGAATTTATTCTTCTAAGTCAGGGGATGGGAAAAAAAGGCCCATGGGCCAAATCTGGCATACTGCTTGATTTTATTAAAAAATTTTTTTTTAATGTCTATTCATTTTTGAGAGAGAGACGTAGCACAAGCAGGGGCGGGCAGAGAGAGAGAGAGGGAGACACAGAATCTGAAGCAGGCTCCAGGCTCTGAGCTGTCAGCACAGAGCCTGATGTGGGGCTCAAACCCACAAACTGTGAGATCATGACCTGAGCTGAAGTCAGATGTCCAACCAACTGAGCCACCCAGGTGCCCCTACTGCTTGATTTTAAATAAAGTTTTATTGGAATACAGATATGTCTGCTATTCATTTACATATTATCTATCGATGCTCTTTGTGCCCTAATGGATGAGTCAAGTACTTGTAATAAAGATTGCATGGTCTGCAAAGCCTAAAATATTTACTATCCAGCTCTTTACTGAAAATGTTTGTCTACTCCTGGCCCTGATGAGAAATTGAGGAATTAAAGAGAAGGTCTATAGAAATAGTGACGTTAAAGAGCAGGCGCTACAAATGCCAGTATCATAAATGATTAGTTTTTGGGGCACCTGGGTGACTCAGTCAGTTAAGCACCCAACTTTGACTCTGATCATGATCTCATGGTTCATGAGTCTGAACCCCATGTTGGGCTCTCTGCTGTCAGCACAGAGCCTGCTTCAGATCATCTGTCCCCCTCTCTTTTTGCCCCTCCTCCCTTGCTCTCTCTCTCTTTCAAAAATAAGTAATTTTTATTTATTTTTTTTATTAAAAAAATTTTTTTAACGTTTATTTATTTTTGAGACAGAGAGAGACAGAGCATGAACAGGGGAGGGGCAGAGAGAGAGGGAGACACAGAATCTGAAACAGGCTCCAGGCTCTGAGCGGTCAGCACAGAGCCCACGCGGGGCTCGAACCCATGGACCGTGAGATCATGACCTGAGCCGAAGTCAGATGCTCAACCGACCGAGCCACCCAGGCTCCCCTCAAAAATAAGTAATTTTAAAAAAACGTTTAGTTTTTAGAGTCTAATTACTTTATATAATGGCATGAGATGTATCTGTGACAAACAACATATTAAGATTCTATGAAATAAAGTCTTTTTTAAAGTTTATTTATTTTTAGAGAAAGAGAGCAAAAGAGAGTGAGCACATGAGTGGGGGAGGGGCAGAGAGAGAGAGAGAGAGAGAGAGAGAGAGAGAGAGAGAGAGACAGAGGGAATCTGAAGCAGGTTCCAGGCTCTGAGCTGTCAGCACAGAGCCCAATGTGGGGCTCCATCTCATGAACCGTGAGATCATGACCTGAGCCAAAATCAAGAGTTGGACACCTAACCGACTGAGCCACCCAGGTGCCCCTGAAACGAATAGTTTGGACTGAGGGCCACTAAGTAACACAGGTGTCAGGAGAGAAAGAAATGACTCCATAGGGAAGGAAATGTAATCCTAGTATACTACTTGGCACCAAAAGAAACAATGTTTATAAAATTATAGAAATATAAATCCTAGTTAGGGGTTTCAGCTTTAGAGTCAATCATCAAAGTATAACACAATGTAAATATTAACGATGTAAACCTGTAGGTGTCAAAAGTTCAAGCAGGGACAGTTACATCTTCCTCCTTTGACACGGTGGTTGGTTAAGAGAGGTCATGTCTGAAGTTGATGGAGCATGAAAAAGAGATTCTTGTATGTTTTTGTATTTCACCGATTCCAAAACTCATACTTTTTTTCCTGGCCTTTAATATCTTTGAAACCGGAATGCTCCTTACTCTTGGCAATACTTTAATGTTTCTTTATTAAAAAAATTTTTTTTTAAATGTTTATTTTTGAGAGACAGCGCAAATGCGGGAGGGACAGAGAGAGAGACAGAGAGAGAGAGAGAGAGAGAGACAGACAGACAGACAGACATAATCTGAAGCAGGCTCCAGGTTCTGAGTTGTCAGCACAGAGCCCGACGCAGGGCTCCAACTCACGAGCCATGAGATCATAACCTGAGCCAAAGTTGGATGCTCAACTGACAGCCACCCAGGCGCCCCATTGACAACGCTTTAAAAGTATAATTGTTTCTCAAAAATTAAACTTAAAAAATAAGGTATAATTGTCAGCATTATTTTTCCTTGGGGGAATATAAAATAGTGGTGCATCTTATAACAGATGGCATCTTACATCTGATTATATGGTATTTTGAACTGTAAAAGCAACAAAGAATAAACCGAAGGTAATGAAAAAACTAACAATAATTGGAAGGAAATAAACCATCATCTTTTACAGTCAAAGGTCAATCTTATGTCTAAATATGAGAAATTAAAAAGATGACAGTATAGCATGTTGTTTATATATTCATTTTATTTCATTATTTTTTTAAAGATTAAAGTAATGTCTACAACCAACATGGGGCTGGAACTCCCAACCCTGAGATCAACAGTCCCACGCTCCACAAACTGAGCCAGCCAGGTTCCCCTTTCACTTTAAACCCATCCACTATTTGATATTTTAAAAACCACATTGTATTAGTTTCTTGCAGCTGCTGCGACAAATTACCACAAAGCTGCTGGTATACATGCATTCTCTCCAACGGTTCTGGAGGCCAGAAGTCTGAAAGCAAGATGTCACCAAGGCCACGTTCCTCCCAAGGCTCTAGGGTTCCCTGCCTCTGCTGGATTCTGGGGGCTGTGTCACTCCAACCTCTGCCTCTGTCCTCACCACCCCCTTCTCTGGGTGTGTCAAGCCTCCCTCTGCCTTTCTCTCATAAGCACATTTGTAGTGGCATTTAGGACCCACTTGGATAATCCAGGGTAATCTCCTAATTTCAAGATCCTTAATTTAATTATATTTGCAAAGACCTTTCTTTCAAATAACTAATACTCACCAGTTCTAGGGATTAGGACATGGACATATCTTTGGGAGCCATTATTAGCTTACCCATGCATTAGTTTGATTTTTTAAAAATATAAATCTTGGGGCACCTGGGTGGCTCAGTTGGTTAAGCATCC
This sequence comes from Lynx canadensis, assembly GCF_007474595.2. Taxonomy (NCBI): domain Eukaryota; kingdom Metazoa; phylum Chordata; class Mammalia; order Carnivora; family Felidae; genus Lynx; species Lynx canadensis. Next base: position 20,058,325 of record NC_044316.2, read on the forward strand.
GATTTCAGCTCAGGTCATGATCTCATGGTTTGTGAGTTCGAGCCCCACATCAGACTGTGCTGACAGCTCAGAGCCTGGAGCCTGCTTCAGATTCTGTGTCTCCCTCTCTCTCTGCCCCTCCCCTGCTCATGCTCTGTCTCTTGCAGTCTCTCAAAAATAAATAAATGTTAAAAAAATTACAGAAAAATTATAAATCTTGTCATTCTACAACTTGAAGTCCTTTGGTAGCACTCATAACTTCTAGGATCAAGTTCAAATGATGTATTGGTTAAAATTAGTCTCTACGCCAAAAGCACAAAACACAAGAGAAAAACAGATCCACTGGACTTTAAAATTAAAACTTTTTGTACTTTAAAGGACACCATTGAGAAAGTGAAGAGACAACTCACAGAACAGGAGTGAATATTTGCAAGTCATATCTGATAAGGAACTCGTATCTAGAATATACAAAGAACTCTTTAAAAAATTTTTTTTAAAATTTATTTTGAGAGAGAGAGCGAGAGAGAGAGAGCGCATGCAAGTGGGGGAGGGGCAGAGAGAGAATCCCAAGCAGGTTCCACGCTGTCACCTCAGAGCCCGATGTGGGGCTCGAACTCACAAACAGTGAGATCATGACCTGAGCTGAAACCAAGAGTCGGACACTTAACTGACAGAGCCACCCAGGTGCCCCAGGATATACAAAGAAGTCTTTGAGCTACATAATAAAAAGATATAATGATTTAAAAATGGGCAAAGGATTGGGGCACCTGGGTGGCTCAGTCAGTTAAGCGTCTGACTTCGGCTCAGGTCGTGATCTCATAGTTCATGGGTTTGAGCCCTGTATCAGGCTCTGTGCTGACAGCTCAGAGTCTGGAGCCTGCTTCAGATTCTGTTTCTTCCTCTCCCTCTGCCCCTCCCATGCTCGTGTTCTCTCTCTCTCTCTCTCAAAAATTAACATTAATAAATTTATAAATGGGCAAAGGATCTAAATAGACATTGCTTTAAAATGATATAAAAATGGCCAATAAATCCATGAAAAGATGCTCTACATCATTAGTCATCAGGAAAGTGCAAATAAAACCACAAAGATACAGTTCATACTGACTAGGATGGTGGTGATAAGAAAGACAGTACCCAGTGTTGGTGAGGAATAGAGACACTGGAACCCTCCTACACTGTTGGTGGAAATGTAAAAGGGGTGCACCTGCTTCGGAAAATAATGTGGCAGTACCCCATAAAGTTAGACACGGAGCTACCACATGACCTTGTAATCTCACTCCTAGGTATATACCTGAGCAAAATGAAAACAAGTCCACACGAAAACTTCTACAGGAATGTTCATAGCAGCATTATTCATAATAGCCCCAAAGTGGAAACAACTCAAACGTCCACCGACTGACAAATGGATAAACAAAATGTAAGTATATTCATACACTGGAATATTATTTGGCAATAAAAAGGAGGTACTGACAGGACACACTGCTACGGCATACGTGGACCCTGAAAACATGATGCTCAGTGAAAGAAACCAGTCCCAAAGGACTCCATTGGATTAAACGTCTCGATAGGCAAATCTATAGTGACAGAAAACAGACTGGTGGTTGCCTGGGGTTGGGTAGGGGTTTAGAGGGAATGGTGTGTGTGGGGGGTGACTGTCAAAGGGTATGGGCCTTCTACTTGGGGCGAGGAAAACATTCTAAGTTGATAAGTAGATCGTGCACAATTCTGAACGTATTAAAACCCACTGAATTGTAGGCTCTGAATGAGTGAAGTGAATGGCCTGTGAGTTACAGCTCAGTGGAGCTCTTCATGGCCAGATAGACAGTCTATAGCCTCAGAGGGTCCACGCTCCAGTCCCAGCCCCAAGAGAACGTGCAGGTGGACAAGAGAGAGCATGCGTGCAAAGCCTTCACAGTCTCTGGCACGAGGTAGATCCCCTACACGTGCAGCCGTTACCCACCTGACATTTGAAGCTTTATAGCACTCGGCCCCTGCCGATCCCTGGCCCCCTTCCACCACTTCAACCCTCCTTTCGGGCAGTCTCCACACCCCCTCCCACCCCACATGAAGTTATCCTTAGAGCCCCTTGAAACAGCGTCAGCACATCCTGCTCTTACTAGAATGCTCCTTTCCCCCTGCCTCCCCCGGCTAATTCCTCCTTTCTTCCCCTTCCGTTTCCTCAGCTTTCTCTCTTCCAGAAGCTTCCCCCCTGTAGGCTCCGAAGACCGCCCTATCCTTGGCTCCGGGTCAGCCGTTGTTCCTCTCGGCTCCCACAGCTGCCGGCACACCTCTGGATGATGGCGCTTACCGTTCTGGATGGCATCTGTCCACCTGCCTCAGGTCTCATTCGTCTTTACGTGCTCGGGCCCAGCACAGCGACACAGGGTAAGGAATGGCAGTGCCGAACAGCCACCAGGACTACACAGACTCATCGTAGCAGCCGGCAGTCTGGCAAAAGCTCTCCTAGGGAAAGGGGAGGTTTCCCCCTCGCTCTCTGGACTGGAGAGCTCCCCTGTTTCTCTGGCACAACTGCTCTGGTGCCCGGGCTTACGCGCACGCGTGTGCAGACTTGCCCCAGGGCCCGCTTCCCACAGAGTGGCAGGGAAATGGGGCACACTGCCTTTCCTGTGACACCGGTCAAGCCCTCTCCAGCTGTGCCCCTGTGAGTTTATTAACACTTTACTGACGCACGTGTTCAGACGTGTGTAGTTAACGGGAAGGGACGTCTGAAGAGCACACACAGCACAATGTTTACACCTTGCAGCATATGGAAAATACGTTCGCAAAGCCTGTAGGAGGCAATGCTCAAAAAGAGCCGACAGTCTGGGGACAAGAAGGAATGACTACTTTCTGAATACTCCCCCCATCATAAGCACAGTCAGTAATCCGCCTGGTGAGGTCTGTGTGAAATGCCCCGTGACACTCAGAAGCGGCGGGTGCCCCAGCCCAGACGCATCCAAGCCAGGGTGGCATGGTGTGGGCAGCAAATACCACGGGAAACTGGGTGCAGTGATCTTTATCTCCACTCCAAGATGGATTTATCTATCCCTGAGAGTTTAAACACAAGGGCTGCCATGTTGCACGGCTCCAGGGCTGCCCTTCCTATCACTGCCGAAGTGACAGGCGCCCCGTAAGATGGTGCACGGCAGTCTGTGTAGCCGTCAGAGGTGGCCTTGTTAAATCTCGATCACATAACCCTATGCGTATTAAAGCAAAAAGGGCATGCTTATTTTCATATGACACTGGTCTCTTATTTTATTATTTTCTTAACAAAACTGTCCAAATTGTCCACATGACTTAATGAAACAGTGATGTATTTTAAAGGAACCTCCAAACACGAGGAGGGTGTAGTTGGTAAAAACTTGCGTTATTAGCCACATTGTAGGGCAGCATTCTTAGCAAATGCAAGCAACCTTCTCCTGTCCCGTGTATTTTGTTGGTTAGGGTTAGAAAAACAGTGAAAGGCCACTGAGCTCTCAGGCACCCAGGAAAATACGCTAGATGTCGTTTCTGAAAGTCAGCACCTTTGCATCTCGACAAATGAGAGTCAATGACACATCCTTCCAAGGTGTGCCAGTCAGGCAACTGCTTGTCCTTATCTTTACTGAAACAGAAAAGGATCAATACTGGCACGTGCATGTCACATCCCCCTTCTATGTTCTACGCTATTCTAAGAGTATTTTTAGTTCGCTGTGATTTTCCTGTCTCTAAACTCCCTCTCCTCCTTGTAACTGTGTGCAGACTGGTCCACCGGCCTCAGGATACCTACCTGGGGTCACTGCTTAATGTAGGAGGGGGAATCTGTCCACCTTGTGAGGTCCCATTAAGTTGCACCTCCTCTCTGACCTCTTCCCCCCGAAGGCCCTGGCCCGGACTCTGCACCTCTCTTTACGCAAAGCGGATGAGAACATGGGCCGAGTTGGAGAGGATGAAGCAGAAATCCTGACTCTGCCACTTACTAATCACGGGCACCTCTGGCGAGTGACGTGGCCTCTCCAGGTCTCAGTTCTGTCATTTGAAAAGTGGGGGCAACACCCATCTTGGGGGGCTCTTAGAGGGCGCAAGGAGAGAGCGCATGTAAAGCAGGTGGCACGGTGGTCATGGCCGGCAGTCAAGAAACCGCAGCACATCTCTTTCCTTCTGAATGTATTCTGTCCCTGTTATTGGACTGTGAACACTTTGAGGGGTCAAATATTTACCCAACTAATGGGGAAATGGATGTGAGAGGAATGGAGTACCATTCTGCTTCCTGCCACCAAGGCGCTCCCGAGGAATCATGGCCACTCCCTCACTTGTGTCCCGACCTGGCCCCTGGTTGATCGACCAGACTGCGGCTGTGTTATCCCGGCAGCCAGATAGTAGATTTACATTAGCAAAGACAGCAAGGTATGGAAGGTTAATTATGATTCATTCTTATTGTGATACATTACCTCTCAGTTCAAATTTTATATGCAACTGACCAAATGAATGACACCACTGATTTCTGATGGTATCCACATGATTTTTTTTTTTTGTTCCATATTCTCTCTCTCTCTCTCTCTCTCTCTCTCTCTCTCTCTCGCTCTCTCTCTGTACAACACTGAAGAATGGAAGTAGGGTCACAAGCTCCCCCCCCACCCCCCACTTCTGTTTGTATGCTCTGTGAATTTAAGGTCTGTTTCCTTTTCCTTAGATTTTTCTAAACGACATGGGATACTGGGGGGTATGGAAGCCCCTGGACTAGATTGCTATGATCATTAATTTCATTAGGCTGGATCAGGGCGAGCTTATAATGAAGACTCTCGGGATTCTCACACTCTCAGAATAGCAGGCACTGAGGCCCTCACAGACCACGTGGCTGCACGTTCAGGCACGGATTCCCTCCCCTTGGCACGCCCGCCTTGCAACACCCAGCTTGTCTGCGTGTCGGCCCTGGCTGCATGGACAGAAATGGCTCTCCCACTATGGATTTAGGCACTTTGGGGGCTGAACAGGAGCTCATCTGCTCTCTGCTTTTCCTTTGGAATTCAGTAATGAACTCATTAAATCGCCAACTTGTTGTGACAGGAAGTCATTCAGATGCTGATGCTATTGCCATGGAAACCATCCCTCGGCTTGGAACTCTGTCTGTCTCTGCCGAGGAGCACTCTGGCTCCGTAATTACTGTCATCCCCAAATAACACGGAGCCATCATGGTTCTGAGCAAGTCCAGAAGCAGGGGCATACACAGACTCTCTTCTGCTTTCAGATGAATCCTTGTTGGTTTAAGTATTTTTAGCACACATTTCTGTTCTGTGCCAGTTGTCTTTTTCTTTCCTACATGCTGGCTCCTTTCCAGCACCTTTCCTAGAGAAGCAGACAAAGGATTTTTTCGGGGATGATAGCTGTCAGGAATACTGTTTAAAGAGAGCCTACCGCTTTCCCCAAATCTCTGTGCTTCCAAATATGGAAAAATGAATTCTCCTGCCTTTTAGGAGGAACCCCAAGAAAGGAAAGCCAAAGTCCATTATAGTTCATATTCTATAAAACTTCAACGTTTATGTTTATGGGTAGGTCAGTAATGCCCAAATGCAAATTCAGAGATGCAACACAAAGTACATCGTGATGTTTCGTTTACTTTGCATTATGGAGAGTCCTGTTGAGCTCTGTGACTAAAGGCTGACCAAATCACCAAGAAGGAGAACCCATCCATCCCAGGCAGCAATCAAATCATTCTTGTATATGTTATGGCACCCGGACTACAGCAAATCTTTAAACATAACCGTCACTTATGCAGTGCCTGAGACACTGGGCCAGGCATTTCATATTCTGTTTCATGATTTAAATGAATCTGCATGAAAATCCCACGAGGCAGGTATTTTCATTCCAATTTTACAGTGAAGGAATGTGCAGCTCAAAGCAATTAGGTACATTAAATAAATGCCACACCTTCCCATACGGCACAGGTGTTACCACACCACACCTCCTGTGCTCCTGTGTCCACAGGCATCCAGGTGACTTCCACTGCCTTAGAATCATAGATGCTCAGATTAGGAAAAGTCTTTTGTGATTCTCCTTCCAACTGACACCTTCTAGGACATCCCAAGCATAGTCTGGTTTAAGCTTATGTGTTTCCAGGGATGGAGACTTTACTAAGAGCAGCGGCATTTGGACAGCCTGGTGTGAAAGCCCCTCTTAGTCTACTCCTGACACGAGGAAAGAGCAATTACTGGCTCTTCTACTGAGCCCCAAAGTGAGAAAATCTGGCTCTGGCCAAGTTTGTCCTCTACAACATCCAGGTACAGGTGGGAGAAGAGGGAAATGGGGAAGGGGTCAGAGCTATGGCTGGAGCTGGCTTCGGGCCTGAGCTGAGCAAGAAGGTCTGGGCAGGTCACGGACCGAGGTTGTTCGCCCCACAGGAAAGAGACCTGCTCCCTAGTGCTGGAAGGAAGCTGCCGTTTCGGATGAGACCATGAATGGATGTCTGGCCCTTTCTTCGGTGTCATTTTTTATTTCTGTATTTACACATCATACACACACACTCTCCACAAACTGCATAACTTTTTACAAATATGAACACCGACATTTAGAGACAGGCAGTGAGCAGAGACCTCTGGGACACCTTCTGAAAATGTTAGCAAGGTCATGGGAGGAGTTCAACAGGGACCTTACAACTTTACAAAGCCCTATGGTAAGTGGTGTTAAAGGTACTGCTTTCTGCTCATGGGAATGAGATTTACTCTTATAAATGTTCATTTGTCCCTGCCTTAGAATATAAACTCTTCTGTGGCAAGGTCTGGGAGGTAGGCAGGTTATCTATTGTCCGCGTGACCTGGGGTACGTCTCTTTCATCTGAGTGCCTTGATATCCTCACTGGTCACGTGGAGGAGACCGTTAATTCTGTTACCCACCTTACGGGAGTACAGTGAGGTTAAAATGCAAAGTGCAAAAAAAATCTACAAAAATCTTTCTAACTTAGTATTCTACAAGAGTGAATAGTTTACAGAAAATGTAATTTAGAGCCCAATATTTACAATATGTTAGGTCAAGTCTCTTTACAGTTACCAATGAAACAAAATGATTTTCAAAGCTTCCAGCAATGATTTAAGCAATATTCAATATAAAAAATTTTCAATAGTGGGTTTTTGTTTGTTTGTTTGTTTGGTGTTCACGGTCTCATGATCTAACCTGTTGCAAAGATTAAAGCAAAATTTTCCACGCATAATCACAAAGGATTAGTAAGGCCCCTGTAATACTGCATCATGAAAAACAAGCAGGTCACAGAGCCCAACATTTTTAGTCTTTCTGGATTTGTTTTCTAAGTAATTTTAAAAGGTACTTGTAAATACACCCTGCCTTACTTCTAAAAAGCATCTGGGGATAGCCTATAATAAAAGGAACAGATATAATAAAAGTGAAGTCATTTAAAAAGAATCTTTTATTCAATTCACAGCCATTTCATCTTAATAATATCTGTGAAACAGATATGAATGTAGAGTTACAAATGAAATCTCCTATAGTTTTTGATGCTGAAAACATTTTAGGCACTGTAACTAAGCAGGGAGTGGCCAGTGTCTGGTGACAAATGACTTCTGGGCGGTGGGGATCTGTGAGATGGTCTAAACTATAGGACTCAAAGAGAATGGACATTAATGTGATTACAAAATGGATTAAATCAATGTGTGGTCCATTCCCAGATCCTGTGGTTTATTTCCCTTTGGATGTAACAGCTAGTCTCAGGCAGAATATGTTAAGAAAATCGCACAAAGGGGAAATGAGTCACTTACTAAAACCCAGAAAAGCTTAGGCTAACCAGCTAGACAGAGACTCGACCATGTCTTTTTCTGCCTCTGTTCTACTTCTACATCCTGAGAGCATCACCTCGTCTGAATCATGGGAGAAAACTGTTTTTGGCAAATATACGTTGGACATATGCAGACTTCCTCTTGCTCTTTCTTCATGACACACCCCCCCCATATCCAGTACGCTTTGGAATGCATGTGGTTTTTAAGAAATTCAGCAGTCTCACCTCCATAATTATGTCTGACCTAGACCAACATTAAAATATTTTGTTCTCCCTGTGAGGGCAGCAGTAAGCGTGAGGTTCCACCTTTCCTTGGATGACAGCCCATTATCCTTTCCTGCTCTCTCGCAGTCCTGCTGAGAGGAGAGCCCTGGCAAAGGAACTCTGTTTTGGTCACATATCGGTACAGTGCCTAGCACATTGTTGCTACTTGATAAATAGTTCTTTCTCGAGGGAGTTGAATAAATATTTCCAGTCTCTCCTCCACTGGCTATTACTTTTTCCTCAGCTTACAAACACGTTCAGGTCTTCTCCGTTACGTAAAAGACCAAAAAGGCTACCTGTTCATTTTTTCCCCAGCAGCCATGAAATGCCCCAAATTAAGATAAACTATAATGCTGGTGCCTTCTCGCTACTGCTTTCTCTCTCATCACACCCTCCAGTTAAGCTTCTTACACTGGGGTGTGATTCCCTTGATCCTCCGCAGTGTGCTATAGAATGAGGAGCCACAGAAGAAACACAGAGAATCTTCTGGGAAGATTGATTCCAAGTACGTAACTGGAAATAATTTAACACGCGTTTAAATTAAAGCCAACATCTGGAATGACAGAATGAAAAGTAGTGTTGATTATTAAAACAGGATTTTGAAAGAGACATGCCAGAGGCCGCCTCAGTGTCTGATTCTAGTAAACGTTGAGTTTACTCTGTGACGGCGAGGGGAGTTCCTTAGAAAAGCCTGAAAAGCACTGGTAAGTAGATGACTACCACACCAGGTGACACATTAGCCTAGAGGTAAGCACTACAGGTGCTGTGGGATCTCTGAGGACAGGCAGGACAATGTTGGGGAGGGATGGACAGTATTTCCTTTACAGAAGAGCTGATATAGTAGCTCTTGAAAGATGAGTGGCTAACCAGATGGAGGGGGGGTGGGCTATCGCTGTGGGCAGAGGAAGCAGTATGGACAACTCTAAGGTGTTGATGGATCTGACATGTAAGAACAGGGAGTCTAACGGTAGCTGAAAAAGGAGGTGGGTTTTGACTGTCCGGTGAAGAACCCAAGTGTCGTGCTAGAAAATCCCAGTGCTGGAGACCATTCTCTATCTTTGAAACTCTTTTTCTCTTGGCACCTCTTGGAACATTCTGGTCCTCTGGCTTCTTTGACAGTTTCTTGGTTCCTTTGCTTATTTTTCCTCTTCAATGCCCCCTCTCTGACTCCTTGAATTCTGGTGTTCCCCCTGAGTTCCTGTGTGGCCATGTTTTTCTTCTGGTTCTCCACACATGGACTGTTTCATTCCCTCTCGCCGCTTTGACTTCCGTGAAGCCACAGGCTTCCAAATCTTTTTCCCCAGGGCAGACATTGCATGGATATCTCCACCTGAACTGACAGATAGCCTTTCAAAATGAGTAAGTCCTAAGCCTACATCATCTCCCGTGCTCCTCCCTCCCCTCCATTCTAAGGCCCTGTATCTACTAGTCTCTACGGTCTGGATTAAAAGAACCACGATCTACCCGGTCACCCAAATAAAAAGTTGGGAGTCGCCAGCTCCTTTGCTCATGGCCCACAGCCTATCAGCGGCCGCTAACTGGCCTCTGTTAAATAAATCCTCGCCTCTCAGTCTCCACCAGGGATTCTCAACAGACCAGAGGTTCTCCCATCCCCTGCACCCCAGTTGAGAATCACCGTGCAGAATGAGAGAGGGGGCACAGGCTGTGCAACTGGACCATGTCGGGATGGAAAAGGTTAGAATCACTGGCCTATGTCTCTCTGGGCCACAGCTGCAACAGCTAGTTAACCGGTCTTCTGGATACCAGCTCCTTCCCCTCTAAAGCCTCCTCCACAATTCTGCACTTACCTTTTTAACACAGAAATCTCATTAAAGACGAGGAGTTATTGAAATTGACAAAACAAAATGAATACGGAATAAGAAAACATCAGTGAATATTTATCTGGTCTTTGGATGAGTGAGACTTTTTAAATCATTCATGCAAAGGTTAAAGGAAAAGGCAGATTTGACTACCTACAAATGCAAAACTTCTCTAGAAAAAAATACTGTAATTTAAAAAGATGGGCCGGGAAAACACGTGTAACGTATACGAGGGTTAACAGTCCTAATATCTAAAGCGCTCTTACAAATTAGTAACCAAATGATAAAGGCACCCAAAGATAAAAAGAGGCAAAGGATATGAACAGTTCACAACACATATACAGATAACAAGTACACAGACCGATGGGAGAAAGTATTGAATCTCATTTAAGAAAGGTAGATGAAGAAGCGCCTGGGTGGCTCAGTCAGTGAAGCATCCAACTCTTGGTTTCAGCTCAGGTCAAGATCTCATGGCTCGTGAGATTGAGCCCCATGTTGGGCTCTGCACTGACAGCGTGGAGCCTGCTTGGGATTCTCTCCCCTACTCTCTCTGCCCCTCCCCTGCTTGTGCTCACTCGCTCCTTCTAAAAATAAATAAATAAACTTAAAAAAAAATGTCGTACTGGAAAAGAATACTTAGTGACCCAGGAAGACATTTCAGAATGTTTGCTTCATATGCTTAAGTGAAATCACAATTATAAAACAGAACGTATTAAAAAAATCTCATTTTTGGAAAACTACATATATCTGTATGCGAAGAGGATATAAAAATGTTAACAATGGTTTGAATGTGTGCTTACAGAGTGTTTTTCAATGTCTCGGTGTACATTTTCCAAAATTCCCACATATAGAGTTACTTTTGTTATCTGGGAAAAAAAATGTTTTTAACTGGAGACACAAAATTCCCCTGTGTTTGGGCTGCCTATTGTCTACTTGGACGGAGCCCAAATCCTGTGCCTGATCGGCAAGGCCTGTCACAATCTGGCTCCTCCTTGGCTTCCTAGCCTGCTCTTCCTGACGGGAGTCCCACATTGGAGGCCTCCTGAGTCATGAGCGTGTCCACCAACAAGCCTTGTTGTTCTAAGCCTCTGCCCGCACAGCTCTGCCCCTCCTTCCTCTGCACCACACTCCCGGGATTGGTTAATTTCTCATTCTTCTAACTGGTCCGCCTGTCCTACTCCTGCTCTTTCAACTCCTCAAGCTCACCAAGTTCTCTGCTGCCTCGGGGCCTCTAGATCAACTATTTTTCTGCCTGGACAGGTCTCCACATGACCAGCTCCCTTTCATCTTTTCAGACCCTAAATGACACCTCTTCACTTGGCCTTCTCTGATCACTCTATCCCTAAGTAAGTTCTCTGTCTCAGAGCCCTGCTCGCTCCTCCTGAGCACTTACTACGAATAAAATTATTTTTATTTATTCGTTTACTTGGTCTCAGCGTGTCTGCCCCACTTGAGTGTAAGCTCCGGGAGGCGGGGGCTGTGACCCAGGGCCTCACAATTTAGCCGCACACAGTTGTCTGTGGAATGGACAGACAATGGAAAGACCAATTGTCCTGAAAAGCCTGCCTCCATGTTCCTGTGGGACCTTGTATGCACATCTCTGCCAGCTTCTCCCCTCTCTAGTTTTCCAACACCAATGTGGTTGCTTCCTTACAGCTGCTCCCTGAAGTGGTCTGCAACTGCTCTGAGAGGAAGACGGGGTACGGTGTGCAGGCCTGGAACGCCACAGGCACTCACCAAGCGTGCGCTCTGATTGAATGCACGAGGGGGGTTTCTGTGGGGTTTCAAGCGGGTTGAGGAACCCCTTCTGGGACTGAGCAATCACTACAACACAAGCAGATGATGAAACGCTGCCTGGGGGTCAGCCTCAGCTCACAGAAGGTCACCCAAAATTAGGCAGACACGTGGGGTTTGTGTCTATGAAAAGTTTTAACTGCATTAAAATTTTTTTTTAAGGTTTACTTATTTTTGAGAGAGAGAGAGAGAGAGAGAGAGAAAGGGGCAGAGGATCCAAAGCAGGCTTCGTGCTGATGGCAGAGAGCTGGATGTGGGGCTCAAACCTCTGAACCATGAGATCATGACCTGAGCCAAAGTCAGAAGCTTAACCAACTGAGCCACCCAAGCACCCCATTTTAAGTATATTTTTGAACAGATTTTAGCAACTAGTTAGCAACTAATTCTTGAGCTTCAAAAGAAAAAAAAAGGCAGGGCAAATAGGGACTTTACAGTGTTTTTGAGTCTGTCAGAAAGTACATTACGTAAATTCCTTAATCTGAAGAATTTATAGGTTCCTTGTGGAGCCTGATAATTGATGATGTTTCTTTGAAAATGTGCTCCCATTTAAAAAAAAAGGGGGGGAGGCACCTGGGTGGCTCAGTCAGTTGAGAGTCCGACTTTGGCTCAGGTCATGATCTTACGGTTTGTGAGTTCGAGGCCCCCGTTGGGCTCTGTGCTGACAGCTCAGAGCCTGGAGCCTGCTTCGGATTCTGTGACTCCCTCTCTCTCTGCCCCTCCCCAACTTGTGCTCTGTCTCTCTATGTCTCTCAAAAAATAAATAAATGTAAAAAAAAAATTAAAAAACAAAGTAAAATGAACTTCAGGGGCACTTGGGTGGCTCGGTCCATTAAGCGTCCGACTCTTACCTCAGGTTCATGAGTTCAAGCCCCACGTTAGGCTCAGCACCTGGTGTGAAGTCTACTTTAAAAAAAAAAAAAAAGAGGGGCGCCTGGTTGGCTCAGTCGGTTGAGCGTCTGACTTCAGCTGAGGTCATGATCTCACGGTCTGTGAGTTTGAGCCCCGCATCAGGCTCTGTGCTGATAGCTCGGAGCCTGGACCCTGCTTCGGAGTCTGTGACTCCCCCTCTCTCTCCCCTTCCCCCTCGCTCTCTCTCAAGAATAAATAAACATTAAACATTAAAAATAAATAAATAAAATGTGTTCCCAGAGACCCCAAATATTTTACAAATAGTGCAGGGAGTCACTCCAACTAAGCAGCTGATGAATGACTGTCCAGTTTCACTCTGATGAGTGTACAGATGGTTAGTGACTCATGGGATAAAACATCAAGTCCAAGGTCTGAACAGTGCAGGTATCATTCAGTAGGCTCAAGTGATCCTTTCACTCACTGGCCTTAACCTACTCTGTAAAAGTGGGCCCAACCGAGATGCTCTGTTGAAGCTTGTGAGGGGTCGGCAAAGTTTTCCTGTGAAGGGCCAGGCAGTAAACATTTCAGCTTTGCAAGCCACACAGCCTGCCCTGTAACTAGTCGACTTGGTTGTTGCAGTGTGGACGCAATGAACGGACACGGTGGTGTTGCTATAAAATTTTATTTGTGGACAATGGATTTGAATTTAATAGAAACAGGTGTCACAAAATATTTTCTTTCTTTCATTTTTTTCCTCCAACTATTTAAAAATGCAAAATCATCTTGGTGGTGAGCCAGATTTGGCCTGTGGGCCACAGTTTGCTGACTTTTGGGTTAATTAAAAAAAAAATTAATGTTTGTTTATTTTTGAGAGGGAGAGAGAGCACAAGTGGGGGAAGGGCAGAGAGAGAGGGAGACACAGAATCGGAAGCAGGCTCCAGGCTCTGATCCGTCAGCACAGAGCCCAATGTGGGGTTCGAATTCACAGACCGCGAGATCATGACCTGAGCTGGTCGGACGCTTAACCAACTGAGCCACCCAGGCGCCCCTGGGTTAATTTTTGACAGTTTATCTGTGTGGGCAGCTGTGGGACACTGAGAGATAGGGCTCTGATCTCAAAAGACTTAGGTTCCAACAGCCAAGTGCCCAGGCCTGACAGAAACAATTTATTTCTGAGTCCAACCAAACTAGAGTGATGTCAGGCACTAGACAGTTAACATTTAATTTGAGATGGAGTGACAAGGAAAAAAGACTTCACCCTTGGAAGTGGAGAGAGTTCTTTGAAGTTTGATTAAAAGTGATTTATACACACTTTATGGGAGCACATTATAGTAGTGCTTTTTCACTGCAGGATAAACAGAAAATAAGTAACGGGCCACTCTCATCACATGCTCGCACCTGTGGTTCGAAACAGCCAACAAACACTCTCCATTCAAGGGCCCATTGTCAGATAACCACCGCTGACAGGAAGGCAGCCCAGAAATGTCTGCTCTTTTCAAGAGAAAAAAGCTTCCTCCGCAATTCTCACTGGTTTCTATAGAATGAATTCCCAGGGAGATGAGAGGAAATAGAGGTCATCTACAAGGTCCGTCTCCTCTGCCCCTCTCATTTTCTATTTTAAACTGTGCTTCCGTTCTAGATATTTCACGCCTCCTGTGCTGGGTGGTACCGGTACCTTACACGGTGGGGTAGCAGGGTCCAGAGCACAAGACGCAGAGGGTACAGACACTGGAGCCGTACTGCCTGGGCACATGTCCGTTACTAATTAGCTGTGATCTTGAGCAAGCTACTTAACCCCTTTGTGCCTCAGTTTCTTCAGCTATAAAATGGGGACAATAATAGCACCCACCTTCAGAGCTGTTGTGAGGCTTACATGCGTGAGCATATGCAGCACAGGGCTTTGAATAGAGCCTAGCATGGAAGAAGGATCGGGTGAGTGTTAACTCTGTTTAGTACTGTCTTCACGTGCTTACCAAGTACTGCATGCACGTGTAAGCACACACACATGCTCACACAGTCTTAATCTGATCCTCAGCTTGCCGGGTATCACCCCCTTGTTATAGAGAATAACAAACTGAGGTTTACTGGCCCAAGACCAATCGGCTATGAGTCTTCTGTGAGCCAAAGTGTCCTTCAAGGGCTTCTAAATCACTGAATGGGATCTTAAATTTCCTTCCCTTTACCTATTGGGGAGGTTCCTTAGAGAAAAGATTGTATAAAAAAATGTTCTGAAAAAAATCACATACCTGTAAGCCATATGCAGTAGGGATCGCAACTGTTTAAAGTTTATCTTCCCCGGGTTTTATTACCATTATCTTTCTCTCACATGTCATTATTTCCATCCTCATACTCTTCCTGCTATCTTAAGCTTCCTTCTCTTTTTACTGACTACCCATCTTCAGTTTCTGGGAATGTAAATAAATTATGTCCATTCCTAGCCCCAGAACTTTAAATGAAGGATTTCTTTTGTCACCTTCTGTATTTATCACTTCTGTGCTGTTGCAATGCGATGACCGAGCAGTCACCCTGTAGTAATCCTCCTTCAACTGCAAGAGTGTCTGCAACAAACTGAATGTTCCTGTTGTTAAAATATTAAACTATCTGGGGAAAAGCCTCATCCCTCCTTTATGCATAAGTATGGTAATTGACTCACGTGGCCATGGTTGGCCAGCAGAGACATGGTTTCTAGTCTGTACACACTGCTGAGGCAAAGCCAAAGAGAAGAGTAGGGAAATTTGCTGCACGTATGTTAGGGAGGGTTTGAATTAAAAAGAAATTTGAATACGCACAGACGTACGATAAATGATCCATATGTAAAGCTTTTACACATCAAGTTACAATTCTGACTCTCAAGATGAGCTGGCGGATCATTCAGAGGAAAGCTACATTAAACGATTTTTAAGTTTATTTATTTACTTTGAGAGAAGTGGGGGAGGGGTAGAGAGGGAGGGAAAGAGAGAATCCCAAGCAGGCTCCGAGCTGTCAGCAAAGAGCCGGATTCGGGGCTCAAACTCTCCGGTGGTGGGATCATGACCTGAGCAGGTCTGACTATAACGCTCAGCTGCTCAGCTGACTGAGCCCCCACATAGAAAAGCTACGCTTTTGAAGATACTGACAAGCAAACTAGCATCATTGAGAGCCACTATTGCTAACTCAGTCTTGTAAGTTCTGCACTTTTCATGCTTTCATTTTTCCAACTTTTTTTTTCTTTCTAATTCCCGAATTTATGCATGTTCATTATAAAAATTTTGGAAAATGGGGGAAAGTATAACAGAGTAGAAATAAAATTTTACTCATGACTATCTCACCATCCAGAGAGAGAATCATGGTTAATATTTTGACATAGTAACACGGTAATATTCATATTTTACATATCCTTCTACTAATTAACTTGTCAATAAAAAGTTAAAATTATTTTTTCTTTCAATTTCCCCTTGATTACCAAGCAATGGATGGTCACTGAAATAAAGCCAGAAAGCACAGAAAAGTTGAAAGAAGTATAAACTAAAGCACCTAGCATTGTCCACTTTGGTATATTTTCTTCTACCCTTTCTTTTCATGACTTAAACAAAAATTTTAATGTTTATTTATTTACCTACTTTTTGAGAGAGAGAGAGAGGGAGAAAGTGAGCAAGGGACAGAGAACAAGAGAGAGAGAGAGAGAGAGAGAATCCTGAGGGGCAGAGAGAGGAGAGGGAGAGAGAGAGAAGTGGGGCTTACTCGGGGCTCATGTTTTACCTGAAGCAGGGCTCGAACTTACCTGATGTGGGACTTGAACTCACAAACTGTGAGATCATGACCTGAGCTGAAAGTCAGATGCTTAGCAACAGAGTCACCCAGGTGCCCTAATGTTTATATATTTTTGAGAAAGAGAGAGAGAGAGAAAGAGAGAGAGCTCACGCACGCGCATGAGTGGGGGAGGGGCAGAGAGACAGAGGGAGACACAGAATCTGAAGCAGGCTCCAGGCTCCAGCTGTCAGCAGAGCCTCACGTGAACCGTGAGATCATGAACCTGAGCTAAATTGGATGCTTAACTGATTGAGCCACCCAGGCGTCCCTATGACTTTTTTGAAAATGTTTTTTAGTATATATTTATTTTTGAGAGACAGAGAGACAGAGTGAGAGCAGGGGAGGGGCAGAGAGAGAGAGAGAGAGAGAGAGAATGAGAGAGAGAAAGATAGTATCCAAAGCAGGCTGCAGGCTCTGAACTGTCAGCACAGAGCCCGATGTGGGGCTCGAACGCACGAACCGTGAGATCATGATCTGAGCCGAAGTCAGACATTCAACCGACTGAGCCACCCAGGTGCCCCAACACACCTTTGATTACCGATGAAGTTGAAATGTTTTCAGATGTTTATGAACCATTTCGTTTTTTTTTTGAACTGTCCATTTTCTTTGCTGTACGAGGTATTTTTAAATACATAAATAATGAATTAGTGGAGAGGAGGTTAATCTAAAGCTCGTAAGTATGAGCCCCAGCCATTCCAAACTGGAGTTCTGCTTTACACGGGAGGAGCCAGAAGGCCAATCAGGTCTTTCTCTCTCCTCTCTGCCCCTCATGGCACGCAGTCAATCCCATCTTAAACTGCTACGCATTGATCTGAGCTGCTTAATATCTGATTTAACGTATTTAGTTTCATAAACCCTTTCTTGATTAAGTATGATGCTTATTTTGGTTTACTGTTTTTCCTGGGCGCAAGGCCACACGGGAATGTAGGAGTAGCAGCAGCTAGTGAGATGGACCAACAACAGATTAAAATCTGCTTTGCTTTGCTTTATCTGTAAGAATCTGGAAGTCAACTTGCTGCCTCCAGCCTGCCCACTGACAAGTGGACTGTTGGGAGAAGCCCCTCCCATGTTAACAGTGGCGGCTTCCAATGACCCACGTGGAGTCCTCGCCACTGTGGGCCGTGCAGCTCTTGCGTGGGGGCTGTGAGCGGAGCCCAAGCACAAAATGAGTGGGTCCTCGCACCTCTCCCGTTTCTTTACCTTCACAATTTGGCCACAGTGGGGTCAGAAGGGGGCTATCGAGCAGCAGGTAGCTTTTTCTTTGTTTTTTGTTTTTTTAAAAAACTTTTTTTTTTTTTTTTAAATTTTTTTTTTTTCAACGTTTATTTATTTTTTGGGACAGAGAGAGACAGAGCATGAATGGGGGAGGGGCAGAGAGAGAGGGAGACACAGAATCGGAAACAGGCTCCAGGCTCTGAGCCATCAGCCCAGAGCCTGACGCGGGGCTCGAACTCCCGGACCGCGAGATCGTGACCTGGCTGAAGTCGGACGCTTAACCGACTGCGCCACCCAGGCGCCCCTAAAAAACTTTTAAAAAATGTTTATTTTTGATAGAGAGAGGGAGAGAGTGAGGGAGCGAGCACAGGCAGGGGAGCAGCAGAGAGAGAGGGAGACACAGAATCTGGAGCAGGGTCCAGGCTCTGAGCTGTCGGCACGGAGCCCGACGCGGGGCTCGAACCCAGGAACCCACGAACGGCGAGATCATGATCTGAGCCAAAGTCATATGCTCAACCGCCTGAGCCACCCAGGCGCCCCGGCAAGGTAGATTTTTCTTAACCTGCGCTCTGAAGATTCTAATTACTCACACAAACCTGGATATGAAGCTGACATCAGCTTCCTTCAGTCACTTAGAAAATCTCGGTCAGCCTGAGTCCCTTCCCTTTCTGAGCTGACACCCTATACTTAGCAATTACAGTTAAGTGGCCACGCAGGCAGTGCTGTGGTGCAGGAACACGCCAGGGTGAATTACACACCCTCCCTCCCGTCTAACCAGAGCCTACTGACTACCTGCTTTCTTCTTTCCCTCCTTGGATATTTATTTAGTGCTTCTTGTGTTAGGTGCAGTGGATGACCCAAATACATGCATGGCATATCCCCTGCTCTCAGTGAGCTTGTAGTGCAGTGGGGGAGACACACGAGGCCTACGGCTAACTATAAAATGAGAGGGAAAGTGACAATGACCGCAAGAGATAGCGAAGAAAAAGCCACAGAGGCCCTTCCATGTAGTCCCACTTTCAGGCCTTTCCCTGAGGAGCCGTCGGAGACTCAAAGCCATGGACACTGCCAAAAGCACTGAGCGAAAGCACAGTAGTGAATCCCAAGGCCCGTGCACATTGCTGTCACACTTATACAGTGATATGTGATCACTCTAGAGACAGCATACCCCCCAATCTCACAATTACCCTTGATGGGAGGTATCCCTTCCTACTTCATAATGTGTAGAAACTAGAAATAATTTCATTAGCCAGAAAATACACTCATGTGCTAAGCCTGTTCCTTAAAGAGGAGATTCATCTTTCTAGCAACAGAGGGCATCTTGGTAGTGTCCACGTTTACGGTGTAGCTCCCAGGTCTGTGCCCCTGAAACTGCGTCCCCGCTGGGCCCTGGACACCTGACCACAGGGAGCAGTGGCTGACATTCTGTAATCTGTTCCACCCTTAGCTCTCGAACCTCTGCCTTGCCGCCACTGCCCCTGAGAGCAGCTGTCCTTTACCTGGCCAGCAGCCCTCTGGTTGTTGTGGACATCTACCTATTCAGGACCGACCTGAGCTAGAATGTGGCCATCAGGAGACACTCTCACCTAAGGACTCTGTTACCGGTGATATCGGAACAGGGAACCCAGAGTTGAGGGTCAATTCCATGCACCTGTTCTGGTGTGTTTCTAACTAAGATCAAACACATTCAGTATATAGAAGTCCTTTCATAGCTTCCCAAATAAACACTCATTTAATACGTAATTACTGAGCCTCTAGAATGTAGACACAGTCCTTCTCGTGGAACTCACCACAACTTTCCGAAACGGACAGATGCACCCCTTCCTTGAGAAAGTAAAGGCAGCCGGTGTGGCTCTGCAGGTGAGTGACAAGAGCAGAAGGTACAATTGCTGGCCTTTTATATAACCTACCTAACAGGGTGAAACTACCGAGGAGACAGAAGGTTCTCGGCGAGGGTAAGGGACACTGAGAAAGGGCCACGAATGGAGGGGGGTGGGCCGACAGAAGTTAATAAATTAAGAAGCAAATGAAGAAGGAAGACGTGAATCTGGGTGTTTGTCTAAGCATCCTGAAGACAGGAACCTTATTTATCTTGTTCCTGGCTGCACCCCTGGTGCAGAGAACACTGCTCAGCAAGCAACAGGTGCTCAAAAGATACATTTTAAGCGAATGACTGTTGGGACAGTAAGAATCATGACAATAATAAGGAAATTGGCCACTATCAACTGAGCACCTACCCCGTGCCACACCTGTGCCAGGTGCTTGGCCAGACTAACCTGAATCCAACAACATGCGAAGCTGGCATTGTTCTCCTCGCTTCACTGATGAGGAATCGAGGAATTAGGAGGTAGACAGAGGTTCATAAAACACCCAAGGTCTCTTGCGCACAGATGGACTTAAATGCATACCAGTGTCTGTCCGGAGCCTGTGTTTTCCCTGCTGTGTCACTGCCTCTCAAGCATGAATGTACTAGTAACTCAGGCTCCAGGCCCTTCCAGATGACTGGGCCACTGTGGGGTCTCCTGCTGTCATCATGCTTAGTCATCAAGCCCAAGCAGCCCCACGGGAAGGAAGCGCAGGTGTGCCACAAGGGGGCCAGCACGGGTGCACACCTATGAAGCGTGTTGACTGAAAGCGCCTTGTGTGTCGAGGCCTGCTTGGCCCAGTGGTGCGAACGAGGCCACTGTGACAGCTTCCGTCTCCATGTCCAGTGAACTCATTTCCGTGGCTTAGAGATACACCCGGTCCGGGCAGCCATGTCAGAGATGCATTTACTAGTTTCAGAAAAGGTGGCTGTGAACCGTGGGTGGCTCAGTAAAACCAGTTGGTGACACTAGGAAAGCAATCCAAGCATGTTGCAATAATGGCCCACAGCAGCTTCCCAGGACAAGACCATGCCACCTTCTAACCCAAACTTGGGTGATCAGAGCTCCTCGACCTAATATCTTTTCTTCAAAAAAAACCATTAAAAATTCTCCCCTTAAGACTTTCTCAGAACCTTCTCCCCATCTCTGTTTTTTTTTTTTAAAGGCAGGTTGATAAGGTACATAGCTACTATTATTTCTGAAAATTACTAAGACCTTAAAAGACTAGGGCCACATTCAGAATATCTATGCAACTTTGATCCTGTTCAGAAAATTACAATTGGGCACAGAGGTATTCTTAGAACCAGCACTTAAGCAAGTTTGTGTTTAGAATATGGTTAGAATATAGTTTGTTTTCAAGGCAAGTGGTTGCTAAATCTCCTTCCCTCTCGGGGTGCCTGGGTGGCGCAATCGGTTGAGCGTCCGACTTCAGCCAGGTCACGATCTCGCGGTCCGTGAGTTCGAGCCCCGCGTCGGGCTCTGGGCTGATGGCTCAGAGCCTGGAGCCTGTTTCCGATTCTGTGTCTCCCTCTCTCTCTGCCCCTCCCCCGTTCATGCTCTGTCTCTCTCTGTCCCAAAAATAAATAAACGTTGAAAAAAAATTAAAAAAAAAAATCTCCTTCCCTCTCTGTGAGAGTCTTCTCTGCCTGTAGTCTTCCGTCTACAAATTGTCATCTTCATGGCATACAGCTGTCCTTCCAGAACACAAGTCTGATTAGTTCGCTCGCTTTATACAACCTACCAACTTCTTCTATATAGTATATGTCAGGTGGCTATGGGATTTATCATCTGTCTGGGCCACTCCTGAGAGTTAAAGGGACAGCTCTATCAATTATTATGTTGGGGCAACAGGCCTAACCAGGCCTGTCCCTGGCAACCGAGGATCTATGGTCATCCCACAAAGAAGGTGCCTGTCAGCTCTCCCTGACCCTTCCCCACCCACACCAGCTTCCCAGAGGTACCTGCCCTTCCTGCACTTCCCAGAAGCACACCTCAGCTCTGGTTAACTTCTCTGCTGGATGAGTGAGTGTTCCTGCTCCCAGACCAGCTCCCAGAACAGCCTCACACATTCTCCGAGGCAGAGGTTGGTGGGGGGGGAGGCATGCAGTTTTAATAAGCCTTTCCTGGATTATCAGTATTTGTATTTATACACACTTCCCTCTCTAGGTTGTGAGCTCCTAAAGGTCAGGGGACTGAAATCACCCTGTGGATACCCCCAGTGTATAAAGAAGGGTGTTTCATCTGTCTTAGGTGCTCAGTGAATGTTAGCTGATAATGAATGAACAAATTCCATGACTAGAGAATGTTGCCTTTCCAATAAATACAGAGTTCTGGGTTATAAATAAATGTTTATGACTATCGTGTTTTATTAAGAGTCACTGACTGTCTGGCTATCATGGAAACTTCAGTCAACTTCCACATACGTGAGTGTATGGAAAAATAGTATATGAGTAATTTGTTTTCTCGGTGGTGAAGACGGTAACAGGCATATTTCATTTCCATTGTTCACTGGGGATCGTATTGCTCTGGGCCAAAATGCTGAACCTGCCGAGTGGTGACTAATGTCAGAAGTGCTCTGAGTTGTGTTGGGCCCAAGGGCACGCAGGGCTCCTAGCCTTTAATTCATATGTGGTGCTCTCAGACCCGCGACAAATTGCGGATCACTGTTTGCTACAGAGAAGACACGGTGTGAATTCTTGTGTGGCCCTTCCCTATCCAACCTGTTTCTTACAGTGGTGAACACCCAAGGGAAGTGGAAGGAAACTCCCCGAAGAAGACTGAAAAATGTCACCTCCCACGGGGTGAGCAATGGAGTACACACCCAGCAGTGTGAATTCCCTGTCTCAGTAATGTTTTCCCTCTCCCAAAGCCTTAATCTTGAAGTGATGAGCAATGATTGGTAAACTCTTAAATCTAGAGAAATCTGCATTTCCAGTTACTTTACAGAGTGAGGAAGAAAATGCCCCTCAGTAGTCATCCCCTATGACAGCTTTTTGACTGGCGTTGATCCTTGGCACACCTAACTGCATATAGTAGAGAGGCAGAGAGTAAGATCCGTGAATAAAGGAGACATGAAAGGTCAGAGGCGAGTCTATGAAAGTGTCACAGGTGAGTCACTAGGTGGTGGTGGCTGTTCCCACAGCCCCTGAGAACCAGAAGAAACCACAGCACAGGGAATTTTGGTTTAGAAACAGGACAAAATTTCCTGAGTGGGATGTTTAAGATCATTAAATAAATCACCAAGGGAGCTGGAGGTCCTTTAAAACAGAGCAGTTACCAAGCAGTCAGGGATGAGTTCTGTTTAAACCTGACCACTGCCTTGAACTCATGGAGATCATTAAGCTCTTCCCAAACCCACAGTCTCTCACGATACTCCATTAACTGCCAGCGAAAGATGAGCAGAACTCAGAACCAGAGGGGCCTCAAGAGGTCGTCTGACTGGCTCTCGTCAACCAGTATTTTTAGGGTTCACTAAGGACAAAAAGCAGTAATACCTGGAGGTGCCATCATTTCACCTGTCTCTGACAGTCAAGAACTTGTCCTAATGTTGAGTCAAACTTTCTTGGTTGTAAGATGGGGACAAGACATGTAAACACTTATCCACAATAAGCTAAGATCATCGCACTTTCTCAGGCTTTTCTAGGCTCCTCATGCTTCCAAAGCCATTGCTGGAAAGTTCAAGAAAATCTAAAAGACTGGGTGAAATCTGACTTTGACATGACTGCTCTGTACCCAGGTGGATTCTACAATGCCAAGTTTTGGGGTCTGAGGTATTAAATATTAAAAATTTTTTGTTTTAATGTTTTTATTTTGAGAATAAAATATTTTTATTTATGAGAGAGAGAGAGAGAGAGAGAGAGAGAGAGAGAAAGAGAGAAAGAGCATGAGTGAGGTAGGAACAGAGAGAGAGGGAGACACAGAGAGCAGGCTCCAGGCTCTGAGCTGTCAGCACAGAGCCCAATGCGGGGCTCGAACTCATGGACTGTCAGATCATGACCTGAGCCGCAGTAGGACACTCAACCAACTGAACCACTCAGGTGCCCCAATATTGAGGAGTTAGGGATGGAACATGGATGGAATTTTTACACATTTCTGCTCTACTCTCTCTCTCTCTCTCTCTCTCTCAGCCATAGCTAAGCTTCCAAGAATGCAAGCCACAGGGGGCACAGCTCTGTTGCTGGGGAGGTAAGGGAAAGAAGTAGCACACTTTTTACCCCAGGCTCCAGGGAGGACAGCGTCTGGGAGGCGGAAGGTGGGGCAGAAGGAGAATCAGAAGTCACAGCAGTAAACAGGCTAAGAGGATGGAGGGAAAAGGGAATAAAAACACACAGAAGAACTTCTCCTGAAAGTAACCCCAACCACTTGGAGGAGGCCTTGGAAGGATCTTTCTCCTGCTCCTGCTACAGTAGGTGAGTCAGCAGGACGCGTGCTAGCTGGGATGGAGAATGAACGCAAAGGGGTGGGAGGGGGTAGGGACCTGCTGGGAAGGTAGGTCATTGCCAATGAACTGACCACAGGTTTCTAGCTAAAACATATACTTGCAGCCCCCACCCAGCCCTCCCTCAGCTGTCACCTTCTCAGTTAGCACCTATCCCTATGGCTGCCGTCCTTCTGGTCCTTCTGACTGGCTCCTTCAGCAAGCCTTTCTTCCTTGCCTGGAGCTCTCCGTTCCATCAAGGTTGCCAAATGGCCTAGAAAAACCGCAAAGGCTGGTAGAGACTGGGGTGGTTCTCTAGAAGGCGAAAGAGGACAGGGAATTTGTTTTATGTTTATTTATGTTTGAGAGAGCAGGAGTGGGGGAGGGGCAGAGAGAGAGGGAGACACAGAATCCAAAGCAAGACCCAGGCTATGAGCTTTTAGCACAGAGCCTGACGTGGGGCTCGAACTCACGTGAGATAAAGACCTGAGCCAAAGTCGGACGCTTAACCGACTGAGCTACCCAGGCACCCCTAAATGCAAATTAAGTTAAAAAAATGTTTATTTATTTTAAGGGAGAGACAAAGAGCCTGAGTGCAAGTGGGGGACGGATGGAGAGGGATGGAGAGAGTGAATCCCAATCCCAAGCTGACAGCACAGAACCCAACGAGGGGTTCGAACCCATGAAACTGTGAGATCACGATCTGAGCCGAAACCAAGAGCCGGTCGCTTACCTGACTGAGCCACCCAGGAGCCTCTCAAATTAAATTAAATTAGAAATGTTCAAACTCCTACAGGTCAAGAAAGGAACTGACAACTAACCTTTTCTTTTGCCACCTGCTGGCACATTTTAACGTGGAAAATTCTTGGTATTATTTTGACAAAATAAGACTTTTAACATCCTCCCCCCACCAACCTACCACCGTTCAATTAATTTGGGGGAATCAAAAAGCACTTCCATTCCACATGCAGAAAATCCGACGCTGCTGAAGTGACTGAAATCATTACCCTTTTATTCTTTAACAAAGTAACCCATGCAGAGGACTGGAAAAACCCCACAAAACTAAAAGCAACGGTCCCTTGACCCGCTGCTCCTTTCTTTGGTGCTTGTTTCGGATCGCTTCTATTTCTAGTTCTTCAATCACTGAATAATACGCTTAGGCTGTTCTTTCTGACTTTATCAGGTTTAGACGTTAGCCTCTGTCTTCCTTTCATGGCAGATCTGCATGTCTATCACTAGGAAGCCCCTCTCTCCTCCTCATCTATACCTTCATCAGTACAGCTCTATCACTCTTGATCATCTTTATTACTTTAAATAACAGATGCATCCTTTTCACTTTATTCTGTCAAGAAACCATTTCTTTCTGGCTCACCATGTGAAGTAAGGATATCGGCATCCAGCTCCTTTTAGCGCTTCTGGCTTCCCTCCAGCTCCTGCCTCCTGTCAGCTGTACTTTCATATGCTTGGGGGCTGAGAAGAATGCGTCTTTTGTGACATCTCCCGTCATGGGCTCTTGACTGTACCTCCAAAAGGTGCTTCTGTCTCAGACACCCCTCTCTCAGTCAGTGCTACCCCAGCTACCAGGGGCTCCGGCCAGGTATCAGTCCTGTGGTCCCCTTCTGTCTCACGTGAGCCCTGTCATTCTCACTGTGTCCACTGCTAACATGCTAGTGCAGGTGACCACCTTTGATGTTCCGGACCAGCCATGCCCTTGTCCCTGCTACAGTCCATCCTCTACAAAATGGCCGGGGTGATTTTCTTTCCTGAAACATAAATCAGCTCACATTGCTCCCCTTGCTAAAAAAATAGTCTCTCTCCCTGCAACCCCCTCACTGTTGCCCATAAGGCCTTAAGTGATCTGCCCTGGGCTATCTCTAACTTCCATTCCCTGCCCTCCCCCCTCAGGCACACTGCTCCAGCAGGACTGGCCCTTATCTTTTGACCATCACAGAGAATTCCAGTTTTAGGATGTTTGCTCCCGCTTGGGAGAACCCCCGGTCTTTTCCCTGTCATTATTTAAATCCTAACTGGAGCGTCCCTCCTTCTGAGAGGTCTTTCATGACAGCAGAGAAACCTCCTGACCCCAGCTATGCTCTATCATCATGTTATCCTTCTTCTTCATGGACTCGAGACATTATTTTACTGATTTATGTGTGTTTATTGTTTACCTCCCTTCCTAGAATGTGAGTGCTGAGGGCTACTTTGTTCACTGCCTGCATCCCGGTCACCTAGAGGAGTGCGCCTGGAATATAAAAAGCATTAAAAAGATTCATTATTACCAACTCGTGTTTTGGTAGGGTCTCTATGCTTTGTGTAAGATTAAGTTCAAAAGCTGGAAATCAAGCAGTGTTTTATTATTGCAACCATGTATTATTCATTACTTAATGGAGTGCGTAAGTAATGTCCCCAAATACATTCTCTCTTAAACTCCACCCGCCCCCCCATTTACAAATTGCCTTTTCTCTTTCATGATCTAGTTTTTATGGTTAGATAAAACCCTCTGAATCCCCCTTTCCCTAGGTACCATTCATTGAAGTCCTCTACCTCCTTGCTCTGAGCTACACTGATTCCACACCTGCCACTTGGACTTTATTTCCCTCGTGATTTGGACCTACTACCTCTCGGCTCTCATCTCTTCCTGCTTCTTCTTTTATTACCGTAGTTTGTTGGAATACATCTTCAGAACATTTCCTAAGAAAGGGTGTATGAAAAGTCCCTGTTTGTCCGATTGTGTTGTTTCCCTTTCTCACCTTTTCCTTTCTTTTTCTTTATTAAAGATTTTTTTGTTTTTTAAGTAATGCCTACACCCTACCTGGGGCTCGAACTCACAGCCCTGAGATCAAGGGTCACAGGGTCACAAGGGTCTACTGACTGAGCCAGCCAGGTGCCCCCTGTTTTCTTTCTTTCTTTGCTTGCTTGCTTGCTTCCTTCCTTCCAACTTCACACTGGACTGACACTTCCCTGCTGGGTAAAGAATTATCTGGTTTGACAACACTTTCTCCTCAGGGCTTTAAACACAATTTTCCATTGCCTTTTGGCACTCACTATAAGGGGAGAGAATTCACATGTCCACACTTTTAGGTATAATTCCAGTCTCAATTAAGACTTCGCACAAAAGATGTTTACAGTAGACAGAGGGAACACAATTGTTTCAGTCCTGGCAAGGAATGGTTGCTCAGACTGGTGCATACAAGACAAAATTACGTCAGGTTAGCAAATTTAACTGACTCTGTTTGAGTTATAGTATGTTAAGCAAATAAACTCAGTTTGATTCCTTCCAAATGTAGGCACTGCGTCTACACATTGTTCTCTTGATCAGGCTACCTACCGTCCTGCGTCGTTCCTAATACTTTTCTTAGCAAACCTCTTCTTTCCAGTACTCCCAGTTCACTTTCATGGCCTTTGGCACAAGTGCAACTGCTTTTCGTTACCCATTTGCACACTTGGTGTGGTAAGGAACGGGGTCTGGCTTACTGCTGTATCTCTGGCACCTAACTAACCTAGACAAGGCCTGGCATTTTTGAGCCGGGGCTCATTGTCATAGGCTGGGGAAATGAAAGCAAAGGCATACAAGGTGAGCCGCTGTTGAAGCCCAGAGAAAGTCAAGACGCTTACCCTTCTCGAGCTTTTTAGGCCCCTGGTCCTAACATAAAGGCAGTGGCTCTGAGAGATCATGAGCTTTGGAGTTGGAGAACTTGAATCTGACTCTGCTTTGCCACTTATCAGCTGTGTCATCTTGGGTAAATCATTTATATGTTCTGCTTTTATTTATTTTTAAATTTTAATTCATTTATGTGTTTGGAACCCCACTTTCTTCCTGTAAAATGGGGGTAAGTACATCTACTTTGTTGTAGAGGAACTTTGAGGATTAAATCGCATACTTTATATAAACTGGCACAATAGTAGGATCTTTTTTTAAAAATTTTTTTTAATGTTTATTTATTTTTGAGAGAGACAGAGACAGAATGCGAGTGGGTTAGGGGCAGAGAGAGAGGGAGACACAGAATTGGAAGCAGGCTCCAGGCTCCGAGCCGTCAGCACAGAGCCCGACGCGGGGCTCAAACTCATGAGCTGTGAGATCATGACCTGAGCCAAAGTTGGACGGTGAACCGACTGAGCCACCCAGGTGCCCCCACAATAGTAGGATCTTAAGAAGCAGTTGTTGCTATTATTGATACAAATAAAAGCCATAAAAAGTGGACACATAGAAATCAAACCTAAAGCACTAATTTGGATGAAAAATCCAGTCCATATTCTGTGAAATAAGACTAAGCATGACAAAAATATTCTAGAGTAAAACTGAAATAATTAACAAGTATCTAAATGATCTGAGGTTCCTTTCGGTCCAGACCAAATGTCCTTCATGTTTCCTGTGGCTCTGCCCCTACCGCCATCGACTGATCTGGTCTATATAGCTCCGTCCATTAAAAAATCATTAGGCAGAAGCCTCAAGCTACCAAGTCTTACATTCGATTTCTTTTGTATCCTTTTACTTAGTGATGAACATTTTGAGTAAAAGGTAGAAATTAATAAGGTGTTATTATAAGTTTTACATTTATAATATGCTTT
Organism: Lynx canadensis; assembly: GCF_007474595.2. Lineage (NCBI taxonomy): Eukaryota > Metazoa > Chordata > Mammalia > Carnivora > Felidae > Lynx > Lynx canadensis. The sequence continues at coordinate 20,086,648 of NC_044316.2, forward strand.
GATTACACAAGATTAAATATACATGTGGTGTGACTGCATACAACACGGGAAGTGACTGTTGGGGTGATTTACGGATATCGACCTCATTATTTTAGTCCTATTGGATGTGGTGAGTGCTCTGTCTGCCCAGGGGCTTCCTCTTTCCATCCCATTCCCTCCAGGTGGTCTTGCCTCTATTACCTTTTGAGGGTTCCTGTTCCTTTCCTTTGGAGCTTGCCCAGATGGCTGCCCCTTGGGGAGATGACAGCTAGCCTGAAGGATCCGGAATGAACTCATCACACAGACTGGAGGATTCCCAGGCCGCCTCTCTGCTCAACTACCCCGAGTGGCAGCCAGCCCAGAGTGTGTTCATGTACCCACAGCAATGGAAAAGAGAAGAGGACTTTTGAAAAGGTAGGTTCCCGTTATGCTTAACCTCAAGGAAGCGTCGTTTTATTTTGGTTTGTGGTCAATCAATGCCCTCCCCTGAGAGACGCGGCAACAGGGGAGGTGCAGAAACAAGGCAGGCAGGAACCTCAAAGCCACAAAAAGCCTTACATTTGATTCCTTTTTGCCTACTAAAGGGAATCCACTAATAGAATAAGAGAACAAAACTGCAATACACTTAGCTTGCTGCCAGGTAGATCAGGGGTGAGGCAAGGAGAAGGAAGAGGAAGCATGTCAAGCATCTGTTTTCTCAAATGTGCAAGACAAAGAACAGCATGGAACCGGCAAGCTTGCCACTCTGCCCTATTTGCTATTTGGGTTCCAAGGACTGGAACTGATGGCAAAGTTTTGAAGCTTTGTATTTAAAGGAACCTGGGTCCCCTGACCCTCTTACCCCTCTGTCCAGGATGGACACAACACAGGACAGCCACTTTAGGAATCTGCATTAGCCACCTGCCAAGGCTTCCTGAGGACAATGTGATGTTCTAACTCTAATCTTTTATATAATAAAGGTGGAAGAGATTTCTCAATGGTACAAAACTCTAAAGAAAATTCGGTAACACATATCAAAGACACCTCACACCCTGTTCAGGATATCAAAATCACTTATCGGACTAAATATGATGGTAGTCCGTGTGCCTAAGAAGTGTGCTTCTACAAGTTAGTATCCGTATTTTCTCAATCTGATAAACATCAGCTTTGATTTATTACTGCTACTCCTTTAAAAAGAGTCAGTGACTCAGAGCAGAGATAATGTGCAATATCTAATAGTTAATCAAGACTTGTCAGGTGCTCGGATGTTTATTTTATACCTTTCATTTTGCCAAAGGTGTCCTTTCAGGTTTGAGTTCTGTTCTTCTGAACAGATGGCTATCATGTAACTAACAATGCTGAGTTTATTTACCAAGGATTTGTGGTCTAGTCACAAAAAAGTGAATATGATTGACCTTCCACTGGTGACAGGTGAAAACTGAGCCTAAATAAGAGGCCGGCAGATGGAACTTTGAACATTCAGAAAGAGGTTTCAAAGAGACCCTAGAGTCGGTTGTTAGAATGCTTCGGTTTATAAAACATAAGAAATGCTTGGCAGAAATTGTATATAAGAAGGTAACAGAATATGGCTTTGAAATTTCGTATACATAAAATAAGTTACTTGGTGAAAATATTTCCCTTTGTTAGTGGTCCTAAGTTCTTTTTCAACCACATGAGAGGTCCAATAAGCTGCTATCAAATGACAGGCGGTTCCACGGGTAGTGAGTCTCAAGGCTATCAGAATCCCTGTGTGCACAGGGTTTAAGAACTGCACCCTGGTCTTCTCAGGACCCCCAACTACTTCCCAATGACAGAATTACTGCTTTTATGGCCAGCAGAGTAACAACTGTAGAACTTTGCTCACCCGGGAATTGGGATTAGCCAGCTGAGTTTAGAACACATCTGCAACTGGTTTCAGGTTCTTACACCACACACGGCAGGAACTGGTCTTTTTGAAAATGTATGGTACAAAAAAAATTAAACTTTTGAGTTTAAAACCATAGAATTTCACATAGAAAGAGAAGGTAATATTTTAAAGATCAGACTATACTTCCATTCAATCTTATTATTATTTTTTAATAACTTGGCTTTTGCCCCCAGTGCTTTACTAACGGCACTTCCAAAGGCCACCAAGTCAAATGGACTTTTCTGGGGCTTAATCCCCTTCGCTGGTGAGGCATCTGGCCATGTTGCTCCTCTTCTTTCCAAGAGATGACTTCACCCAAGCCTCCTTCTATCCTGCTGACCTCCCACCCATGACACCCAGGAGTTGCCTCGGGTTCCAACCTGGTCCCTCTTTTCAGTCTACATGTTCTCCTTGGTGACTTCTTCCAGCTTTGGCATCAATTCAAACTCATTAAACTGCCTTCCAGTCTTTGATGATCGGTCATTCTTCCACACCTTTCTGGTAGTATTTCTTTTCTTTTTAAATGTTTATTTATTTATTTTGAGAGAGGGGGAGAGGGAGAGAGGGAGAGAGGGGGGAGAGAAGGCTGGAGAGAGAGAGGAGAGAGAGAGAGAGAGAGAGAGAGAGAGAGAGAGAGAGAGAGAGAGAGAGAATATATATCCCAAGCAGGCTCTGGGCTTTGAGCATGGAACCCGACTCGGGGCTCGATCTCAAGAACTGTGAGATCATGACCTGAGCTGAAATCAAGAGTCAGAGTCATGACTGAGCTCCCCCAGGAGCACCCTTTCTGCTAGTGTTTCTTGCCACTCCCATCCACACAGCCTCTCACGCCGCCACACGGGACTACTTCTCACTGTTCTCAGACAGGACCCACGTGCTTTCAAATATTTCCTTTATGGCTTTGTTTATGCTTTCTTCTACCCAAAATACACTGCCCCATCTCATCTGCACATCCCTCCCTAGGCCCCAGATCCCAGGCCCACGTTTGTTAACTGCGTTATTGACATATCACTGATATACGATAAACTCCACATATTTCAAGTATGTAACCTGACTAGTTTTGAGGTGTGTGTATACCTGTGAAAGTATCACCACACTCAACATACCCATCACCTCCAAAAAAAGTTTTCCAGTGCTCCTTTGCAATCCTGTCTTCCTGCCCCTCCCCGCTCACTCTCTTTTCCTAGACAACCACTAATCTGGTTCCTGTTACTATAATTTGTATTTCCTAGATTTTATATCAATGAAGTCATAGTATGTACACTTTTCAGGTGGACTTCTTTCACTAAGCATTTGTTTTGAAATGAATTTTGAAATTCACCCATGCGGTAGTGTGGTTGCACAGTTCATGTTTTTCATTTCTGAGTAGGGGTCGCCTAGATGGACCACACTTTACTTATCCATTCACCTGCTAATGGACGTTTGGATTGTTCCTTGGTATTTGGTTGCTACAAATAAAGCTGCTGTGAACACTTGTGTGTAAGTCTTTACATGGACATTTGCTTTCATTTCTCTTGGTTAAATACCTCACAGTGGCATGACTTGAAATATATGGCAGGCATGTGTTTAAACTAAAAAAAAAACACACTGCCAAATTATTTCCCAAAGTGATACAATAAAGGTGACAATATAAATTATTCAATTAATACAAATTTCCCAAATGGACAGTACAGTTATCCAAAAATTGTTCAATAGCACCAAATCCTATCTTAGGGAGAAAGCATTCAGTCTTTCATTATTAAATACAGTAGCTTTAGATTTTTCATAGATGCCCTTTATCAGATTAAGGAAGTTACTTCTATTGTTAGTTGGCTGGAGTTTTTATCAGAAATGAATGTTGAATCTTGTCAAGTGCTTTTTCCGCATCTACTGAGATATCTGACGGTTTTTCCTTTTAGTTTTATTTATATGGTAAATTACATACATTGATTTTTACATCTCCATTTCCAATGAATACTGCTGTAGTTGTCTTTCCTTATCATATTTGCTTCTGGTTTTGGTATCAGGGTAAGGCTGGCCTCAGAGGATGAGTTGGGAAGTATCCTCTCAATTTTCTGGAAGAGTCTGTACCGAACTTGTATAATTTCTTTCATAAGAATATAGAATTCACACCGGTGAAGCCATCTGGACTTGGAGTTTTCTTTGTGGGAAAGTTTTAATTACTAATTTAACTTCTTTAAGAGGCACAGAACTATTCTGGTTATTTATTTCCTCTTGTGTGACCTTGGGAAGTTTGCTCCTTGCAAGGAATTTGTCCATAAGTCATCAGACTTACGGGCATAAAATATTAATAAAGATATTCCTGGTGATCTTTTTAATATCTACAGAATCAGCATGCATGTCTCATCTTGGTATTGGTAATTAGTGTCTTCGGTTCTTCCTCATTACCTGACTAGATGCTTATCAATTTTATTTTGGTCTCATTGATATTTGCTCTTGTTTTTCTGTTTTCTGTCTCATTGATTTCAGCTCTGATCTTTATTATTGTGCTTCTTCTGTTTGCTTTGGTCTAATTCGCTCTTATTTTTTCTAGTTACTTGAAATGGAAGCTGAGGTTACTTATTTGAGACCTTTCTTCTTTTCTATTCTAGGTATTTAGTGCTATAAATTTCCACCTGAGTGTTCTTTGAGCAGCATTACACAGATGTTGATATGCTGTGTTTTTATCTTAATGCAGTTCAAAATGCTTTCTATCCGTCCTTTTAATTACCTCTTTCACCCCTGGGTTACTTTGAAGTGTGTTATTTAGCTTCCAATTATTTAGGGATTTAGCAGAGATCTTTTTGTTATTATTTCATTATGGCTGGGATCTATGAATCCATTATATTAATTGTGACCTGTGTCATGGTCCAGACAGAATGCAGTCTATCTTGGGAGATATGTCTGGAAAGAATGTGGGTTCTGATGCTGTTAGGCAGAATGCTCTATAAATGCTAATTAGGACTATTTGGTTGATAGTGTTCTTCAGGTTTTCTATATGCTTTCTGTTGATTTGTTCTATCAGTTATTGAGAGAGGGGTATTGAACTTGGATTTGTCCATTTTTCCCTGCAGTTCTACCAGTTTTTGCTCCCTGTATTTTGAAACTCTTATTAGAGGCATAAACATTTAGGTTTGTTATATTCTCTTCAGGAATTGACCCAATATTACTTTGTTACTGCTATTTTTTAAACTGATAATTGTCTTTTAAAAAGAATTAAATAACAAGGAAAGAATCTGATAATATTTACTCATGTAGCACTTATTTCTAATGACCTTTATTCATTTGTGGAGATCTACATTTCCATGTGCTATATATAATTTATTTGTTTATTTATTTTTTATTTTAGAGAGAAAGAGTGAGAGCAGGGGAGAGGGGCAGGGGAGAGAGAGAGAGAGAGAGAGAGAGAGAGAGAGAGAGAGAGAGAGAGAGAGAAAACAGAATCCATGCCAGTGTGGAGCCAGATACAGGGCTTGATCCCAGGACTCTGGGATCATGACCTGACCCGAAATCAAGAGTCAGATGTTCAACCAACTGAGTCACTCAGGTGGTCCAAACCTTTTTTTTTTTTAAGTTTTTTTTTTTTTTTTTAAGAGAGAGAGAGAGAGAGAGAGAGAGAGAGAGAATATGAATGAATGAATGGGGGAGGGGCAGAGAGAGAAGGACACAGAGAATCCCAAGCAGGCTCCCCACTAGCAGCACAGAGCCCTACGTGGGGCTCAAACTCACAAACTGTGAGATCATGACCAAGAGTCAGATGCTTAACCTGTTGAGCCACCCAGGTGCCCTCCATGTGCTCTATTTTTATTCTGCCTAATGGACAAAGTCTTCAATTCATCTTCATTTTGAAAGGTAGTATTGCTCGGTATAGAATTGTAAGTTGACAGTTTTTTCCATTGGTATTTCCATTGGAAAGATGTTGTTCTGGGGTGTGTGGCTGGCTCAGTTGGTAGATCATGCAACTCTTAATCTCAGGGTCATGGGTTTGAGCCCCATATTGGGTGTAGAGATTACTAAAAAAATAAACTTAAAAACCAAGAAGATGCTGTTCCATTGTTTTCTTGCTTTCATTGTAACTAATGAGAAATCTGCGATATCTTTATCTTTTTTCCTTTGTACATACTATGTCCTTTTCCTCTGGCAGCTTTTAATATTTAATTTTTTACTATTGGTTTTGGGCAATCTGTGATATGCCTTGGTGTAGTTTCTTCATGATTTCTTGCATGTAACTTTTAGGATCTGTGGGTTTATAAAATTTTTGTTAAATTTGGAAAATTTTCAGCCATTATTTCTTCAAATTTTTTTCACTCTTCCCCTCCTTTGGTGGGGACTTCATTTACACATGAAGTTGTTCCACAGTTCACTGGTGATCTATTTCTTTTCCAAAAAATTTCTCTTTCTTGCCTGTGTTTCATTTTGGATGGTTTCTACTGCTGGGTCTTCAAGTTCACTAGACTTTATTTCTGCAATGCCTAATATGCTGTTAAATCCATCCAGTGTATTTTCATGTCTAACACTGTAGTTTTCACTTCTGGAAGTTTGATTTGGGTCTTTTTGGATACCTTCTGTGTCTTCAACGGTTATAATGCAGTGATAATAACCATTTTAATAGCCTTGTTAGCTATTTCTAACATCTGTGGCAATTCTGAGTTGGTTTTGATTGATTTTTCTTCTCATATTGGGTTGTATTTTTCTGCTTTCCTGCAGGCCTGCTATTTTGATTGAATGCCAGATATTGTGAAATTTACCTACTTACATGCTGGATAATTTTGTATTCCTTTAAATATACTTGAGCTTTTTCTGGGCTGAAATTATTTGGAAATAATTTGATCTTTTTTTTTTTTTTAAGTTTTTATTCATTTTTTTAAAGTAACCTCTATACCCAACATGGGGTGTGAATTCCCCACCCTGAGATCAAGAGTTGCAGTCTCTACTGAATGAGCCAGGCAGACGCCCCTAACTTGATCTTTTTGGGTCTTGCTTTTAAGATTTGTTAGAGGAGGGGCACCTGGGTGGCTCATTCAGTTAAGTGTCCAAATTTGGCCATCATGATCTCGTGGTTCATGAGTTCCAGCCCTGCATCAGGCTCTCTGCTGTCACTGAGGAACTTGCTTCGGATCCTCTGTTCCCCTCTCTGCCCCTCCCCTGATCACATCCTCCCTCCCTCCCTCCCTCCCTCTCTCTCTCTCTCTCAAAAAATAAATAAATGAATGAATGAATGAATAAATAAATAAAACTTAAACACAACAAAAGGCTTTATCAGGGGAAGCCAGAGCAGTGTTAAATCTAGGGCTAATTATTCCCTAGTACTTAAACAAGACCCTTCTGCATGCTATATGCAATGCCCTGTTAATTATGAAGTTTTCCAGTCTTGCTACTGGGGACTGGCACTACTCCTCACTCTCTGTGAGTGCCAGGCATGATCACTGTTGACATTTTTGCATTATTCTTTTTTTCTCAGGTAGTTTTCTAATACACATGCACTGATCAGTGTTCAGATGAATACTTAACAGGAATCCCTGCAGATTTCCTGAGTTCTCTGTGTAGCTGTATCCTCTGTTACCCTGTCTTGCAAACTTTAGCGGCCTTGGTCTCCCGATCCCCAGGTTCCACAATGGTTCCCCCTCCGTGTGCTGAGGCCTGGATATTCTCTCAAGACAGTAAGCTGGGGCAACTGCAGGGTTCATCTCATTTGCTTGTTGTCTCTCATAAATCATTATCCTTTACTGTCTGATATCCAGTGTCTTGGAAACTCCTGTTTTATTTACTTTGTCTGTTTAGAGCTATAATCAGAAAGGAGAGTAAATCTCATCCTTGTTATTCCATTTTGGTTAGAAGTGGAAGTCTGCCACTTTTTTTTTAAATAATTTTTTAACATTTATTTATTTTTGAGAGACAGAGCACAAGAAGGGGATGGGCAAAGAGAGAGGGAGACACAGAATCTGAAGCAGGCTCCAGGCTCTAGGCTGTCAGCACAGAGCCCGATGTGGGGCTTGAACTCAAGAACTGAGAGATCATGACCTGAGCCGAAGTTGGAGGCTTAACTGACTGAACCACCCAGGCGCCCTGGGAAGTCTGCCACTTTTAACTTAGAGATCTCTGTGTAAGCCTAATACAAATTCCACTTCTCTTTGATGAAGTTTTCCCAGAACATTTTCCCCATGTCTTACTCCTGTCAATATACTCTGACTTTAAAGTGCTTTAAGCCACTTTCTTTAAACTTCTACAAACTTATTACCAGTTATACACTTGTCTCCTTTGATAGATCACCAACTTCTTGATGGGAGGAGTTTGGTCTTTGTATCCCCATGTGTGAAGATGATATCTGATGTGTGACTGAGCCTCAAGAAATATTTTTTCCCTGTTTCTTGGTGCTGGCTAACCAGCACTGACTTTCATTTTATTTTTACCATCTTAGCCATTTGTAAATGTAGAGTTCAGTACTGTGAAGTTTATTTACAGTGCTGTGAAACACTGCCAGAACTTTCTCATCATTATGCAAATAGAAATATATATTTTTTTAACTGAATGAACAAACGTGGTGCAGACCTTTAATTTTACAGATAAGCCATGGAACAAAAAAGTTTGATCTGCTCAAGAGCTTAGAGCTAGCTGATGGCAGAGCTAGGCCAGGAGCCACACTGTCTGTTTCCTGTCAAACATGCATTTCTACTGGGTCTGTTAACTCACTGCATATGCTAAACACAAAGACCGAGAACCATTCTGCATCAAAGAAGCCTCAGATGTGGAAAGCCAGAAGTTACTAATTCTGAATGGCATAATTTAGCTAGGCTGGGCTTGATTCCCCCCCCCCCCCCATTTCTTTTGGTCAGCAAGGAATAGAATATCTCTTAACAACTTGTTCCCTGATTTTTTTTTTTTTTTATGACAAGGAGTTCTCTGAGCCATCTAGTCCTATAAAGTTGCTTTCCTTTTCCATTTCGTACAAAAATTTCTTTTCTCTTTACAACCTCAGTCGGATTCTTTTCATTTTGTGTGATATCTCTAGGCCTGACACCTCTCCTCCTAAGACCAGGATATAACTCCTTGCTTCATTTGGTAATGATTCTATCTTACCAAGGATGGTGTGTGGATCAAGCTGATTTTTTTTTTCTCCACTATGAAAATTTTATGTGAATCTACTGGTTACTAGCTGCTTTGTTTCTGGAAGAAAAGATATCCTAAAATAATCTCATAACTTTTAGATATATATATTTTTTGGTTTTCACATTTAAAATGACAATTATAGAAAATGTGCCATTCCATAATTTTTGAGACAAGTTACAAAGGAGTCTGAGCCTTTCTTATTACTACTGCGCTTCACAGATCTCATGACTAAGGAGACATTTGTTTGGTCCAGGAGCTCTTGCACAAAGGGTGCACATGGGTTCTTCTGGGTTCCTTTCCACACAGCACCTGTTCGTAGTTAGGACCCACTTCTCAGCCTCTAAGCTGGGAGCCGGCTTATGCACACAGCCTCTCGTTGTAGTTTTGAAGTCTTTTACTCATTCTGCAGTTGCTGATCTGAGCAGGAATCCCTACATTTTGCACCCCTGTCAGCTTACTGATAAGGAGAGTCTGAAATTACTTGGAGTTCTTTTGTTGTTAAAAATAAGTTAACGAAAAGCTGCAACCCCCAGCATACAGTGTATCCATGGCTGTTCTGGTAGCTCTTTTAGTTGATTTAATATCCTGAATACCCATTCACTTGTGTCCCTAGACGTATGACATTGCTTAGAGCTGTAATCCTGTAACCAGTACAAGGCAAGAGGTGTTCATTCATAAAGGGAAGGAGACTGTAATGGAGTTCTTCCTTTCTTTCACACACAAGGAGGGCTAAGTTACCATCTTCTGGCAGGCAAGAGCATACATCAGTGGGGAAGGGCTTAGAGTGTCCTGCAGCCAGGGGGCCCCTGCGGCCAGCCTCAGTGTCCAGGAGTCCCCAGCGGGAGCCCGCTGAGTGCCGGCCACTATTCCAAACACCAGGGCAACTGGTGTGAACAGCTCAAGTACAGTTCCTGCTAACTTGGGGGCTTATATTCTAGCTGGAACGCATGGGATAAAGAACGAAGTAAAGGTATAGTGCCAGAAGGAGATGAGAGCCGTGGGGAACAGTTAAGTAGGGCTGGGGGCAGGGAGCATGGGGTGGGGGGTGGGGGCTAACTGTTATTCTCTACCAAGATGGGCAGGGAAGGCCTGATGGGATGACAAGGGAGTAGAGGTGAAGGATGTCCCTGTCAGAGTAATACTGTGGTTGAGTAATACTTCCAGTTTCTAGTACTATGGAAAGTGGGCATTTCTCTCTGTGTCTTCCTGTGTATCTCTACTGGGGACACTGAGGATGGTAAATTGTGGTCACTCACTTTCCTCTCACCATAAATCAGATGTTTTTGATAATTATAATTTTGACTGGCCCAAATACTCCATGAAGGAGATGGACTATAATTTAATTAACAAATCCTTTACAGTTAGCTATCTACATTGTTTTCACCTATTGTATTTTCATTTGTTTTACGCTTTTAGTTGTTACATACACTGCTGTCATTAGAAACCAGGCATCTCAGGAAAGCAGTTTGGGAATGCAGAGGAAGGGCCATGAGAACACATATTTGGGGTCCAGGACAGAGGAGAGGGAGACACACATGGGAGCGGCGGGCAGGCGGTGAGCAGTGACTGTTGGATGAGAAGGGCCAGGAGCAGAGGCCTTTGACTTCCGCTACCTCAGGTCAAGAGGCCTCATTTCCCCTGGCCCCCTGCCTGTGCTTCCCGGGACAAACCAATGGCCTGCTTATTGGTCTGAGTCTACTCTTGAGTTAAAAGAACAGAAGCAATGATGTTCTTTAAAAAATTTTTTTAATGTTTACTTATTTTTGAGAGAGAGGGTGGGGGGGAAAGGGTCAGAGAGAGAGAGAGAGAGAGAGAGAAAGAGAGAGAGACAGACAGAATGTGAAGCAGGCTCTAGGCTCCGAGCTGTCAGCACAGAGGCTGACACGGGGCTTGAACCCATGAACCGCTGAGTTCAGGACCTGAGCCGAAGTCGTATGCTTAACCGACTGAGCGACCCAGATGCCCCTGCAATGGCGTTTTTTAAGTTAAGCAGATATTACAGATACTGCTAAACAAACAAACAAACAAAAAACCCCAAAAAACAAGAAGCAGGTGGCACTGACTTCAGGCTTTCATCCACAAAAACAAAACAGGAAAAATAAGTTTTTATGCTTATGAGTTGGGGTTATAATTGAGGTTTCCAGCATCCAGACAGGCAAATGCCTGGACAGCTGCTTAGGGCAGATGGGTCCTTTGACAGCTTAATATCGCTGAGTTTCTGGTGACTCTGCAGTCAGGGCAGCCAACGTGAGACCATCTGTTTACTAGTGGGCAGAAAAGCTCACGACCAGCAGGTAGCCACTGCTGAGGATGAGACACAAACCCAAAACCGAGTCAGCCATTTTCATAACCTCTGCAAAGCAAACTGGCCTGGTGGGCCGCTGGCACCACCACCAGAGACAAGGGCTACGTGCCTACAAAACACGACCACTCGGAACGAGGATATGCCCAGAGGTTTTAGGTTTGTAACGTTTTTTTATTTTTATCTTTTTTTACTTAAAAAAATATGGGGCGCCTGGGTGGCCCAGTCGGTTGAGCGTCCAACTTCGGCTCAGGTCATGATCTCAGAGTTCATGGGTTTGAGCCCTGTGTCGGGCTCTGTGCTGACAGCTCAGAGCCCGGAGTCTGCTTTGGATTCTGTGTCTCCCTCTCTGTCTGCCCTTCCCCTGCTCACGCTCTGTCTCTCTCTCTCTCAAAAATAAACATTAGAAAAAAAAATTTTTTTTTTTGAGTATAGTTGACACGATGTTACAGTTGGTTTCAGGTGTGTCCCAAGAGGTGTTATTTGGGTTTATTTCAAAGTATTCAAATGCCATAAGATAGATCATTCACTCAGAAAGCTTTTTTGTTCTTTTGTACTTTTCTAAATGGGAAAAGAGAATATCCAGGAATTCAGGCCTATATAATAGGCCTAAAAACTAGCTGTCATTTGTTTATTATTAAAAATGAAAAAATTTTTTAGATAAGTAACACATATATTTAATTGCAAAAGGTTTACAAGGAAAAATAAATAAATCTCCCACCTACCTTTCTCCTAGTACCCTATCTCCCCTCTTTCCCTCCAGAGATAACATTGTTACCCATTTCCTGCATATCTTTCCAGATATTGTCTATAATATACATAATCATGTATGTATGGATACATATATACACACACATATAAATGTATACAGATATGTCCTTATAACTTTCTTATTGGCTATATTTAAAATGAACAAAGCCATATTAAAGCCTCTGAGAAGAACCACAGTAAAGAAGCCTGTTTAACTTTATTAGCATATCTACCGGTATCTGACTTTGGGTCCCCTCCCCTTCCCTTTGGCATAATTTCTGATCTGTGGAACAGGGCCAGGACTTGAATGGTATGGCTGTATCAGGTGTTTCTGGATGGCATCTACCCTGGTTGGTCTGTGCTTGAGCTGTCCTTTTTTTTTTTTTTTTTAATGTAAAGTTTATTCTTATATTTTTCTTTTTTATTCATCTGCCTTTTCTTATTTTCTTTGCTCCTTAGTTTCATATTGCCTATGCACAGTTTTCTTGCTCTTTTCTTTCTGGTTTATTATTTGCTTTGAGCGGGGCAGCTATTTGCTGAAATGCAGTTGTTTTTTTTTTTTTAAGTTTACTTATTTATTTTGAGGGAGAGACAGAGAGAGAGAGAGAGAGAGAGAGAGAGAGAGAGAGAGAGAGAATATGAATGAATCAAGAGGTGGGGGTGGGATGGGTGGGAGAGAGAATCCCAAGCAGGCTCCACACTGCTAGTGCAGAGCCCCATGTAAGGCTGGATCTCATGAACCGCGAGATCATGACTTGAGCCGATGCCAAGAGTCAGACACCTGACCGACTGAGCCACCAGGCACCCCTGAAATGCAGTTCTTGAAGAGGTGAGGGCACCATGTACAGCTGTCCTATAGCTTCCTTTCAGGATGTGAACTCACATCACCCTCTCTCCAAACTGCAGTATCGTCTGCACGAGGCCACTTCTTCCCTCAGCTGGGTGTGTCCTTTCTCTTGACCTCCTCCAGACACTGAGGTCAGCATGACTTAGAAGTTCCTTTAGGCCACAGACACTCTTGGACTAATTTAGGAGCATTTTATTTAGGGTTAAAAAAAATCTCCACATGAAAGTGAGATTAGACTATAATTTTCTTTTTTTGTGCTATCCTTCCTTGTTTTGGGTATAGTGTTGTGCTGGCCTAATAAAATGAGATGCTCATTTAAAAAAAATTTTTTTTTAATGTTTATTTTTGAGAGAGAGAGAGAGAGAGAGACAGAGTACAAGTGGGGAAGGGTCAGAGAGAGAAGGAGACATAGAATCTGAAGCAGGCCCCAGACCCTGAGCTGTCAGCACAGAGCCTTAGGCAGGGCTAAACTCACAGAGTGAGAGATCATGACCTGAGTCAAAGTCAGATGCTTAACCAAATAAGCCACCCAGGCACCCCAAATGAGATGCTCTTTTATCAAATTTTTTAGCTCTCTCTCTTCTCTCTGATACTTGGTTGGAATTTTGCTCATGGATTTTAAGTCCTAATCCTCTCTCTTTATAAGTTTTTTTTAAAAGTTTGTTCATTTATTTTGAGGGGGGGAGGGGCAGAGAGAGAAAATCCCAAGTAGGCTCCATACTGTCAGTGCACAGCCCAACGTGGGGTTCAGTCTCACTAACTGTAAGATCATGACCTGAGCCAAAATCAAGAGTCAGACACTTAACTGAATGAGCCACGCAGGCGCCCTTCTCTTTACGATTTTTTGAAGATAATGACTCCTGTTCAAATCTAATCTATCAATGCTATATTCAGCTATTCTGAGCCTTTCCTTCTGAGTTCTAACCAGAGAACCTTTCAGAATGTACTTTAGGGAAATTACCTGGAAGATAAAATATTTGTCTGAACTTAAATCTCTCTCAACTTTGGATTTCTGCAATTAACCCAGGGACAAATAAGATCATGTGCCACATCACTGTACTTGTAAAACACAATACAATTTTCTTTAATGTTCATTGATTTATTTTGAGAGAGAGAGCGAGCGGGCGAGGATGGGCAGAGAGAGGGAGAGAATCCCAAGCAGCTTCCCAAGCTTTCTGTGCTATCAGCACAGAGCCCATCATAAGGCTCAATGCCATGAACTGTGAGATCATGACCTGAGCCGAAATCAAGGGCTAGATCCTTAACCGACTAAGCCACCCAGGCACCCCAACACAGTGCCATTTTCAAAGTCACACCAATGATATGATACTTGGTAATAAGGGAAGACAGCTAGTAAAGAAATCAAATTAACCATTCCTTATGAAGTCAATATCAAGTTGCTGACTAACTCTAAGTCGAAATTCCAAGCCTGAATTTCCTGGGGGCAGGGAGGAGGGGTTTTATCTCTTGTTGATGCTTGACCTTTTATTCATAGAGTAAGAACATCAAGAATAAACTATAAAAAAATCTAGCATTTTGACAGCCTTCTTCTCTTCCTCCCATTTATAATTTTTAAAGATGTTTAAAATTCTTCCATATATTAAAGATCGGAGGGAATACAAGTAGAAATGTTATCTCAGAATGCATATGCTAGGGAGAGACAGCAACTGACCGTGCTAGGACCAGTTTCCCATTTCCCCCTACTTACAAAAGCATTCAATAAGAGTTGGAATTTGCTAAACAAGGACCCAGACTGAGAAGAAATATTTTCCAGGCAAAAACTATGCATTAGTACAGGCATGCGGATTAAAATCCCTTTAATTGTCCTTACTTTGTTCTAACTATCAGAAGGAAAAGAAGCCTCCTAAACTGAGCCATGACTTTACTGTAGAGATGCCTTCTCCATGTCTTTCCCTTCCATTCTAAACTCCTTAGTATCCTCTTAGCACTCTTTGGCAGATGGAAGGGAATTTTTCAAACTTTTCTGTTTATCATTGTTTTTTGGTAATTCCTTAGATTCTTATTTTTTTCCCACCAGATGACCATTATGCATTATTTTATCCACACCACTGAAAAGCATTTAACTACATATCTAAGGACCTATTTTGATCTAGGATACAAAGTTTAATAACATAAAATAAATGGTCTGCTTATACTGCACACACTGATCAGCAAAATGAACACAGTCGAATTAGACAGGTGGACATCTGATTCTAGATATGTCTTTGTTTAGGGAAAGAAAAGCCATACCTAAGTGAGAAAAAACAACAACACAATACTGATAAGGAAAGTCGATTACTTCTGGCAACTTGGGAAGTATTGTCAAGGAAGAAAAGGAACTGGACCCTGAGTTTTGAGAAGCGGTCTTCCCCTGGCATCAGGGTGGGGGGGAGGCGGAGATAGACAGTTTGCCACACTGGAAAGAACATCTGACTTTGGAGTCAGAAACGCTCTACGCCGAATGCTCGATGATGTCCTATGGGAAGGAAGACCCCATCTCTAAAACAACTCCAATAAGTAACCAGACAGATCATTCCCTGGTCCACATCATCCTCAGGGTCGATGCTCTGTGCATATTTCTCACATCACTGTTCACAACACACACCCACACACAAATACCCCAGACATCTAGGTTCACTGTGAATATGTCATGTGC
Organism: Lynx canadensis; assembly: GCF_007474595.2. NCBI lineage: Eukaryota > Metazoa > Chordata > Mammalia > Carnivora > Felidae > Lynx > Lynx canadensis. The sequence continues at coordinate 20,102,153 of NC_044316.2, forward strand.
CACCCAAACTCTGCGTTTTTATATAGGTTGTTGCTTCTCTTAGAAATTCCTGGGGCGCCTGGGTGGCGCAGTCGGTTAAAGCGTCCGACTTCAGCCAGGTCACGATCTCGCGCTCCGTGAGTTCGAGCCCCGCGTCGGGCTCTGGGCTGATGGCTCAGAGCCTGGAGCCTGTTTCCGATTCTGTGTCTCCCTCTCTCTCTGCCCCTCCCCCGTTCATGCTCTGTCTCTCTCTGTCCCAAAAATAAAAATAAACGTTGAAAAAAAAAAATTAAAAAAAAGAAATTCCTTCAGTCTTCATGTACCTATATGTCATCCTAAACCTGTCTTCTAATTTACATTCATAGTAGACTCAATTGCTGATTATATTTGGGATAAATGAGAAGCTGTGACAATAAGTATATAAAGTAATTTTTCTGTCTTTTGGATTTCTGTCATTGGACTGGTGATGAAGAAATCATAATTGGGGAAATTCTATCATTTTTCGTTCAGCTGGAGGCTGGAATAGCAGAGGATCATTCCTAATCTTGAAACTAAGCCTAGATGCTAATTTTGCCTTCTGTGGAATGGATGATTTATGTCGTTCTTCTAAAGGAAAATAACTCAATACATTGAAATTAGCACAAAGCAAGTTCAGTAAGAATTATGATGAAAGATTTCATATGTTCAAAACCTGCCTCAGTTACAAAAATCAAGCTTTACCTCTTGAAATGATTCACCAGGACTCCAACAAGTTCTCCAATTCGACTCTCATGGGTTGGCTGTTTGCTGAAAAGGCAGACAATGAGGTCTTTGTTGTCTTTTGTATGGAACACTACAAGTTGGTCCTTTCCATTGGAGACACTCAGACCAGTCAACTGCAAAGACATAAAACATGGAAAACTATTAGGATGGTTTCTCAAAAGAATAAATTTAAAAATACATTTCATAATTATATGCATAATATACATATTATATTATATATGCATAATTTTAAAAATAAATTTATATATATATATATTTATTTCAGTTTATTTATTTTGAGATAGAGAGTGTGTGTGCATGAACTGGGCAGGGGAAGAGAGAGAGAGAAGGAGAGAGAGAATCCCAAGCAGACTCTGCACTATCAGTGAAGAGCCTGATGTGGAGCTTGATCTCCCGAATCATGAGATCATGACCTGAGACGAAGTCAAGAGTCAGATGCTCAACTGACTGAGCTACCCAGGCACCCCTAATAATGTATTTTTGATCAGTGACCCTGGTAGCTTCAGTCTTTTCCAAGTTTCATGGAACAAGCAAGATGGAAGGAAACAATAAAGATAAGACTAAAAATCAGTGAAACTGAAAACAGAAAAATAATAGAGAAAAATCAATGAAATAATGAGCTGGTTGTTTCAAAAGATCAATAAAATTGCTAAGCCTCTAGTCTGAGGATAAAAGAGAGATAACCTAATTACCAATATAGAATGGAGGCGGGGATAGCACTATAGACCATACAGACATTAGAAGGATAACAAAGAAAAATATTTTCAACAACTCTGTGTACATAAATTTAATAACATGGATGAAACCAAGTAATTCCTTAGAAGCCACAAACTACCAAAACTGACCCAAAAGGCAATAGATAAGCTGAGTACTGCTTTATCTATTAAAAAATGAAATTTGTGGTTAAAAACCTTTCAAAAAAGAAAACTCTAGGCTCAGGTGACTTCACTGGTGAATCCTACCAAATGTTTAAAGAAGAAATAACACTGGGAACACTTTGTAACTCATCTTATAAGGCCAGCATTATCCTGATACCAAAAAAGGATAAAGGCAGTACAAGAAAACTGTAAACCAATATCCAAAACCCTTCATCAATATGGATGTAAGAATGACCAACAAAATATTAACAAAGAAATCCAACAACATATAGGAACAATAATATACTATGACCAAGTAGAGTTTATCTAAGAAATGCAAAGCTAGTTCAGAATTCATTAATTAACCAGTGTAATCCATTGCTGCAACAGAATAAATAAGCCACGTGATATTATTTGATGCAAAGAAAGTGATGAGGGATAGAAGCAGAAAAATATTCACCTTTAGCCCAGAAGGCTGACCTAAATAAAGCCTGCATAGTTTCAATAAGGATTAAATATGTGCTGGTTGCTGCTTTCTTAAAGGGTCTCATGACTGCCTTTAAATCTCACCGACAGTTCACATCAAACTGAATGACAAGCACTAGAGAAATCTTGAGAAAGCAGTTTCACAGGCAGAAATTTGAGCATTTATTTTTATTTTATTTTTTTTAAGTTTATTTATTTATTTTGAGAGAGAGAGAGAGAGAGAGAGAGAGAGAGAGAGAGAGAGAGAGAAAGTGGGTGCCTGCACGCAAGTGGTGAAGAGGCAAATAAAGAGAGATGGAGAGAGAGAATCCCAAGCAGGGGCTCAACTTGGGGTGTCAACTCACAAACTGTGAGGTCACAACCTGGGCTGAAATCAAGAGTCAGATGCTTAACCCAATGAGCCATCCAGGCGTCCCTAGTTTTAAATATTTTTAAAGATTTTATTTTTAAGTAATCTTTACACCCCACGTGGGGCTTGTGTTTACGACCTTGAGATCAGAGTCACATATTCCACAGACTGGGCCAGAGGGGCTCCCCTTGATCTACTAGTCCCTGCACGTCCCTTCCCCCTTGAGCACAAAGCATATAACCACCAGCTGCATAGAGCAAAAGTGCAGCTCTTTCTGCCCACAGAGCAGAGAGCTTTCCCCGTGCTACTTACTAATTTGCACTGTAAAAGGTCTGAAGAATTCTTTCTTGGCCATTGTGCTCCACGACCCACCAACATTTTTGGTGGCCCTGCAAGGGGATTATAGGGGGAATCTAAGAGCCTCAGTGCGACCCGCTAAAACCCTTTTATTCCCCCAGCCTCTACTTCTTGTTCTTTTCCAGAGATGTCCTGAATAGTACAACCCTTCGGAATGTGTCTTGTCTGAGTGCTCAGGAGAGAACCTCTTGCCCGTGGCCCTACTAAGGGGAAGACAAACTTCTGCTGCCCGGCTGGACACCAGTACCTTGGCTGTAATGGCGTTGGGCTCAGAAATCAGTCTCTGTTTCATCTGCTCTTTTAATACTTGTATATTCAAGTATTTTAATACTCTTTTAATACTCATCACAGGACAGACATACATGTCCCTAGGATGGCCGCTGATCTCAAGACTCCCATGGAAGGTTTCCTCCTAAATAATCCAGTGTGATCCCTCAAATGAGCATAAAATCCAAGATACATCTGACCACATGTGATTCCTGAAAGTGACTGGTGGGAGCTATTATCCAGTTGAGGCACTCACCCAGCAGGGGACTGGATCACAGGTAAAGCTCACAAGAAAGTTTCCTGGATTAGATAGGGGTTCCGTACTTTCGTTTCTTCACGTCTTTCATTTGTCTTGCCCATGGGCTGTTTGGCGTTCTCAGTCCTACTCTCAGACTGAAAGTACTTCTAGCTTAGATATATGTCACTTAATATGATACCAAATAGCTGCTCCTTGTTAACAAGGGCCAGGGCCTCTACCTCATCCATTAATAGTAGATCCAGAGTCTTACAAAGGGTATTGTTACTGGTTGCAAAATATATTGATACCCCCAAAATGGAAAGAGGCAGCTCCAATTTCTGTGGCATTTCAGTCCAATCACTGACACCCCTTCTCACGTAGTACAATGGTGTCAGAGTGGTTGAAACTGAGGGATGCCTCCCACCACTCTGAATCCCAGGGACCTTCAGCAATATTCCTGGTGGGATGCCACTTAGAAGCTGAGGAGGATTTTGGTAATGGACTCCTAGTTAGTTAATGGACTCTCCTCATTTGTAGGAAATAACTATAGGATCAGCTTCCTTGATCCCAAAGGATTTTCCTTTGGGCTGTTGTTACCTAACACAATGGAGTCAATCTGGACAATAGGATTTAAAGAAGAAGTGCCTCATCTTTTTCTGTAATAATGCTTGGCCTCAATGTTCTCTGAAGGATGATAAAAAAAATGACCCATTGATGGGTCTTTAAGGCTCAGTACTATTTATCAATTGGACCTTTTGGTAGGCATCAGGGAAAATGGACCAAAATCCCATATGGTCAGGCCTTTATGGCCCTCTACCAAAACCCTCATCTGTCCATACTCCTTTAGGCGGCCCGAGGACACCCCTCTCCTCACCCTTTTCTTCTCAATCCACCATCAGCTGGCTGCCCAGGCCCGTCCTACTTAACCCACCACCCTCCCTGTGTTTTGTCATGTTTTCTATGTGCACCACTCCCTGCTCCCATCTCTCTGCCAAGATCCTGTATATGCCTCCTTCTTTTTTCCTGAGTTATTTTCTCCTCTTTGTTTGCTTCTTTGTGTGTCAGAGCTGGAATATATCTTGAGAGTACTGGATGAATGTTGCCTGACTCTGGTTGTGTGGGGTTTTCTCCCTCATTCATTTCCTAGGTTAATGGCTACGATAATTGGAGCCAGTTGTCCTGTAAGTCTACCTCAGGATGGGGACCTTAAAGAATACTCCCAAGAAGCTTTCAAAATTCCTTTTGCTTCAGGGAGGTTCCCTGTCTTCTCCACCAGACATGGACTGCCTATTTTCACTTTTTGTGGATGGAAACAAAAGGTGTGCCTGTTCATCTGTCTGTGCTGATGAACTTTAGGACTGAGAGAGTCCTTTTTCTCTGCCCTCTTGCTGGCAGCACCTCACCTCTTCTGCCTGCACCTCCCCCTGCTCCTCCTTCCCCACCATGTTGGGTGCCACTTGCATAATGGCTCCTGTACCATCCTTCATGCCCTCAGTGCCATTGGCTCCTGTTCCTCCTCTCCTTGCTATCAAGGAGTGGAGAGCACCTCTCTCTGGACTTAAACCGCTCACTTCAGATTTCCCCACCAGTGCCCCAGGTAAAAACTGACAGTGGGGAACAAACTGATTGACATTTAGTGTGCCCAGGTACAATATATTTGGCATTTAAGCTAATTTGAGTTTGTTAGTTTAATTAAAGGTAAACATGTCTTTAGAGTTATCAGCACTAAATATAAAACTTTTATTCTACCAAGGTTTACAAAAGGTCAAATAAACTCGTGTTATCGCTGTTGCAATTTGTCAGCAGAAAGATGACTTAAAATGACGGTTAATTTTGTCTCAAAATTTTCACGAGTAATTGTTAAGAACAAGTAGGCTGAATAAATAAAAGATTAATGGGTAAAACTTTTATTTATTTATTTATTTATTTATTTATTTATTTATTTATTTATTTATTTTTAAACTTCAAAAATGTTTGTGTATTTTTGAGACAGAGGGACAGAGTGAGTGGGGTGGGGGACAGACAAAGAGGGAGACACAGAATTCAAAGCAGGCTCCAAGCTCTGAGCCGTTAGCACAGAGCCTGATGTGGGAACTGAACTCACAAACCACAAGATCATGACCTGAGCCGAAGTTGGACGCTTAACCCATTGAGCCATCCAGGCACCCCGTAGGTAAAACTTTTAAATAGCTTTCAAAATTTTTGGTAACATGAAACTGTGACTTTTTTTTTTTTAATATTTATTTATTTTGAGAGAGAGCTCACGTACTCATGCAAGCAGGGTGAAAGGCAGAGAGAGAGAGAGAGAGAGAGAGAGAGAGAGAGAGAGAGAGAATCCCAAGCAGGCTCTGCACTGTCAGCTCAGAGCCCGACACAGGACTTGATCCCATGACTGTGAGATCATGACCTGAGCTGAAATCAAGAGTTGGAAGTTTAACCAACTGAGCCACCCAGGCGCTCCTGACACTTGCAAGTTTTGCTAAGTTAAACAATAAATTGGATTGAATTTGTTGGATATCTAAGTCTTTTCCAAATAAATGCTAAAGCATGTTTACTAAATGTAGGTTTGGGCTTTTGGCTTCTTACCACAGAGAAACTGAGGATGTTGGGTCTATGGTAAACTTGCTTTATGCTTGGTTGAAAGGTTGTACTATGGAAAAACATGTTTTTAGAAATTATGAAATATGTTCATGAAGTTCAGATCTAAAGAATTTTGGTGTAACAGACCATTCACAAGTGATTACTACTTAATTTTCTTTGGAGATTAATGTTTCTAAGAGTTAAAATTCTGCTAAATATAATTAAGACTGAAGGACGGGCGCCTGGGTGGCTCAGTCAGGTAAGCATCCGACTTCGGCTCAGGTCATGATCTCACAGTTTGTGGGTTTAAGCTCTGCATCAGTCTCTGTGCTGACAGCTCAGAGCCTGGAGCCTGCTTTGGATTTTGTGTCTCCCCCTGTCTCTGCCTCTCCCCTGCTCATGCTCTGTCTCTTAAAATAAATAAATGTTAAAAAATTTTTAAAAAAGACTGATACACATAAGGAAAGCAACTCTGTACGTAGGAGTGGAGGATTATGAGAAAGAATACCTTTTGTTGAGGGAAAAAGAAATTCTGTCCTAAAATGAGATTGGTTGTTTGGGGAGAAAATGTTTACAACAAAATCTGAATGCAAAAGAAAGTTGTAGAAGGTTTGTGAAGGGAATTTTTTGGAAAAGAATTTTATGTATGGTCAAGATTGAGGTTGAAATGAATGGATTTTAAAAGTACATTGGCATAAAATTGAAATTCTGCTTTTCTCTGTGTTAAAAAGACAAAGTTTTCTTGGATTGTTGTCTGCTTTTGATAAGAAAATGCAAATGAAGTTTTTTTTCTTTTTCTTTATCTGCCCAGAAAACCAAAGCTTCTGTGTTTTGTCGTTATCAGGTCTTTGATTACTTAAGAAAGTTAAAACTTCTCAAGTTTTGCTAACAACTCTAGCTTCCTGTAGAATCTCTTACTGCCAGTGCAGTTAAGTGTAAATATTAAATTTAGAATGATCTGTAATCCTGTTTAGGCATATGCTTAAAAATATATAAAAAATATAATTTCATATATTGTAGAAAATATATGAAATTCCTGAAGTTTTAATATGTTCTAGTATAAGGTCAAAATTAAATAATTTTAATTATTAAAATGCTATGTGTCACAGGAATAACTAAATTTCCTTGTCAGCTACATTATAATGAACTCTCTTATCAGATCTTTAACCATTCTATTTTTGAGTCTCTTGTGGTTTACAGTTATTGTTCCGATGCTCTTGCAGAATGAGTTTTGTCTTCAAGGAGATTCAGGAAACTGACTTTTGACAAATACAGGTTTTTGATATCTTTAAAATCATAAAACTAAAATGGTTAAGCATATCCAGAACTAATGGAAGAAGCTGCATCTGAACAACTAGAATTAGGAGAACGGGACTAAATAGACTGAGGAAGATGATTACGGTTTTTGTGACTCTTATTTGACACACTGCTGGTTTCCTAATGTTTGCTCTTCTAGATTTAAAAAAACCTTCTCTTAAGAAATCCATGACTTATAGAAATGTGATAAAGTTTTCTTTCGTGAACAAATTGAAACATTTAAATCTTTTCTTTATTGGAATCCTCCAGAATTCAGAAACTCCCAGTGGGTATTCTTTCTTTCTTGGCAATTAGTTATTTGCATAAGTTCAATAAGAATTTGTTCTCTTTGTAGTCTCCTCAAAAAGTTAAAAATAGAACTAACCTCCCATCCAGCAATCACACCAATAGGTATTTACCCAAAGGATACTAAATACTAATTCAATGGGATACATACACCCTGATGTTTACAGCAGCATTATCTACAATAGCCAAATTATGGAAAGAGCCCAACTGTCCAACTACTGATGAATGGATAAAGAGGATGTAGTATATATGTACAATGGAATATTACTCAGCCATAAAAAGAATGAAATCTTGCCATTTGCAATGACATGGATGGAGCTAGACAGCATAATGCTAAATGAAATAAGCCAGTCAGAGAAAGACAAATACCACATGATTTCACTCATATGTGGAGTCTAAGAAACAAAACAAATGAGCAAAGGAAAAAAAAAAGGGAGAGAGGCAAACCAAGAAACAGACTCTTAACTACAGAGAACAAACTGATGGTTACCAGAGGGGAGGTGGGTGGAGAGATGGGTGAAATGGGTGAAGGGGATCAAGGAGCATACTTGTGATGGAACACCAGGTGACGTATGGAACTGCTGAATCACTGTATTGTACACCTGAAACTAATATTACACTATATGTTAACCAAATGGAATTTAAAGAAAACTTAAAAAGAATCTATTCTCCTTGTAAAGGACACCATTGGAAACACTGATTATATTACTAAGGCTTTGACTGGAATGTCCTATGTCAGAGAGACATGCATAGACTCAGATATGACCAGACAGCTCTAAGGAATTAAGGTTGACTTTATGGAGTCAATAAAGCCCCTTGAAAATGTTGGCCTGAGGGGCGCCTGGGTGGCTCAGTCTGTTAAGTGTCTGACTTTGGCTCAGGTCATGATCTCACAGTTTGTGAGTTCAAGCCCCGTGTCGGGCTCTGTACTGACAGCTCGGAGCCTGGAGCCTGCTTCTCATTCTGTGTCTCCCTCTCTCTCTGCCCATCCCCCCACTTGCACTTTGTTTCTCTGTCTCTCTCTCAAAAATAAATGAACATTAAAAAAAAAAATAGAAAATGTTGGCCTGATACCTTGCTTACAGAGTTCCCAGCAGCCTTACCAGGTGAGTAAAGAATGTCACTTCCTGGCAGGTGCAGGAAACCTCAGGATATTTCAGGGACCTCAAGAAGAGGAATGCACCCAAATCTATAGGTATTGTAGGCAAGTCTGATGACAACAATTTGGCTCGGCTCTACCCTTGAGCAGCTATTAAAAGTTCAATCTAGAGGGGCACCTGGGTGGTTCCGTTGGTTAAGCGTCTGACTCTAGATTTTGGCTTACGTCATGATCTCACAGTTGTGAGACGGAGCCTCGAATTGTTGGGACTCCTCATGTGGAGCCTGGTTACGATTCTCTCTCTCTCTCTCTCTCTCTCTCTCTCTCCCTCTCTCTCTCTCTCTCCCTCCCTCCCTCCCTCCCTCCCTCCACCCCTCACCCACTCACATGGTTGCGTATGTGCTCTCCCTCTCAAAAAAGTTCAATCTACAGATTCCTTATAAAAAGTTTCCACAAAACAGATTTTATTATTTTTTTTATTAAAAAAATTTTTTTTAACGTTTATTTTTATTTTTATTTTAAAAAAAAATTTTTTTTTCAACGTTTATTTATTTTTGGGACAGAGAGAGACAGAGCATGAACGGGGGAGGGGCAGAGAGAGAGGGAGACACAGAATCGGAAACAGGCTCCAGGCTCCGAGCCATCAGCCCAGAGCCCGACGCGGGGCTCGAACTCACGGACCGTGAGATCGTGACCTGGCTGAAGTCGGACGCTTAACCGACTGCGCCACCCAGGCGCCCCTTAACGTTTATTTTTGAGACAGAGAGAGACAGAGCATGAACAGGGGAGGAGCAGAGAGAGAGGGAGACACAGAACCGGAAGCAGGCTCCAGGCTCTGAGCCATCAGCCCAGAGCCCGACACGGGGCTCGAACTCACGGACCGTGAGATCGTGACCTGAGCTGAAGTCAGACGCTTAACCGACTGAGCCACCCAGGTGCCCCAAGATTTTAAAGGATCTATATGATCAATCACTATTCTTGCTGAGCTTATGTAAATAATTAAGCCAAGTTTGTTAAAACTGGACTTGTTTTACAAATGAATCAGTCTTGATTTGGCTATCTCTGGAAATAAGGGTGAACTGAGAAAAATTATGTTTCTCAATAATGCATCTTTATGGATGTTAGGTTCTAGTTTTAATTAGCTGTCTTTAAATGCTTGTTGTTTGCCTAAGCTAGACAACTTGGGGTAAACTTCAGAGATACTGCCATAATAGCTCATATATAGACAGTCTTCCTGTTTGTTACTCTGTGGGGATAATAAAAGGGACCCCATGGACATATGATTATTTAAATAGCTGGACAATGGAATGGGTACCCCAACAACTGGGTAACTCAGCTTTTACCCTGATCAATTCTATGTGTCTGGGATAACACAATTGCTCCTTAAAACCAGATTATACCCCACTCCATGGAGTTAACTATGGACTTATAGAAATAATGGCTGGCTGAGCCCTGGGTTAGCCTGGATGTGGGAGAATGACAACGAATTGAACGACGTGCCCTCATATTCCTGTGAACCAGTGGAAGATCTCAAAATACTCTTTAAACAATGAGATAAGAAAAAAAAATGGAGGTCTTTTTTCTTGTACTTGCCATCTATACACCATACCTAAATGGAACTCTTTTCTACAAGGGGCACAACACTACGCTGAGCTCCAAAACCAATCTTCGGGCTGGGCTTGTGGCTCACTGTCCACATCAAGCACTTAAGGTCTCCCTTGCTGAGACTCTCCATTACAAGGTACAGATTGGCATTATTTACATCCACACATAGCTGAAATGATACTACATCCTAATACCAGCACATGTAGGGATGCTTTTATCATTAAAAAGAATGTTTCTTGCTGACCTATGGTAAATGTTACATGGGACTCTCCAGGCCAAAAGAGGCCTTTCTCTTATCCTCAAACTATCAAAATTTTAACTGAATATGCCAATCTGTAGATAGTCTGATGACAACAAATTCCTTGACTATTATTTGAGATAATACCCAGGAAGGATTATCTCAAATACGGGATGGATATATGTGGCTTACTACCACAATAGGACAACTAAGCCAAAAGTCCCGTCCCTTATGCTAAGAAGAGAAAAACCATACCCTTGATTCATAGCCCAATAGTACCGGCTAAATGGAATGGTTACCCCCATAAGCCTGTGACCATACCATTATTTTATAGGCAACTGACTGGTTTGCTATTGACTAGACAAGGTGATCAGGCATCAGATGGCTAGCACCTAATGGAACACAATGGTTACATGGGCCAAATTTTTGGCCATGGCTTCCACCAGGCTGGATTGGAAGATGTACTATAGGTTATGCCTAGACTCATAGCCATAGCACTAAGACTATCACAAGTCCAGTGAATCTTCCATAGCTAAAACAACGATGGACAAGGTCTGCATTCCATTAGTATGATGATATGATGATCTGACATCTATTTTTCTTCCATCAGTAGGTCTAGAAGATGTTTTATGGCACATAGAGGCCCTTGATAAATATGCAATTAAGATCTTAAAATGACTCTCAAAATAGCATTACATTATTAAACACCAAAATGACCTGAGTGCATAAAGCAGTTCTACAAAATATAATGGCTATAGATGTCTTAACAGCAACACAAGGAGGAGTGTGTGCCATTATTAAGGCAGAATGCTGTGACTCCATTCTGGATTATGACAAAAATATAACAGGACTACTTACTGATATGAATAATCAAATTGATGCTCTTAAAGACCCTACATTGCCACTTAATGATTGGTTACATTTGTGGTCTGGAGGTGGACTATGGTCCACACTAAAGTGTCTTCTCATTGCTTTTCTTTTTTTTTTTTTTAACTTTATTTATTTATTTTTTTGAAAGAAAGAGAAAGAGAGCACGAACATGGGAGGGAAAGAGAGAGAGGGAGAGACAGAGAATCCCATGCACTGACAGTGCAGAGCCCAATGTGGGGCTCAAACTCACAAACCATGAGATCATGACCTGAGCTGAAATCAAGAATCGGAGGCTTAGCCGAGGAGCCACCCAGGTGCCCCTCTTCTTATTTTCATTATAATAATAATGCTAATGTGTTGTCCCTTTGGCTTTGTTCTTTTCTATTGTTGAGATACATGCAAGCAGGTGCCAATTCCTTCACTCAAAAGATCCTTACTACTCAAAACAAATTCACCCAGATGTCTTCTCTGTACTCTACAGCAATGGCCTTCTATTATAGTTACTTGTAGGGACAGAGAGTGACCAATTTCAGTCCACAGGTAGGGATATCTCTATGATCCCTGACAGCTTGAAGAAGTTACAGAAGATGAGCCCCTCGCCCTTCAACAACCTTAAAAGATTTAAGGACCAAAAATTGGTCAGGGGGTAAATGATGAGGGATAGAAGCAGAAAAATGTTTACTTTTAGCCCAGAAGGCTGACCCGTATACAGCCTGCATAGTTTTGATAAGGATCAAATATGTGCTGGTTGCTACATTCTTAAAGGGTCTCATGACTTCCTGTACATCTCACTGATAGCTAATATCAAACTGAACGATAAGCACCAGAGCAATCTTGTGAATGTAGTTTTTTTTTTAATTAAAAAAATTTTTTTAGTGAATGTAGTTTTACGAGTGGAAATTAGAAGAAGCATTTATGATCTACTCCCTGCACATCCCCTCCCCCTTGAGCACTAGGCATACAGACACCAGATGCATAGAGCAAAAGTGCAGCTTTTTCTGCCCGTGGGTCCTGTCCCCATGCTACTTAAATAAATTTCCTAAGATGTACCTTACGATGTCTCAAGAATTCTTTCTTGGCCGTTGTGCTCCACGACCCCACAACAAAAGCACCTGACAATATTCAACATCCATTCATGATAAAAACCCCTCAAGAAACCAGGATTAGAAAAGAACTCAACCCGATAAATCACATCTATATAAATGCCACGGCTAACAACACACTTAGTGGTGAAAGAGATCTTTCTGCAGAGATCAGAAGCAAGGTAAGGATTTCCATAGTCACTGCTGTCGTGCAACATCATATGAGAAGCCCTAGCCAGCGCAATAAGGTAGGTTTAAAGAAATTTAAAAGGCATATAGGTCGAAAGGGAAGAAACGAGAGTCTTTATATTATTTGATTACATGATTGTCTGCATAAAAAAACCCCCAAGGAATCTACAAAATAGCTCCTAGAACTGGTAAGTAGGTTTAGCAAGGTCACCAAGTCTTGTTGGTCACAAGCCAACATGCAAAGATATTTCTCTATACTAGTAATGAACAACTGGAAATACAATTTTTAAAAAAATTTTTTTTAACATTTATTTATTTTTGAGACAGAGAGAGAGCATGAATGGGGGAGGGGCAGAGAGAGAGGGAGACACAGAATGGGAAGCAGGCTCCAGGTTCTGAGCTGTCAGCCCAGAGCCTGACGCGAGGCTCGAACTCACAGACCGTGAGATCGTGACCTGAGCTGAAGTCGGATGCTTACCCGACTGAGCCACCCAGGCGCCCCTGGAAATACAATTTTTAAAAATAAAAATTTTTTTAAAATGTAAACTTAGTTTTGAGAGAGAGAGAGAGTGAGAGAGGGAGAGAGGGAGGGAGAGAGAGAGACGGAGAGAGAATCCCAAGCAGGCTCTGAGCTGTCAGCACAGATCCTGACATGGAGCTTGACCTCACTAACCACGAGATCATGATCTGAGCCGATATCAAAGAGTTGGAGCTCAATCGACTGAGCCACCAAAGTGCCCCAAAAATTAAAAAAAAATTTTAAGTATAGTTAGCATATAATTTTGGAAACAGAAGTTTATAAACAAAACCATCCACAGCAACTCCAAAAACAAAAATACTTATTTTTTTTTTCCAAAACCAAAAATACTTATATGTAAATCTAAAAAAACATGTGTAGGACCTACATGCTGAAAAGTACAGAATCAAATCAAATTGTTGATGAAAGTAAATAAACAGGAATAACAAATTCATAGATTGGAAAATACAATATTGTTAAGATGCCACTTTTCCCCAAGTTAATCTATAGATTTAATGCAATCCTAACCAAAATCCCAGCATAACATTTTGTAGATATCAATAAGCTGATTTTAAACTGTGTATGGAGGGGCACCTGAGTGGCTCAGTCAGTTGAGTGTCCAACTCTTGATTTTGGCTCAGGTCATGATCTTGTGGTTCAAGAGACTGAGTCCTGTGTCAGGCTCTGTGCTGACAGCGCAGAGCCTGCTTGGGATTCGCTCTCTCCCTCTACCCACCCTGCTTTGAAATAAATAAATAAACATTTAAAAAAAAAAAAGTGTGTGTGGAAAGGCAAAGGAACTAGAATACCCGAAACAATTTGAGAAAGAAGAACAAAGTTGAAAGACTCACAGTAGTTCATTTGCTTACTATAAACCTAAAGTAATGAAGATAAGGTAATTGTCAAAGGGATAAAAACAGATCAGTGGACCAGAATGAAGAGTCAGAAATAGGTACAAACACGGCCAATTGATTTTTCACAAAGCTACAAAGGCAATTCAATGGAGAAAGGATATAACTTAGACATTTGGATAACTTGGACCATTTCAACATTCACAAGTCAAAAGAAATAAACATCACTTTAAATCTCAGGCCTTCTGTAAAATGAATTCAAAATGGATCATCGATGTAAATGTAAAATGTAAAACCATAAAACTTTTAGAAGAAAACAGGAGAAAATCTCCGTGGCCTTGGATTGGGGAAATATTTCTTAGAAATATCACCAAAAGTGCAACTCATAAAAGAAAAAAAAATGTTAAACTGAATTTAACCAAACTGAAAACTTTTCTTTGAGGAAGACGCTGGTAGGAAGATGAGTATATAAAGAACTCTTAAAACTCAACAATAAGAAAGCAAACAACTCAATTTAAAAATAAGCAAAGGGGACCACGTGGGTGGCTCAGTTGGGTAAGCATCTGACTCTTGATTTCGACTCAGGTCCAAGATTGAGCTGTCAGCGTGCAGCCTGCTTGGGACAGTCCCTCTCCCTCTGCCCCTCCCCAGTTCATGCACACATGGTTTCTCTCTCTCTCTCTCTCTCTCTCTCTGAAAACAAATAAACATTAAGAGAAAAGTTAAAAGTGGGCAAAATATTTGAAGTTACTTCATCAAAGAAGACATACAGGTGGCAAATAAGTACATGAAAAGATGCTAAACATCACTAGCTATTAGGGAAATGCAAATTAAAACCATGAGATACCACCACAAACCTATCAGAATGGCCAAAATAAAACAAAAGCAACAACAAGAACAAAGTGACAAGCTGGTGGAGATGCAGAAGAGTTGGAATTCTTATACACTGCTGGTGGGAATGTGAATTGATACAATCACTGGGTAAACAGTTTGGCCGTTACTAAAAGAGTTAAATGTAGAATTACCATGTGGGGCGCTTGGGTGGCTCAGTCAGGTGGGCATCTGACTTCGGCTCAGGTCACGATCTCATGGTTCGTGAGTTTGAGCCCTGCGTTAGGCTCTGTGCTGACGGCACGGAGCCTGGAGCCTGCCTCAGATTCTGTGTCTCCCTCTCTTGCTGCCCCTCCCCCGCTCATGCTCTGTCTCTCTCTCTCTCAAAAATAAATAAAACATTAGAATTACCATGTGATCCAGCAATTTCACTCCTAGGCATATATCCCAGAGAAATGAAAACGTATGTTCACTCAAAAACTTAGACGGGAATGTTTATAGCAACTCTATTCACAATGGCCCCAAACTGGAAACGAATAGAATATCCATGGATAAATCAACTATGAACATCTCTACAATGTAATGCTATTCAGCAATAAGAGGAATAAACTAATGAAACAAATTATTGATATGCAACAACACGGATACATTTCAAAGGCATTATGTTGAGTGCAAGCAGTCAGCCTCAATAGGTTACATACTGTAGGATTCTGTCTATGTGATACTCTCTAGAAGACAGAACTATAGGGATGGACAACAGATTGGTGGCTGTCAGAGTTTAGGGTCAGGGGTAGTCTGACCTAAGGGAGTTGTCTGGGGATGATGGACGACTGCGTATCCTGCCTGGTGTGGTGGCTACACGAATCTATACATGTGCGAAGACCCGTAGACTGTACACAACCACCAGCAAAAGCCAATTTTGTTACATGCGAATATAAAAATACAGCTCCTTGCTTATTTTGATCCCCGGATAGTCTACTTTGGTCAGTAAAACAGAAGCCTCAGAGATTTCTCACTCTGTGGTTTGTTCTTTCACTGCAGAAAATACCAAAGTGCCACCTCCTGGCCGCCACAGGTGCTGTCAGTCTGGCAATCAACACCGACAGGGCATCCGCTGGGGGCAATGCAGAGCGCCAGGCTCCCTGGCGGGGATGGAAATACCAGAGATGCTGAAGGCATAAGCCTGCTGTAGGGGGATTCACAATCCAGTTGGACCAGTGGAAGAGACAAACAAACAACTGGAAAACATTTTAGCAGTTCGTATATTTGGAAGGCCACTTAGTTTCATGTCCGTATTTTACGGATAGGGAAACTGAGGCTCACAGAGGTTAGCGGGGTCTGTAGACCTTGGAACTGGAACTCAGGTCTGCAGACTAAGCCAGTACCATGCCCTTTATCGTAAGCTTTTTCAAATGTCACGTACAAATGAACAGAAGCTGCATAAGTAAGTAGTCCTAAACGTCAAGTGAATACGTGTTCATAGGAGGTGAGTTCTTGGGTTGATTTTAAAGAATGCCTGGGTCAGTGCTTGAAGGAAGAAGGAAAAGTATTTAAGGCATTGGAAATCACTTCACAAACCTATGTGGATCATGGACTTTCTGAGGCCACTGGTAAGAGAACATATCAATCTTTCTGCCACGTAGATGTATCCCATCCAGATGATTCTATACAATTAAATTAAACATACCATTGTCATTTCTAAAAACATTTTATGTCTGTGATGCTTCCCTCTCATTTGATTTCATATGCAAAATTCGAAACTGAATTTATGTAGCACTTCGCAGGAGAGCTTAATTAGAGCCTAATAAAATGAGGATTTTAACAGCAGCGACTCTGCCAACATACCCTGGGAGCCTTGGCTGCAGAGCTTCAGGGAGAAGAGGTTCAGTGGCACATGCTGGAACCGTCCAGATGGAAGGCCCCTTCCAGGTGCTGCCTGGGCCAGGGGGAAGGAGCCCAGGACTGTTTTCTCAGCTCCCTTCCCCTCCAGGGACAGGCTTCTGCCCCTGCCTGTCCAGCCCGTCTGGTGACATGCTGCTTCTGGTCCTAGGAAACCCTCATGTGTAGGCTCAGACCTGTGGGCCAGAGCCCCAGACAAAGAGAGGGAAGAGAGCACCAATTTCTTCTGCTACACAAATAATGAAAGATTAAGCCCCTGGTGGGGCCCAGGCAGGACACACATCTGGTGTTGTGGGAGACAGGACGGTATGTGGGGAAAAGCAGCACGGAAAGGGAAGACTTGGGTGCTAATCCCACTTCGGCCCTGTGATTATTCGATCACATGATGAGTGAGTCACTGGATTTCTTGGAGCATCTGTCTCCTCTTCTACAAAATGAGGATCATACTAGACGCCTCATCTACCTTATAAGTCTGTGGTAAGGATCAAATAGCAGCAACTCAGAGGTATACAAAGATGAACAAGCAAAATCCCCTCCGCCTTCAAGGGTTTTTACACCCTAATCTAAAAGGAGATATGCCAGCAATGCCTGCACTGAGGTACATCAGTTAGGGAAGGGGTCACTCTCTCAGCCACACACATAAATCAGCTTCTCTGAACAAAAGTGCAACTCCTTATCCAGGCTTCACTCTGTTAGTTACCTTCTTCTCTCTCATCATTGGTGGGATCTCTGTGCTATTATAAATCGAAACCTCCCTCTTTTTGATATTTAAGATTTCGAACAGGGCAGATACAGTCTCTGATTGTAAACCATCTCAGTCCTCCCAGGCCCTCCTCAGCAAGGACGAGCAAACAGCGGACACAGCTAGACAAGTGAAAAGCTCTGGCAGTTCAGAAGGAGGAGGCTTAGTCTGGGGAATGAGAGCAGGTGTTCTTCTTTGCCATGGAGCAAGTGCAAGAAAGCAGAGTGAACTAGAACAAAATTCCTAATTTGTACTTGCACTT
Source organism: Lynx canadensis (assembly GCF_007474595.2). Lineage (NCBI taxonomy): Eukaryota > Metazoa > Chordata > Mammalia > Carnivora > Felidae > Lynx > Lynx canadensis. Next base: position 20,119,815 of record NC_044316.2, read on the forward strand.
ATAAGTACAAAACAGACCAATATTAGAAACAGAAATCATTCTGAAAGATAACCATGATAAATTAAAAACACAGTGGTTCAAAACATCACACTGCACACCTTAAATATATGTACAATTTTTATTTGTCAATTATACCTCAATAAAGATAGGAAAAAAACCAAAATGAAAGCAGTAAATAACAAACAGATACTGCAGAAAATCAAGTAGTAGAAGAAAATTTCTCAATGTCACAAAGATTTTCAGTCTTTAGATAGAAAAGAGTCACAGATACCAGCCCAATTTAATTAAGAGAGAATCATATGGAAATGTAGCCCAGAGGAAGTTTTACATTTCTGAAACACAGGGGATAATATCTTCAAGTATCTGGGAACAAAAAATAAGTTTTATGCACAGGAAAATAACTTTAAACTTTACATACTTTTTAAGAAGTGTGTCTCTTTTGTCTGAAAATGTAGGAAGACATGGAAGAGGAAAAATATTAATATTGTCATCACTCACAGGAGGAAATAACTAAATCCATTTCAAGTTTTTAAATTATTTTAGTTTTAGAAAATTTTTACACCAGACTTCAAGCTGTATTACGAAGCTATAATCATCAAGACAGTATGGCACTGGCACAAAAACAGACACTCAGATCAATGGAACAGAATAGAGAACCCAGAAATGGACCCACAAATGTATGGCCAACTAATCTTTGACAAAGCAGGAAAGAATATCCAATGGAATAAAGACAGTCTCCATTGAACTAATGGAGTTAGTTAGAAAGAATATCCAATGGAATAAAGTAGTGCTGGGAAAACTGGACAGCCACATGCAGAAGAATGAACGTGGACCACTTTCTTACACCACACACAAAGAAACTCAAAATGGAAGAAAGGCCTAAATGTAAGACAGGAAGCCAACAAAATCCTTGAGGAGAAAGCAGGCAAAAACCTCTTTGACCTTGGCTGCAACAATTCCTTACTCAACACGTCTCAGGAGGCAAGGGAAACAAAAGCAAAAATGAACTATTGGGACTTCATCAAAATAAAAAGCTTCTGCACAGCGAAGGAAACAATCAGCAAAACTAAAAGGCAACCGACAGAATGGGAGAAGATATTTGCAAACAACATATCAGATAAAGGGTTAGTATCTAAAATCTGTAAAGAACTTATCAAACTCAACACCCCCAAAACAAATAATCCAGTGAAGAAATGGGCAAAAGACATGAATAGACACTTCTCCAAAGAAGACATCCAGATGGCCAACCGACACATGAAAAAATGCTCAACATCAGTCATCATCAGGAAAATACAAATCAAAACCATAATGAGATACCACCTCACACCAGTCAGAATGGCTAATATTAACAACTCAGGCAACAACAGATGTTGGTGAGGATGTGGAGAAAGAGGATCTCTTTTGCATTGTTGGTGGGAATGCAAACTGGTGCAGCCACTCTGGAAAACAGGATGGAGGTTCTCAAAAAATTAAAAATAGAACTATCCCATGACTCAGCAAGTGCACTACTAGGTATTTATCCAAGGGATACAGGTGTGCTGTTTTGAAGGGACACATGCACCCCAATATTTATAGAAGCAATGTCAACAACAGCCAAAATATGGAAAGAGCCCAAATGTCCATCGATGGATGAATGGATAAAGAAGATGTGGTATATATATACAATGGAGTATTACTCAGCAATCAAAAAGAATGAAATCTTGCCATTTGCAACTACGTGGATGGAACTGGAGGGTATTATGCTCAGTGAAATTAGTCAGTCAGAGAAAGACAAAAATCATATGACTTCACTCATATGAGGACTTTAAGATACAAAACAAATGAACATAAGGGAAGGGAAGCAAAAATAATATAAAAACAGGGAGGGGGACAAAACATGAGTCTCTTAAATATGGAGAACAAACAGTGGGTTACAGGAAGGGGTGTGGGAGGGGGGATGGCCTAAATGGGGAAGAGGCATTAAGGAATCTACTCCTGAAATCACTGTTGCATTATATGCTAACTTGGATATAAATTTAGAAAAATAATAATAAAAAAATATTCAATATGAAAAAAAATTTTATAGAGAGGGGTACCTGGGTGGCTCAGTTGGTTAAGCATCTGACTTTGGCTCAGGTCATGATCTCACAGTTTGCGTGGTGGGTTCGAGCCCCACGTTGGGCTCTGTGCTGACAGCTCAGAGCCTGGAGCCTGCTTTGGATTCCGGGTCTCCCTCTCTGTCCCTCCCCTGCTCGCGTTCCTGCTCTCTCAAAAATAAATAACATATATATATAAAAAAAAAAAGCAAGCCATGTGGTGCCTGGGTGGCTCAGTTGGTTGAGTGGACAACTTAGGCTCAGGTCATAATCTTGTGGTTTGTGGGTTCAAGCCCCATGTCGGGCTCTGTGCTGACAGCTCAGAGCCTGGAGCCTGCTTCAAATTCTGTGTCTCCCTCTCTCTGTCCCTCCCTAGCTCACACTCTCTCTCTCTCTCAAAAATAAATAAACTTTAAAAAATAAAAAAAAAAAAAACTAAGCTATTTACCAGCAAAATGTATTAAAATTTTTTTTTGATGTTTTTAGAGACAGAGAGAGAGGGAGAGTGCGCATGAGTACGTGTGCATACATGAGTAAGTGGGGGAGGGACAGGAGAGGGACAGAGAATACCACCCCCCTCAAGCAAGCTACATGCTCAGCGCAGAGCCTGCTGTGGGCTCGATCTCACACCGTGAGATCATGACCTGAGCTGAAATTAAGAATCGGAGACTCAACGGACTGAGCCACCCAGGTGCCCCAGAAAGTAAATCCATTTTATTCTTGGTATTGATGAAGAGATCAGTTTAAACTTTTTTTTTTTTATTTTTTTTTTAATGTTTATTTATTTTTGAGACAGAGCATGAATGGGGGAGGGGCAGAGAGAGAGGGAGACACAGAATCAGAAGGAGGCTCCAGGCTCCGAGCCATCAGCCCAGAGCCTGACTCGGGGCTCGAACTCAAGAACCATGAGATCGTGACCCGAGCTGAAGTCGGACGCTCAATCGACTGAGCCACCCAGGCACCCCGAGATCAGTTTAAACTTTTAACAGTAATCATTATTAGAGTTAAAATGAATATATAACTCTTGAATCATTAGTAAAAAGAGGATAAATAAAACTTGACCAACATAGCAACTAAAAAAAAAAAAAAAAGAAAGAAAGAAAAAGAAAAAGGAAATAGCATATAAGCATTAAAATAGAAAGCACTGGGGCACCTGGGTGGCTCAGTCGGTTAAGCATCCGACTTTAGCTCAGGTCATGATCTTGCAGTTCCTGAGTTCAGGCCCCAGGCCCCACATCGACTCTGCTGTTAGCACAGAGCCCCCTTTGGATACTCTGTCCCCATCTATCTTTGCCCCTTCCCCACTCACACACTCACTCTTGCTCTCTCTCCCTCTTAAAAAAAAAAAAAATTTAAAAACAGAAAGCATTTAAAACATACGATTAAGAAAAGAAAATCTTGTCAGTTTCTATTAAAAATGTGAATAGGTTACAACTCCTTTACTGGGTAAAACCAAAACTAAACCAAAAGTTAACTGTTTGTTTGTTTGTTTATTTTTCCTTTCAATATATATATATACTTTTAATTGCATTTTTTATTTTTTAAAATTGACATCCAAATTAGTTAGCATATAGTGAAACAATGACTTCAGGAGTAGATTCCTTAATGCTAACCCTTACCCATTTAGCCCATCCCCCCTCCCACAACCCCTGTTTATTTATTTTTTAATGTTTATTTATTTTTAAGAGAGAGAGACAGAGTGTGAGCGGGGGAGGGGCAGAGACAGAGACAGAGGGAGACACAGAATCCAAAGCAGGCTCCAGGCTCTGAGCTGTCAGCACAGAACCTGATGCAGGGCTCGAACTCATGGACCGTGAGATCATGACCTGAGCCAAAGTAGAATGCTTAAAAAACGACTGAGCCACCCAGGCACCCCAACTATGCTGTTTATAAAACATCTAAAACAAAGACATGGAAAGATAAAAAATGAAAGGATGGCAAAGACATATCAGAAAGAAAGCAGGGATGGGAATAGTAGTAACAAAGCAAAATCCAGGGCTGTTTTTTTGTTTGTTTTATATCAACAAAAAGTATAACTTAAAAAATGAAACCCACCAGTCTTCATGCATTGAATAAAAAGTACTGAAACATATAAACCAAAACTGTTCTAATACAAGAAGAATGGACTGAATTATGATTTTAGTGGGTGGCTGAGTCTTTGGCAGTTCAAGCAAACAAAAAGTAAATGAGGGTGGAGGGAGGTTGAATAATCAATAGATTCGATTAGCAATTAAATGGAACTTCTAGACACATTTAATATGGTCCCTGAAACGTTTATGCATATTTATTATGTATTTATTTTGTATTTACTTATACATGTTTATTAGGTATTACACAATGAAGTAACGCCTCCTCCCCCATTACAGAAAGTAGGGTAAGTGGTTGGTCGCATTCTATAATCACGGTGCAATAAAACTAGGAATCAAAGAAAAGGTTAATAACAACAAAATAACTTCATTAGTGAGAATGAAAAGGAAACAAGCCCTGGACTACAGAGATTAGAGTTGCAATTACAGATAATAAATTAACGAGAAAGAGATTTTACACATCGAAATTCACAGATGCAGCTAAAGCTATGTTCAAAAGAAAACAGGATGTCTTAGATACTTTTATTATTAAATAAGGAAGTAAATATCAAAAATCCAGAGAAAGACTAAAAGAAATCTATCAAAATAAAAATTAGTTAAGAGAAAAGCAAGAGTGGATGAATGAGAAAAACAACTTCTATAAATCCAAGAGGTCTTTGCAAAGACCAACAAAGGAACCAAACCCTTGGCAGAGTCTAATTAAGAAAGCGCAAGGCAAAACCACAAATACCTAACATTACAAATGAGAACGAGAGTTAAGAAAAGGTGTGTTGACTTTAGAAATTATAAGAGAGTAACATTTGTAATTTTATATTAAAGGAAATGAACGAAGGGGCGCCTGGGTGGCTCAGTCGGTTAAGCGGCCGACTTCAGCTCAGGTCACGATCTCGTGGTCCATGAGTTCGAGCCCCGCGTCGGGCTCTGGGCTGATGGCTCAGAGCCTGGAGCCTGCTTCCGATTCTGTGTCTCCCTCTCTCTCTGCCCCTCCCCCGTTCATGCTCTGTCTCTCTGTCTCAAAAATAAATAAATGTTAAAAAAAAATTTAAAAGAAATGAATGAGTTTGTGAAACGAATGAATTTTAGGGAAAATACAAATTACTGAAATTGACTCAAAGAAAAAAAATCAAAATAGATTCCTAACTGTGAAAACATTCTTTTTTTTTAATTTTAGAGAGAGAGAGAGCGCACAAATCTTAAGCAGGCTCCAATGCTTAGCACAGAGCTTACTTGAGAGCCTACAGAGAGTTGTCTCTCTCTGCCCTCCCACACCCCAAAATAAATAAATAAACAAAAAAAAAAAAAAAAAAAGAAAGGAAATCACTCTCCTAAATGTTACTGGGCACAGATGATTATTAGGGGCAAACTTTCCAGGCCTAGGTAATTCCTATGCTACTGAAAATGCTTTAGAACCTAAGAGAAAGGCAGAAACCATCCTGGCTCATTTAATTCTAGTAGCAAAATTTGAGGAAGATCTCTTCTTACACACACATACATGCACACATGCACGCATGCACACACACCACTCTGACAAGGACAAATAAAAAATCCAAAATAATTAAGAAACTGAATTCAGCAGGCTAATACACCATGACCAAGAGGGCATATTCCACAAGTGTAAGGATGATTCAGTAGTAAGAAATGCATCAGTATCACTCAGTTTATCAACAGGTCACATTTATGTAGCGTCTTTGTGCTTGTCCAACTAGAATTATTTCCTTGCAGTCAGGATTGACAGCTTACACTTTTTCTAGGCAAGTATAAAGTCTTGTATTTGTATCATTTTTATTTTACAATACTCCTGGTATTTCTCTCCATAGTAGGCTGGTAAATACTCAAATGTATTTATACTTATATCATGACTATAACATTTGGTTTAATTTTTTCCTGACCACCTAGTAATCTTTGAAAAACAATTTTAATATGTATTTTGAGAGAAAGAGAAAGAGAGAAAGCACGCATAAGTGGGCGAGGGGCAGAGAGAGAGGGAGAGAGGATCCCAAGCAGGCTCTACCCTGCCAGCACAGAGCCTGATGTATTCTCACAAACTGTGAGATAGTGACCTGAACCAAAATCAAGAGTCGGATGCTTAATCGACTGAACCACCCAGGTGTCCCCACCCACTGTGGAACGGATAAAGGACAGAACAGTAAGAACAAGCATCATGACTGAGCATAGAGAATTGTTGCCTGGATATTTTAATACAATTTTTATTTTTAAAATTTTTTTAATGTTTATTTTTGAGAAAGAGACGGAGAGAATCTGAAGCAGGCTCCTGAGCTGTCAGCACAGAGCCCAATGCAGGGCTCAAACCCACAAACTATGAGATCATGACCTGAGCTGAAGTTGGACCCTTAACCGACGGAGCCACCCAGGCACCCCTAATACAATTTTTAAATGAGAGAGACTAAGTATATTAATAGATACCTTTTACCTCTTATTATTTTTACAAATAGCAGGTAAAACAAGAGTTAAGTGGAAGTTAAAGCATATAACTCTATTCCCACCAAAATACTCCATATAACTTGACCCATCAGTCAAATAAGATTTTTAAAATCGAGGTATAATTAACATAAAACAAAATTCACAGATTTTTAAGTGTATTGGTGGATGATTTTTGACACCCAGGATACAGAACATTTCCATCATGCTAGAGAGTTCCCTCTGACTGTTCTTTTTAAGTCAGTTCTATATTTGTAAGTCAAATTGGCTTATTTAGCTCTTGAGAGATCAAAAGATGAGCTCATTACTTTAGACCTAGAAATCCATGGTTCCACAGTAGTAAGAACAAAACTCACAAAACACTGAATTTTCTTCTTATCCGTTTGCGGTTTTCATGGGTTGTACAACTAGGACTATGAGAATGTTACAAAGAAAATTGTTATTCTTTGAAGATGATCAACCAGCCAAATGCTATTATGGTGATCTTAGAGGAGCCACTTGAGTTCTTATAATAATAATACAATACAGAGTCATTCAAGATTACTTAAAATAGGTGGTTTGGAATTCAGAGTTGTTTTTGGTTGCCTTCTCGTAGTAAGATTTCTTGTGCTAGAATTCAACTTCATTTGATTTCCTTTAACAGACGGACCGTCCTTGGCCTCTTGACTTCCAGTTTTCAATACTCAAAAAAAATTATGTTGAGGTTATGAACCCATAGTTGTTGGACTAGATTCGATCTCACTTTGTAGGACAAGAACCAATGCCAAGTGGAAGTCTATAGTTGCAGAACTGTTCCTGGAGATATAATAGCACACAGGGTCAGGGGGCAGGGTTAATAGTCCTCCAAAGTACACTGGAACTACATGTCATTTTGCTATCTTTTTTGCTCCATATTCCTCTTTAGTTCCCTGTTTGCGTCTTTATGTCTCTGCCTTTCTGTGTGTGTGCACATGCTTTGTCGGTGAAATTGTGGGACCCAAGATGCTAGCTGTAAATCCAGAATCCCAAGCAATAATTTCAAGAAGCTGAAGATTTCCAGAGATACATGAATCACAAGAAAAGGCTCTGACATTTTATGACAAAAGACTCTAATAATGTAATAGACCATGAGCCCTTCAGCTCTTGTTACTTTAAAAAGAATTAATCTTTAAAAATGATGATTGAGCCCTTGAAAACCATCAAGGACTAACTAGGGAGGAGAACATATGCTTTTTTTTTTTTTTTAATGGTGTTTCATGTCTGGTTTTCTCTCTGGGGCCTCTTTTTCCAGACCTTGTCTTCTCGAGTGGGAGGATTTTGTCTCTTGTGTGGTTAATGCTCTCTACCTACACTCCCCCCGCCCCAAATACCACTTAATAAACAAAGTATTGTGCCTACTACTTTTTACCCCCAGTTTTAAGTTTCTGTTCTAAGAGTTGGTCAAGGAGAGGAGAGGCAACCTCTGGGAATAACACCCCACAGAGTTGGCATGAAACACAGCAGGAAAAGGCATAGCGGGGTCCCTGGGGCCGGGGACTACACTGTTCCAGAGTTGCCAGGTGGGAACAGGCAGGGGGGTGGGCTGTCGGGCTCAACCCACCCCGATTCGGTGCATTCTGCATCTGTGCTGACCCTGCCACTGGGCTGGCAGCAAGGAGGTCAGCCCGCCCAGGACACTGGTGAGCAGGTCAGAACGTCAAGGGAAGGACATGAATCTACATACGCTTCTAAGGGACTTCATTATCTTGTTTTTTTTTCCCCTCTGACCAAAGATGTGCCTAACACACAAAGAGCCTTCATAAAATCGTAGTGGCCACTTAATTTCTTCATGTATCTGCTTGTATTTTGATACACACACTTGGCCTTGTGGATTTACTATTCTCTCATTCTTTGGTTTGACTGCAGAATCATAATATTTATGCTCTTTTGATCTCAATTAACAAATTGATTTGGCTGCTCAGCGATGGAGAGAACATTCTGTTCATGCTGTTTTCCATTCAGAAACTTGGAAGGCAGACGCTCTGACTTTCTGCAGGACGCCTGGTGACTTTATTTCTCATTTTGTCTCTCGGTTCTCTGTTCATCTGTCTCTCTCAATCTCCATTTTCTCTCCCTTTGACTCCTTCTTTCTCCTCTTCCTCTCCCTCTGTGGCCCAACTAGCTATAAATCAGAGACCCTAACTGCGCAAGGCTGTCATAATAGCACATAGTTTAGGGAAACTAAGAGTGCACCCCCTTACAAACGACCGTCACTTGAGCTAATTAAGTGCTTGTCCCCTGAGCCCCAATGTGAGGGGGCTGACTGTGCTGTGTGAGAGGAGCCCAAGCCGCTCAGAGAGGGCAGGTGTTGACGCTCCGGGCAGCAGAGCTGGCTTGCGTTCCCTGGCCCCAGTGCCACACAAGTGAGCGTCAATGGGTTCCCATGATTCCAACCCTCAGTTGTTGAGTCATCTGTCATCTTCAGCCCCTGAATCTTCCCAACTGAAGCTAGACACTGTGGAGCTAGGACAAACTGGTCCCACTGTGCCTTTTCCAGATTCCTAACTCAGGGAATCCATGAACATAATAAAATGGTGGTGGTTTTACTCCACGAAGCCTCGGGGGATTTGTTATACAGCAATAGTAACTGGAATAAAAATTGGAAGGAGGAGTGAGGTGCTATAACACAGCCCTATGTAGCTGGCGCTGGCTTTGGGAAGTGGGGGGAAGCCTGCTAGTAGAATCGCGATGGGCTTTAAGGAGGTGGCCAGCGAAGGCCACAAGGGAAGCAAGGAGAATGATATTTCAAGCTTGGGGACGGGAGACCCTTGTTATGATGCGGCAGAAAATCTGACAATGCTGTTGCCTATGGGAAGGTCGAGACTGGAAAATGTACCAGACAAATTCAATGATTTAGATAAGGATTTCTAGATAGAATATTGAAAGTGCCATCTGGCTTCTTCTTGCTGTCTATGAAAAAAATGTGAGGCAAGAGTTGGTCTTAATAAAGAACTGTTCAGCTTTCATACAAAATTTAGAGGAAGTATAAAGAAGCTGGCACTTGCGGGGTTTCAAAATACAACTGTTTCTTATTCCCAGCTTCTCCAGATGGCAAATGAGTCTCAAATTAAGAAATGGTTTCAGGGCAATGATCAAATCCGAGTAGGATTGTAAAATCCTCTGTCAAAACCTCAGAAAGATCTAAGGAAATGCTGCATAGAAACTTCCAGACAGACTAAAGGCTCTCTAAACATCTTCAGGCCATGTCTTACACATTTTCTCTATTAAACAGTAGGGGCTTTAAGACTCTTAAGAGCCGTGTCTCATGGTAGCTCGCAAGGAGCCCAAGGTACTGGAGAGTTTGTCTTGCAGAGATCTGTGGGTGTGGTTTTTGTCTAACGTAGTGGATTATAAATTGATGCACAGTAGGTCCGTGAATATCTCACAGGAATTCTATCAGGCTGGACTAAGAGGGATGTTATAAAATGTGACAAGGCTTTTGGACCCTCAGCCCCTGGTGGGCAAGAAGCAAACTAAGAAGGCTAAGTCAGATGCAAACACTGTGCCCTCCGTTCTCCATCTCCTGGAATAGACGGTGTCCACAGGAAATCCCACTCTTGCATCGCCATTGTGTGTTGGGTATGTGGGGCAGATAACTTGTCTTTTTATTTTATTTTTGAAAAAAAATTTTTTTAACATTTATTTATTTTTGAGAGAGCCTGAACAGGATAGGGGCAGAGAGACAGGGAGACACAGAATCCAAAGTAGGCTCCAGGCTCTGAACTGTCAGCACAGAGCCCGAAGTGGGGCTTGAACTCACAAACCACGAGATCATGACCTGAGCCGAAGTCGGACACTTAACCGACTGAGTCACTCAGGCGCCCCTGACTTGTCTTTTTAAAGACCTGAAGTTCATAGTCTTCAGATTGGAAGAACTCTAGCTGAGGAACGCACCTGACTCAGAGGATGGAAGCCTGGACCTCAACCCTGAACTTGTGCCATATGGGGAGGAGAATTGGGGACATCTTGGGAGGGGTGAGTGTATTCAGAAAGTCAGAGCAGTGGAAAATAATCTACCAACGGGTAGACTGTGGAGGATTTAAAACAAAGTCACAAAATCTTTGACGTTCTTCCTGCTGAGAGATGGGGTCTCTGTCCTTTCCCCTTGACCAAAGACTTACTTTTAACCACTAAAATGCAACTGAAGGGACGCTGGTGACATCCAAGTTTAGGTACACAAGGGGTGCGGCTTCTGCCTTAGTCACTGGCACACTCATGCTCTGAGCCCTGAGACACCTGGTAGGAAGTCTGACTACTCTGAGGCCACCATGTTGTAAGGAAGCCAAGCATCAACAAAAGACCTTAGAAGGCTCTCCAGTGAGCGGCCCCAGCCTTCAAGTCCTCTTGGCCCGGGCAGCAGTCAGGTGAGGGAACAAGCCTTCAGTTATTCCACCCCCAGCCCTTGGATCACCCCCAGCCTTCCAGTCTTCCCACTGGAGGCCTCAGACATTGTAGAGCAGAGATGAGCCATGTGCTTTGCTGTTTCTCAATTTGTGCCCTACAGAACTCATGTCCATAATAAAATGATTGTGGTTTTAACATTGGGATAGATTCTTAAGCAACAATAATGACAAGAAAATCGAGAAATCTTGATTTGGTAAATGTATCATGGAAAGAATGCATCATTTGGGAAACCTAAGTGTATTCCTTTACAAACAAGTATCACTTTCAACAACTTTTTGAAAATTTTACCATGTTGGAAGAACATTTAAGGAAATACTGTATTTTAGAAATGTTTTCCAGTTTCATTAAACGTCATAAAATTAACTCTTTTACTTTCTTAAGGATTCTGAGTTGTTATGGGTAAACATCAATTAGTAAATGTGCTTTAAAACATGCATCTGCAGGGCTACTGGAGTTCATATGATCATATCTCTGGATCACAAGCTCCAAAAATCAAACATGTGTAAACCACATGACATTCTAATGGTGAAATAAAACCTATCATACAATATGTGCGTCATGAGCAGTAACAAAAAATTGTCTTGCGGTGCCTGGGTGGTATCTGACTCGGCTCAGGTCATGATCTCGAGGTCTGTGAGTTTAAGCCCCACCTGGGGCTCTATGCTGACAGCTCAGAGCCTGAAGCCTGCTTCAGATTCTGTGTCTCCCTCTCTCTCTGCCCCTCCCCCAGTAGAGCTCTCTTACTCTCTCAAAAATAAATACACATTAAAAAAAACTGTCTCAAAGCCAATATAAATGACCTTATACACAAGCATTTAGTTATGAGCCTAGTACTATTGATCAGTGAAAATAATTGTAATCAATTGGTTAAAGGGCTAAGTTTATATCACTGATTGACAGGGGCTTTCAACCCTTGATTTGAACAGCTTGATGAAGGTAACTCAGTAAAACTCTTCAGTAAGTTTCTAATACCAATTCATCTAACTGAATGAATAACATGGCTGTATTGAATTCCAATTGCTTCCAAATATATTCCACATCTTTTCAGGGATTTGGGGCACCATCAAGAAGAAAATGCACAACCTAGATAATGTTTTCATTGTGAATCAACTTCATACTTAACAGAATTAAACAAAAATTCCTTTAGAAACTATCACACAGGAAGCTGGGCCTGTCATAGCCTTCTCTATTAATTTAAAAAAAAATTTAAGTTTTTATTTATTTATTTTGTGAGAGACAGAGACAACGTGAGCAGGGGAGGGGCAGAGAGAGAGAGGGAGTGAGAGAATCCCAAGCGGGCTCTTGCTGATAGTGCAGAGCCCGATGTGGACCTCAAACTCAGGAAACTGTGAGATCATGACCTGAGCTGAAAGCAAGAGTCAGAGGCTCAACCAACTGAACCACCCAGGTGCCCCTCATTTTGTTGTGCATACCTCATTTGTGACATGCAAATTTGGCTATTTCATATTTAGATTAAATCTGTCAAATTCCTTACTAGAAAAGTGGTTAGAACCTACAAATTCTTGGGTATCAGCCAAGTGGCTAATTGCTTTCCATTTGCTAAAAATCTCAGACAGGCCTGTTGGAGGTCTCTATTCTAGAATATCTGAATATTTGAGTTCCTGGATTTGTCTTGCAAGTTGGAATTCAGTAGTTTCATAAGAAACTGAATTTTAAGTCCAAAAAGGCTGCTCTCAGGAAAGAGCTCAAGAAATCACTTCAACAGATTTTAATACCAAGCCATCTAGTGGAATCAAACTCAGTCCCTTCTGAGTCTTCCCACACTTCAATTTTCATATATTGCAACTGTCAATATGCCTGCCTGTAAGAGACTGCCTTTTAATTACTGCTTCAGGTTTACTGTTGTGGGCTTGGAAACAGATCGTCAGATTCATCACAAGGGTGCACGAAACAAGACAAATGGCCCAAGAGGGCACTCCTTGAGAAAGAGCATGCAAAGTTTAGCGTGCAAACTCTGTTATGTGTATTCTGACTATTCAGAAGGTCGAAATGAATTCTGACAAAGGTAAAAATCCACTTATGTTCTATTTATCTCCTATGGCTATGGGGTCTGTTGCTATCAACCTTGGCTGAGTATTAGAATCACTGAGGATACTTTGATGTATATGGTCTGGGATCGGGTTGCACATCTATAGTTTCTTAAAGCTTCCCAAGTGATTCCAACCACACACAGCCACTGACTTAGGTAAAACTATTAAGTAACTGGGTCCCACACAGTCAAATTATTATTTAGAAAAAAAATTTTTTTAAAAAAAAAAAATTTTTTTTTTTTTTACGTTTATTTATTTTTGAGACAGAGAGAGACAGAGCATGAACGGAGGAGGGGCAGAGAGAGAGGGAGACACAGAATCGGAAGCCGGCTCCAGGCTCCGAGCCATCAGCCCAGAGCCCGACACGGGGCTCGAACTCACGGACCGCGAGATCGTGACCTGAGCTGAAGTCGGACGCTCAACCGACTGAGCCACCCAGGCGCCCCTAAAAAAAATTTTTTTAATGTTTATTTATTTTGACAGAGAGAGAGAGAGACAAAGCGAGCGGGGGAGGGGCAGAGAGAGAGGGAGACACAGTATCTGAAGCAGGATCCAGGCTCTGAGCAGTCAGCACAGAGCCCGACGTGGGGCTCGAACTCACAGACCACGAGATCATGACCTGAGCTGAAGTCGGATGCTCAACAGACTGAGCCACTGAGACGCCCCTCAAATTATTATTTTAAAAAGCTAATTGTTTTACTAATTGAATCACATTTTATATTATCCATTTTAAGATCATTTTTTTCCCTCTCTTGAAATACCAACTTAATTAAGTTACTGTCCTTATTGGTATTTTAATTGAATTTTTTTACCCTTAAAAATTAATGATCCTCTTGATGCAAAAATATTATTCACTCATAATTTTAGGCTTACTTTCCTTAACCTGTGTTTGTCAACGAGTTGAATCCATTTACGCTAGTACCTTTTTCTTTTAGGGATGATGAGTGACTTTCCAATTGTATCCTGGTCATTTTGGGTACTGTGCTATCAGACATTGGATCTAATTTAAGCCTTCTATTTGAGCAGGCTTTTGCTAAAAATGGACCAGTAGGGGAAGAAGGCACCAATGCATTAGTGCTGGATGGGAGTGGGAGTCCCGGCCTCCCAATTTGGTCTCTATTGACACCACCGTTTTTTAAAAATGTTTATTTATTTTTGAGAGGGAGAGGGAGAGAGAGGGATAGAGAGGGCACAAATAGGGGAGGGGCAGAGAGATAATCCCAAGCAGGCTCTGCATTGTCACTGCAGAGCCTGATGCGGGGCTTGAACTCATGAACCGTGAGATCATGACCTGAGCCCAAATCAAGAATCAGATGCACAGATGCTCATGTGACTGAGCACCCGGATGCCCCTCCAGTGGTACCACCTTGGTGGGGAGTATGAGAGGTACCTCACAACCCCCAGGAGGGGGTGGAAACCTAGGATCCTCACCCAGCCTCCCCTGATACTATGGAAAGGGAAATAGACACCTACCTTGCCCTGGGTGGGAGGTGGAAATACGGGCTCCCCTTTGGGTCTCCTGGATACCACCCTAGCAGGGATGGGGAGGGAGGCCTCTTTACTGCCAGCCAAGGGCAGAGGTCTAGGCTTCCACCTAGGCCTTTACAGACAGAAGTGTGGGGTGGGGATGGGGTTTTCTGGAGGAGTGTTTATTGTCACAAAGGTTTCTGTTTTATGAGGCTGCCCATTTCCTGGTCCTTTTTCAAGAGACAGCAAGCTTTTCTCATTCATGCCCGTTAGCATTTCTGGGCTGGGGGCTTTTCCAGCACCCAGTCCCAGGGTGTGTAGGGGGCAACAAGAGAACTCTGAGAACGTTCTGCCATGCAGCTTCTCAAGTCCTAACATCCCTAGCTAGTCTATCTTCTATCTTTCAGAGTCTCCTTATGTTTGTTTTATAATATAATTTCCAGGGTTTTTAGTTGTATTTAGTGAGAGGGACAGGGCAAAATGCATCTATCCCATCTGGTCCAGAACTGGAAGTCTGAACACTCTATTCCAGATTATACATGCAAACAAATGAGAAAAATGTGGTTTTCTCCTTAGGGAATTTGTAATGTGGTTGAGGAGTCAGAAGGCACAGATCACACGCGTGGACAACATGAGCCCTGTTTGGGGAAAAGAGGCTGCAAGTTTCCCTGTCATTAAAATATTGCTAATTTTCGAATGTGAATGTCAAACTTAGACCTTTCTCTGGAGCTCCGGATGGGTGGGTATTTCTGCGTGTCTGGGGAAAATGCAGGCAGGGGTCTCCTGGAGGGCCCATCTGTTGGACCTGGCCAAAAGGAAACCCCTCACCTTGCCC
Organism: Lynx canadensis; assembly: GCF_007474595.2. NCBI lineage: Eukaryota > Metazoa > Chordata > Mammalia > Carnivora > Felidae > Lynx > Lynx canadensis. The sequence goes on from NC_044316.2 coordinate 20,135,191, forward strand.
TAACCAACCTCCCTCTCAAAGGCCCTATTTCAGTCAAGAGCCACCAGTCATACCACGTCCCAAGCCCAAAGGAGAGGGCAGGGTAGGATGAAAAAATGATCTAAATTAGTGCAGATAGAAGATGAAACCAGTGCCTGGCACACAGAAAATATTTTTTCTTAATGTTAACTTTAAGACTATCTCAGAAACCTCCTAGGGCTTGTCTCTCCCATCTCTGTTGCCATTGCATCCAACGAGATTATTCCAAGAGTCTCTGAAATGGTCTGTATTTCACCAGCCTCTCCGCATTTCAGTCCATACTTTGCTGTCAGAATTAGCGTCCTAAAAAATAAACCTCATCGTGTCACTTAAAATCTGCTGCTCTGCATTGCCAAAGGCCGTAGTTCACACACCCCATTAAGAATTTGAAAAAAGCAGGGGGCGCTTGGGTGACTCAGTTGGTTAAGTGGCTCAGGTCATGATCTCGTGGTTCGTGAGCTGGAGCCCCTCACTGGACTCTCTGCAGTCAGTGCAGAGCCAGCTTCAGATCCTCTGTCCCCCTCTCTTTCTGCCCCCCCCCCACATTCTCTCTCTCTCAAAAATAAACATTAAAACAAAAAAAATTTTGAAAAAAGCAGGACAAGATTTGGGTCAAGAAATCAAGAGTTGATTAAGAGCTCATGATTTGAGCCCTGCACGGGCTCTGTGCTGACAGTTTGGAGCCTGCTTGGGATTGTCTCTCTTCCTCTCTCTGCCCCTCTTCCTCTCTCTCTCTCTCTCTCTCTCAAAATAATAATCTTAAAAAAAAAATAATTTGAAAAAAGCTGGGGCACCTGGCTGGCTCAGTCAGAGGGCATGTGACTCTTGATCTCAGGGTCATGAGTTTGAGCCCCATGTTGGGTGTAGAGATTTCTTTAAAAAAAGAAGATAAACTTAAAAAATAATGTAAGTCAGATTATGTCACTCTTTAAAATGAAAAAAAGAATTTTGAAAAAAGCTACAAGTGTCCACTAAAAAAATAAAAAACTTAAAAAATATGTAAGTCAGATTATGTCCCTTAAAAAAAATTTAGGGGCACCTGGGTGACTCAGTTGGTTAAGTGTCAGACTTTGGCTCAGGTCATGATCTCGCAGTTCACAGGATGGAGCCCCTTGTTGGGCTCTGTGCTGACAGCTCAGAACCTGGAGCCTGCTTTGGATTTTGTGTCTCCCTGTCTCTCTCTGTTCCTCCCCTGCTCACATACTCTCTCTCATTCCCTCTCAAAAATAAATAAAGTTTAAAAAAAAATTAAAACATTTTGACACAAGCTAACAAGCGCCCAGTGCAGAAAAATGCAAAAGTGATTGCATATACTTATGAACCCCGGGAAACTCTTCCTTGTCTGAGAAGCCATTTCTACCCACTCCATGCACGTGCACAGCAATTCACGCTTATCTTTGTTTTAGCATTTAATAGTTTGTATCGTGATGATTTCTGTATGTTTGCTTCACCCACTTAAAAATTAGAAGGTGCCCTGTCTTTCTCATCTTTGTTTCCCTGGTACATAGCATAGTGCCATAGAACCAAAGTTAACAGATAATCAAATGTACTGAATGTGTAGAAGACAATGAGAGTAAAAGGTAGAGATGAGTCAAAGGGTTCTCTTTGCTCAGGAAGTTCTGATGGTTCCCATGTGTTCCTCTATCAAACCCACACCCTTATTTGTAGCCTCCAAAGTGTGTTCTTCCTGGTTGCCTTACAGATAACTGCCGCCTCACTTCACCTCTGGATGTTTTCGTCTACTCTCTGGTCTCAGCTACCACCCATTAATTGCTTCCCAATCTATGTCTCCATTCTGGATTGTTCTCTAGACAGTCCAATGTCATCGGGCCTGTCTATTTTATGTTCCTCAAACACCTGAAATGAAATCCATTTAGGACTGAACTTACTTTCGTTTCCACACCCTCCTACCACAGCCCTGCTTCCCTCTGCACTTCCCACCTTGGTTAGTAACCAGCGCTGCCATCTGCCCAAGCTGATCAGGAGAGAAACCTAAGAAACTACATCCTTTCCTCCCCTCAGTGTCTATGTCCTGTCGTTTCTACCACTTAAACAGCTCTTGAATCCAGCCCCCTTAGTTTCTTAACAGGATTACAGCAGCTTCTTAATTGCCTTCTCTGTCTCCAGTCTTGACTCCTCCAACTCACTCATCGACACCCATTTACTGAGCACATACTGTATGGTAGTAGCAAGAGTCCATGACCCTTCTCTCATGGCATCTCTGTTCTAATGGGGAGCCTTAGGGAACCAGACTGTAAACAACTGTGTAATGTGAAAGGTGGTGACCCAGTCAATGAAGAAGAATAAAGTAGCAGTGTAAAGGCATAGAGAGGCCCAGAATGGAGTTGGGGGGTATCATTCTAGAAGACCCGTTTGAAGTTATCTGGGGCCAGGACCCCAAAGGTATCTGGGAGAAGAACACTCCAGGCAGAATGAAAATCAAGAGGAAAGAGTCAACAGTGTGGACGTGGAGGGGGACTTTATCCTATTCCTCTGGATTCAACAGGCACAGCATTGCCAGTTTGCAAAGGGGGCTACGAGCAGCCTGTAATTATTGAGTATTTTGCTATGTAACAAGAACTACACTAAGGACTTTAAAAGCATTATTCCAGGCTTATTTACATGCATCTTATATCAGGCTTCAATACTCTGCTGAGGTGGGTGTTTTTGTTAAAATGGGGCGCGAATTCAACAAACCCCCATAACACTTCCATGCATCCTACCGTGTGCGTTTGCCAGACCCCACTGGGATGTGGTTTCTCTTTTATCCTTCACCATTTATTTTTTATTTTTTAAAAAAAAATTTTTTTCAACGTTTTTTATTTATTTTTGGGACAGAGAGAGACAGAGCATGAACGGGAGAGGGGCAGAGAGAGAGGGAGACACAGAATCGGAGACAGGCTCCAGGCTCTGAGCCATCAGCCCAGAGCCTGACGCGGGGCTCGAACCCACGGACCACGAGATCGTGACCTGGCTGAAGTCGGACGCTTAACCGACTGCGCCACCCAGGCGCCCCTTATCCTTCACCATTTATAGTGCAATACTCCTTAAATGCAAAGTAAGATATGTTCACAACTCAACAAGCATTTGTAAAAGGGTAAGGCACAATGGAGCAGGGACGTGAGGACAGCCATTGGAGGTGGCTGCCTAAGGAGCAAATGACTGCTCCATCCACAGAAGCCAAAGAAGTAATTTAGCAAAGCCAAGAGAGACGATCCTGAACTTGTTAACTTAACTTAGCCCACCAGATTTACCCCCACCCCTGGCACACTGTAAAGATGTTTTTATTTAGATATAATTCTAGTAAGATGAAATATTTATGGCTGTTACATTAAAAAATCAGATTCTCTCTGGGGTGCCCCACTACTTCATTATAATAATTCAGTGTAAAGAAAGTTTGCTCCGGACTTCAACCAGTAACAGACAGACAAGCTCATTTAACACCTATGAGCTCAGGACCAGTATAGGGTGCCTCCCAGTGATGTGGGGAGGGTCAAGTGAGACAGTGTATGCGATGTCCATCATAAGGGATGAGAGCCATCACGTATGAGGTGATTTTACTGTTATACTACCCTTGTTTAAGGAGACTCTTCCTTTTGAAGTTGGACACTTAACTGACTGAGCCACCCAGGTGGCCCAAGGAGACTTTTCCAATAAGACAGTCCTCAAACATAAGACCATAGTCAGTACCTTAAAGAAGATTTGATTTTTGATGCAGCGGACAAGATCTCAGGGCTTTCCAGAAAAAGCATACACATACACACTTCCTCTCTCTCTTCTCCCTTCCTCCCTGTCTCTGTCTCTCGGTTGTGTGCGCGCACACAGGCAAATGTAATGGCAGAGCTGAGTTTTGGGGTAAGCCCAACTTTTGACAGAGGTTTTTAAGAAACAGCCAGAACAACAAAAATGAATATATTTGGGGAACAAAATAGTTAGATCAGTGGTTCTGGGACCTGACTACACACTGCACTCACCTGGGGAGCTAAACCATGCTGATGCCTAGGTCTGCCCACACAGAGTCCATTTCATTGGTCTGGCTTGTGTGTGTGGCCTGGGGATCAGAATTTTTACAAAACTCCCCAGGCTATTCCAATGTGCAGCCAAGTCTGAGAACCCCTGAGTTAAAAAGTTACTGACATTTTCAGTTTGGCTTTAAAAGTGGATACTAAATAAAAGCAAATTCAAATACTCCCAAGTATCAGGTTAGCAATGGAAACATGCCATTTTTTTTTTCCTGGGTTGCCTGAGACTGGAGTCCCTTTTCCTATTTGTTCCTTCTTGGAAAAGGCAGGATTGCAATTCAGAGAGAAACGGTTGTGCAAATAGAAGTACAATGTGGCAGCTCCCTTCACAGGTGCCGGTTGGCGGGTTTTTTTCCTTTCTGACAAATAAAACAAAAGGTTTTCTTTTTCTCTTTTTGTATCCCCATGGACTGTACCTCGAGAGCCTCTGACATGCAGAACACAGCCAATACATGGGCCCTGGTCTTGATCATGTCATTTCCTGAAGGATCCCCAGGGCCTACAAGTCACTTATCCGTAAAAGGTTAAGATGAAATATTAAAAAAAAATTTTTTTTGTTTATTTATTTTTGAGAGAGAGGGAGATGCAGCGTGTAAGTGGGGGAAGGTCAGAGAGAGAGGGAGGCGCAGAATCCGAAGCAGGCTCCAGGCTCTGAGCTGTCAGCACAGAGACTGACGTGGGGCTTGAACTCACAGTGAGATCAGACCTGAGCTGAAGTCGGACACCTAACCAACTGAGCCACCCAAGCGCCCCAAGATAAAATATTTTAGAAAGCAATTATTATTGTGAGAAAGACATAAATAAACAAGGGAAATGGGGGAGACAGAAAGTGAGAGAGCATTCTAGAAGCCAGAAGATGCCTCGTCATATGGCTCACTTCGGCTTGGGTGTCTAAAAAACCTGTATTAAAATCCTGCACGATAGGGGCGCCTGGGTGGCGCAGTCGGTTAAGCGTCCGACTTCAGCCAGGTCACGATCTCGCGGTCCGTGAGTTCGAGCCCTGCGTCGGGCTCTGGGCTGATGGCTCAGAGCCTGGAGCCTGTTTCCGATTCTGTGTCTCCCTCTCTCTCTGCCCCTCCCCCGTTCATGCTCTGTCTCTCTCTGTCCCAAAAATAAATAAACGTTGAAAAAAAAAATTAAAAAAAAAAAATCCTGCACGATAGGAGAATTGGTTTCTCCGTTTATAGAACGATACTGAACTTGCACAGGATTCTTACAAAGATGGAGATGTAACATAGTTAAATTACCTAATAAATGCCTGGCATCGGGTGCATGAGAAATGTTAGTTCTGTCATTTCTTTCCTCTTCTTGAAATAGGATATTAGTTGTGTGTGTTGTTTGTTACAAAAAGGAGGTAGTGGGAGCAGTTCACCATCGGGACCGTGACGTCCAAGGTCCTCAAGGGTGTGGGATAACAGACTAGGGTGGGAGAGTTGTGGCCTTGGGTGGGTTGCCTCCCTCTCTGAGGGGTGGGTTCCTCCTGAGAGAGAGGTACGACGGTCATCTGAACGTTAGGGCTGCCGCGGGCCTGTGCGGACGGGCTGGGACACTTCTCTGCCTCTCTCCTGGGTCCATGAGACTTTGTGGGCAGACTGTGTGATGTGCTGTTGCACTGCCAATGCCTGGCAAACGCACAGCGTGTAGTAGGTGCTCAAAAGTGTTTCCTGCATAAGAGAGCTCCGATAAGACACTTATGTAAAAGGAAGCCTATTATTGCTTCAGCTTAGTGACATCTATTTCTGCAAACGCAGAGATCTTTTTATGTATATGCCTCCATTTAGGGCTTTGCTTTAAAAGGATCTTGTTCCTGGCAATCTGACCTCTGGATAAATAGGGTGGTGCTGTACTAATTTTCCTATACTTTAGTGGTTTAAAGGCTTTGTGCTTCTTTAATGAGATAGCTTTTTAAAGGAGTCATAAATTGGTTCTAACGATTGTTGCTTTCAGATACTGATTTAGTGCATCTTTTACATTTGTAATTGAATTTCCAAGTATAGCACTGATGAAAATGGACTCTACCTTGTGCCCCAAAGCACTGACTTTTGACATTATAAATCGGTTGACTTAGTAGTTTAACATAAGCAATGGTCTCTAACTGGTTTGACAAAAAGCATCTACTTCTAAACAAATGCCAGGAAAACAATCAATTGGGTAGCTCTGAAATTCTGACTTCTTCGTCTCTTACTAAAAAAAAGAAAATTAGAGAACATGGCTAACTGTCACATTTCTTAGAAGTGTTTTCAAACCATGTGACTTACTTGAATCCAATAATAAAATCATGGAGTGTTTAAAGAAAATTATAAGGAGAGTGGAAAAGTGGTTTCATTGCCAAAGCTGTCAGAGCAAGAAGAGATTCTTGAAAAATTAAACTGAAATCTTAATATCTGTATCTTCACAAGAAATTCCTCTTCAATACAGACATCACTGTTTTCTAAGAACAGAGGTTCTAGAGTCTAATACTGCTAAGCAACTCTTTGTTGTAATTGGCAAAAATATAAACGTTTGCACAAGATGTTCCAAATAATACAGATTCTGGGACTTACTGAGAATTAATTAGGAAGGTAAATTTATTACCTACATAAATAAATGAACAAACCCGAGCACATTCCATGTCGACATCAAGGGGCTATATACTTTCCATTAAAGAGGACTAATAAATACAGTTTAAAGGCTCGAGGGAGGAGAGAGGGGAGAAGGCTGGCGCACAGCAGCTCAGGCGGTGCCAGACATCAGCTGACCGCCTTCATTGAGATTACCATGGAAACACCTTCTCCTGGGACTCCGCCATGAGGGCAGGGTGCTTTAGCAACGGTGATCGGGAGCAGAGCCCACAGCGATGGATTTCAGCAGGGCTCACCCCTGTACACATTATAAAGACGATCCATCTTCCAAATGAAATGATAGCTTTCTAGCCAGTCACTGTCAGATGGAGTAATAAAGCATGAAGCCCGGCATAATTACAACCCATTTACCTCTACAAAACACTCACATCGGTTCTGATAATTGTCTCTTTTCTCTTCCCTGCTTGCCTGTATTCTCCACAGAACTAAAGGAGATATTTGTGTAATTAATTGGCTACTTCCTTGGCCATCAAGCCCACACCGATAAAAAGGGACTATATCAAACAGCATTAGTGGGCAGATTCAAGCATTTTTCAAAACCAACACAGCTCACCAACAAAAGGATAAGAAGAGTCCCAGCTGAGGTTGGGTTAAATGTTTCAGTTTATGTGGTCTCACTTGAAACCAGTGAACAGATTTTATGTTTACGCAAATTAAACTCGATCTTGGCAACCAGCTCCCTGAGTGCTGGCTGGGGCGAGCCCATGTCCCCGTGAACTCACAAGACACAAGCTCGTTGATTCACGCGACTCACCTCAGCCATGGGGTGCAATCTTTTCCACCCATCTATAGTGATCTCTAGGTTGATTCTCAGAGTTAAAGAGGTTGTGATCAAAGTTCTGTACATGTTACTAATTATGTAGGTTACTTCTTGACTGTTCTCCATATCAAGCCCAGCAACCACGAGTCTCCCAGCTTTGCAAAACATTCAAATTCTGACCCTCCTTCCCATGTAAAACTTTTAACCTTTCTTGACATTGGAAATGATGCTTTAATTCGCTATTACAACTTACAAATACAGTGTAGAGAGTGACTCAAGGCGGATGATGCTAATCTGACAGTAACAAAGAATCCAGCTGGCTGAAACCCTATCCCAACTCCGCACTATTTGTACAAAGAAAGCCACTCTGTGGCTAAGACAGGGGTCACTTGTAACTTGAATGTTTCATTCTCAGACTGCTGTTTATAATTACTCGACTGTGCCGTTTGTGAGAACAGTGCTTACTGAAAACAGTCTCAAAAACCTGTCATGATTTCCTATTTTTATATTTCCTGCGAAGAGCGACTGGACTCATTGCTAAATGATAAGCAGGCTGGATTGTTTTTGCTAATGAAAGAGAAAAAACGTGTCAAATTTATATTTTAATTACATTTTGTTTAGGCTTACATAAAGATCAGTCTTTCTCTCTTGAACACAAACCAACTGATGACAGAGACTGGAGGGTGATTCCTGAAGAGATTAGCTGGACCCCAGCATACACTGAGCTACGTAGCTTAGGCTACGAGAAAAATACATGACGCTACTACATGACTGTTAGAATGGCTAGAATTTAAACTGACACTGGCAAATACTAAAGATGCAAAGCAGTGGGAACTCTCATGAACTGCTGGTAGGAATGCAAAATGGTACAGCTACTTTGGGAGACAATTTGGCAGTTCACATAAAGCCGGACTTAGTCTTGCTACATGATGTAGCAACTGCACTTGTAGGTATGTACCCAGATGACCTGAAAACTTGTGTCCATACAAAAACCTGGACGTGAGTGTTCACAGCAGCTTTATTCATGATGGTGCCAAACTGGAAGCAACCAAGATGTCCTCCAATAGGCAGAAGGATGGACAAACTACGGCACACTCATACATTGGAATAGTATTCAGTGATAAAAAGAAATGAGCTACCAAGCCATGGAAAGAGATGGGGGCACCTCAGATACCTACTGCTAAGTAAAACAGGCCAACCTACAAAGGTTACAAAGCATATGGTTCCAGTGATATGATATTCTAGAAAAGGCACAACTGCAGAGACAGTAAAATGATCAGAGGTTGCCAGGGTTTGGGGGAGAGAGCTACAAGTTGTAGAAATAAATAAGAAATATAGAGCTTTCCCTCCTGGCTTGCCTGACAATTGACCGCCATTACGAACAACATAGTTATTCTCTGAGCCAGGAAGTTCACGACTAACTGACTAATATGGCAGAAACAAATGGTCATCTATGTCCTTCACACCAGAAAGGCAACAGAAACTAAGAAATTTGGGAAAAACTGGCCAAAACATACAAGACCACATCAGACATCATCTTTGTATTTGGATTTAGGATGCATTTTGGTGGTGGTAAGACAAATGACTCTGGCACGATTTAGGACTCCTTGGATTACAGAAGGAAAATGAACCCAAACATAGACTTGCAAGACATCGCCTACATGAGAAGAAAAAGACCTCAAGAAAATAGCAAAAGGACACAAGAACAGAATGAAGAAGGTCGGGGGGGAATGCAGAGGACAGTGCTGATGCCAGCACAAAGGAGTAAAGGTTCTGTGGTGGCTGTAGTCACCTGCAGGGACGGTGCAGGCTTTTCACGAGAGGATTAATAAGCTGTAAAAACTTAAACAAAAAAGATCAAGAACAAAGTATTAGAAGAATTCGGTTATGAAAAAAGACCGGGAAAAGAAGCTGAAAATAACAGGTATTGTTATAGTGATGGGCAACTTATCAATATGTAATTATGTGATGGTGATATTTATCTTTATTTTTATGCTAAATTCTAGCCATGCAGAGGAGAACACCAGGTATCTATTCTATAAGCAGACAGAAACTTAGACCACAGTGGGAGAAACATAATAATAGTGTGGCTACATATTCTAAAGACGATCACAAAGCAGGGTTAGCTGTACATATGCCACTTCTGTTGAGCTGCAATGTATGATCTCAAGAAGTGAAGCGCACTGTGCAAATAAAATTAATGCCTCCTGATTTAACTTCTGGTTTACAGGAACTACAGGGACAAGGAGAATAAATGAACCATAAGGAAACAGACAAATCCAGACGAGACCAGTTCTAGACTCTAAGAAGTCAGTGTCATGCAGACTGTGTGCTGGGGGGGATGTGGAGAAACCAGAACTCTCATATACGGAAGAGAATGTAAAATGGAGCTGCCATGTTGGAAAAGTTTGGTAGTTTCTTACAAAGTTAAACAAAGGCCATATGATAGAATAATTAATTCCACTCCTAGATATCCACCCGGGAGAAATAAAAGCACATACCCACGTAAAGACTTGTATGCAAATGCACCTAGCAGCCAAATGTCCATGACATGGTACATAGAGAAATGAAATATGGTATATCCATTCAGTAGAATATTACTCAGCAATTAAATGAACAAATCAATGACATATGGCCCAACCTAGATGAACCTCCAAAGCATACTGAGTGAAGGAAGCGAGAGACACAATACCTGTTGTATGATTCCATGTATATGAAATTTCTAGAAAAGGTAAAAGGATAGGCTGAAGTTGGGAGCGGGGATTTACTGCAAATGGGTACAAGAGAACACTCTGAGGTGATAGAAATGTTCTAAAACTGGACGGTGTGATGTTTGTACAAAAGCATAAATTTCCTAAAAGTAACTGAACTGTACCTTGCAATGGGTGAATTTTAGGGTCAGTAAATATAGGAGTTTGCTAGTGCAGCCATACAAAGCCCCACAGAATGGATGGCTTAAGTAAGTTCTGGAGGCTCGAAGTCCAAGATCAAGATGTGGAAGGGTGTGGTTCTTCTGAGGCCTCTCTCCTCCACTTGTGGATGGCCATATTCTCTCTCTGTCTTCACATGGTCTTCCCTCTGTACCTGTCTTTGTTCCAACTGCCTCTTCTTAAAAGGGCACCAGTCATACAGGATCAGGTCTGACCCCAATGACCTCATTTTAACCTAATTACTTCTTTAAAGACCCTATCTGCAAACACAGCCACATTTTGAGGACTAGGGGTTAGAACTTCAACCAATGAATTTGGGGGAAGCACCGTTCAGCCCATTACCGTAAATGATAATTTAATAATGCTGTTTTAAGAAGTCAACCTCATGAGGGGTGCCTGGGTGGCTTAGTCAGCTCAGGTCATGATCTCACAGCTCATGAGTTCAAGCCCTACATCGGGGTCTGTGCTGACAGCTCAGAGCCTGGAGCCTGCTTCAGGTTTTGTGTCTCTCTCTTTCTCTGCCCCTCCCCTGCTCATGCTCTGTCTCTTTCTCCTTCAAAAATAAATAAATGTTGGGGCACCTGGGTGGCTCAGTTGGTTGAGTGTCCGACTTCAGCTCAGGTCATGATCTCACAGTTCATGAGTTCGAGTCCCACGTCAGGCTCTGTGCTGACAGCCCAGAGCCTGGAGCCTGCTTCGGATTCTGTCTCTCTCTCTCTCTGCCCCTCCCCTACTCACACTGTCTCTCTCTCTCTCTCTCAAAAATAAATAAACATTAAAAAAATTAAAAAAAATGTTAAAAAAAAAAATTAGGGGCGCCTGGGTGGCTCACTCGGTTGAGTGTCCGACTTTGGCTCAGGACACAATCTTATGGTTCTCAAGCTCTGTCCCTTTCTTTCTCAAAAATAAATAAAAACATTAAAAAATGTAAAAATAATAAACAAATAAATAAAAAGCCAACATCATGAAAAAAAGACTGTATGTGGAGGTACAGTTCTGGACTAAAAGACATGTACCTCTACAATAGGAACCTATTTTTAAAAATAAGTGTAAGACTTTCTTTGAATGAGTGGAGAAATTTAACTAAGTGCTAGATACTAAGTGATATTATGGAAATGTTTTTTTCTCAGATATGAAAAGGGGACGATAGTTATGAAGGAGAAGGTCCTTGTTCGCAGGGGCATATACACACAGGAGCATTTGGTGGCAAAGTGTCATGAGAGAGAGCAAACAAATACAGCAAAAAAACAAATATTTATTGAATCTAGGTGGAGGGCATAAGGGCATTTATTCCCTTACTATTCTTTCAGCTTCTCTATACATTCGAAAAACTTGATAATAAAAAGTCAGAAGGATGGAATTAGCATTTAACACTGAGGAGGCAGAGAGTTCTCCAGACAAGAAAGACACCTCTCCCAAAATTTCCTTTATTCCTTTCCTTCCTTGCTAATTGAAGTAGGAAATGTATCCTTCTATGAAGCTCACACCCAGTTATAGCTTTTTATAAGTGAGAAATGGTTAGTGTTTCTACGGTTCCTGCTACACAAAATCCAGAATAAAACATAACGTAGATTTTAGAAGTTTTAAAGTTTGGCATGGAAGAGGCTGAGACACACAGGTATAGCTCATTTAAACTAACAAATGACAACAGGGTACCTGGGTGGCTCAGTTGGTTAAACACCTGACTCTGGATTCTGGCTCAGGTCATGAGCTCATGGTTTGTGGGAGCCCCGCACGGGCTCTGTGCTGACAGGGCAGAGCCTGCTTGGGATCCTCTCTCTCCCTCTCTCTCCGCCCCTTCCTTGCTCTTTCTCTCTCTCAAAATAATAAATAAACTTAAAAAAAAAAAAGAAAGCAGATGACGAGATCTTTTTTTTTTAATGTTTATTTTTGAGAGAGAGAGAGAGAGAGAGACAGAGCGTGAGTGGGGGAAGGCAGAGAGAGAGAGGAAGAGAGAGAATCTGAAGCAGGCTCCAGGCCCTGAGCTGTCAGCACAGAGCTCAACACAAGGCCCAAACCCATGAACTGTGAGATCATGACTTGCGTCAAAGTCAGACACTGAACTGACTGAGCCACCCAGGTGCCTCAAAGATCTTTTTTTTTTAATAGGAGTAGCAAAGTGGTGACCTATGGGCTGAATATGGCCAACAGATGTGTTTTATTTGGCTTGCACGGCATTTAACAATCAGGAGACTAACATCAAATACAGACTTCAGCTTTTTTTAGGGGAATCCAAAGGCCTGGCATAGTGGGGCTCAGGCATGGCCATGGCGATTACAGTGGAGGGATGACTGCCCTGTGGTAGAGTATGGGCTTCATTCATTTCTGAACCTGCCAGACTCCCAAAGGAATTTGACTTTAAGACAAAGAAAATGAGGAAATGTTGTCACTTTTGATGAGATCTGCTTTACCACCCTCCTCTGCTCTCTTTCCATGTATATGGCTGTGGCTAGTGAGAACATCATGCTGGGAGGAAGGTGAAATGGAAGGGGAGGGATATGGAAATTAATGAGTGGTACTAGGCCGATTGTTTATACGCAGGGGGGAAAATGAATGCAGGGCTACAGCGTCACATACACACAGAAATCAATTCTAGGAGCACTGTGGCTGTCGATGTGAAAGGTAAAGCAATAAAGTGTATAGAGTACAGCAGAAGATGCCTTTGTGACCTTGGGATGGGGAACGACTTCTCAAACAAAAAAACCCCTGCATCAACCTCAAAGGAAAAAAGTGCTCAGCTGAGCTGCATTAACATAAAAAAAATTTGTTCAAACCCACCCACCATTACAGAATGAAAAGTCAAGTCACAGAGTCAGAAAATATATGTAACATCTGTAACTGCTAAGGGGCACTTGTGCAAAATATAAAGAGAACTAGAAATCAACTTTTATTTTTTATTTTTTAAAATATTTTTTTGACATTTATTTATTATTGAGAGACAGAGAGAGATAGAGCACAAGCAGGGGAGGGGCAGAGAGAAGATGGGGAGACACAGAATCAGAAGCAGAATTCAGGCTCTGAGCTGTCAGCACAGAGCCCAGTGTGGGGCTTGAACTCACAAACTGCGAGATCCTGACCTGAGCCTAAGTCAGACGCTTAGCTGACTGAGCCACCCAGGCGCCCATAGAAATCAACTTTTAAAAGACAACTGAATAGAAAGATGGGCAAAAGATTCACAAAAGGCATCCAAATGATCCATAAACACACAAAAAAGGTGCCAGACCTTATTAGTAAAAAGGGCAATGCAAATACAAAACACAATCCACATCTATCAACAAGTGAATGGATAAAGATGTGGTATATATACATAACCGTATATTATTCAGCCACGAGAGAAAGAAATCCTACCATCTGGACCAAATAAACCAGACAAAGAAATACTATATGATCTTGCTTACACGTGGAATCTAACAAAGCCGAACTCACAGAAATAGAGAGTAGAGTGGCGGTTACGGCGGCTGGCGAGCAGGGGATGTGGGAGACGCTGGACGAAGGGCACAAGCTTCCAGTTGTAAGATGAGTAAGTTCTAGGAAACTGCTGAACGGCAATGGTGATGGCAGTTAATGATACTGCATTATATACTTGAAAGTTGCTAAGCGAGTGGATCCTAAAATACTCTCACCACAAAAAAGAAACTGTAATTATGTGATGTGATGGCACTGTGGGCCAATGCTAAGGTGGTAACCATTTTGCAACGTGTAAGTGTATCACATCGGCCCACTGTGCACCTTACACTTGAACAATGTTATATGTCAATTACATCTCAATAAAGCTGGGGGAAAAACACCCCACAATGAGTAACTGCCACATACCTACCCAAACAGCTAACACTGAGGACACTCTCCATAGCCAGTGCTGGAGAGATGGCAGCTGCACCTGGAACGGTCACACGCTGTTGGTGGAGGTGTACATGAGCACTCTCCTTTGGGAAACTGCATCTGTCCACTACAGTTTCACGCCGGGGTAAGTGTCCAATGAAAGCGTATGCACATAAACACTAAAAGACAGTGACCGGGAGGGAACACAATGGGGCTTTCTGGCCTATTAATGGCCTGTGTCTCGACTTTGGTAATGGCTGAATAGATGGGTTCACTTTGTGATCATTCATCAAGCTCTACCCTTAAGCTTTGTGCACTTTTCTGCATGTAGGGTATACTCCAATAAAAGAGTTAAAATATTTGCCCGGATGTGAACAGGTGGGCGGGGTATGCCACATGTCAATAAAACCTTCCAAGGGTCTGCTAATCCAGTGACCTCAGTTTTACTTCAATTACCCCAAGCCTCATGAGAAAGTTTGAAAATCTCTATTCTAATGGGATCCTGTCACCAAAAAGTAGAATAAAAAAGCAAAGATATATTCAGTTCTAGTTCAGACACTCATTTTCAAAGAGAAACTGGACTGGGACTATTTTACGTATTGATGTAAGGGATTAATAATACTGCTTTGACCTGTCAGAGAGATGGTAAGAGTGGAATAAGGGGGCAAATGGGGGCAGAGGAAGAAGGGGATGCTTACGTCTTCCTCAAGGAAGAGAGTTAGAGGGACAGGGAGGGGGAGAGAGAGAGAGAGAGAGAGAGAGAGAAAAAAGGGAGAGGGGGAGGAGGAAGGAAAGAAAGAAAGAGAAGAGAAGGAAAGAAGAAAGAAAGAAGGAAGGAAAGAGGAAGGGAGGGAGGAAGGGAAGGGAAGGGAGGGAAGGAGGGAAGAAGAAACATGGAGAAGACAAAAACCCCTCCCCTCCCCTCCCCTCCCTTCCCTTCCCTTCTCTTCCCTTCCCTTCTTCCTTCCTTGTAGGCTTCATGCCCAGCACAGAGCCCAGTGTGGGGCCTGAACTCACCACCCTGATATCAAGACTGAGATGAGGGGTGCATGGGTGGTTCAGTTGGTTAAGTGTCCGACTTCGGCTCAGGTCACGATCTCACCGTTCTTGTGTTCAAGCCCCGTATCTGGCTCTGTCTGTGCTGACAGCTTGGAGCCTGGAGACTGTTTCACATTCTGTGTCTCCCTCTCTCTTTGCCCCTCCCCTGTTTGCACTCTTTCTCTTGTTCTCTCAAAAATAAAACATCTTAAAAAAAAAAAAAAAAAAAGACCTGAGCTGAAATCAAGAGTCAGTCAGATGTTTAGCCAACTGAGTCACCCAAGTGCCCTGAAATTTCTAAGTCATAAAATGAAAAATGCTTAGGGGCACCTGGGTGGCTACTTGGTTAAGCGTCCGACTTTGGCTCAGGTCATGATCTCACAGTTTGTGGGTTCGACTCTGTGTTGGGCTCTGTGCTGACAGCTCAGAGCCTGGAGCCTGCTTCACATTCTGTCTCCCTCTTGCTCTGGCCCTTCCCTGCTTGTACTCTGTCTCTCTCAAAAATAAATAAAACATTAAAAAAAGAAAAGGAAAATGGTTATCTTTTAGTTTGTTCTTTTTTCTTTCTTTTTCCTTCCTTTTTTAAAGTTTATTTTTATTTATTTTGAGAGAGCATGAGAGAGTGAGCGAGCAAACGGGGGAGGGGCAGAGAGGGAGACAGAATACCAAGCAGGCTCCATGCCATCAGCACAGAGCCCAGTGCAGGGCTTGGACCCATGAACTCTGAGATCATGACCTGAGCCAAGATCAGGAGTCAGAAGCTTAACCAACTGACTGAGGCAGCCAGGTGCCCCTCTTCCTTCTAGATTTTAATTCACTTCTCTTTAAATGTTTTTAATTCTGCAGTATGTTTTAGTGTTAACAGAAACTGATGAGAACAATACAACAGATAGTGATCTGACAGATTCTTATATTTAAAAAATAACTTAGGGGTAATGCCAGTGCAGTAGAATGTTGGCTATAGGGTAACAGATTCATGTGGTGTTATATACATTAATTCTTTTTTGAATTTTTAATTTTTTAAATTAATTTTTTGTATACATAAAATATATACAAAACAGATTGTTTCACAATAAACGAATTTGAAGTTTGTGAACTTCCTCCCTATAGAAAACACATACACACATGTACTATGAATTATCATATACAAAATAATTGGAAAATATACCACTAAACAGCCCATGGCTTAAAGAAGAACTCACAATGGAAATGACAAAGTAATTAAAATGGAACAACAAGGATGATACCACATATTAGAACATGTGAAGTTCAGCTCAAGGTCATTCATAAACACAAATTTACAGTTTTAAATGCATTTTTAAAAACTAAAATTTAAAAACAAAAGCATCCCTATCAAAATAACATCAGCATTCTTCACAGAGCTAGGAACAAACAATCCTAAAATTTGTATGGAACCAGAAAAGACCCCGAATAGCCAAAGCAATCCTGCAAAAGAAAACCAAAGCTGAAGGCATTACAATCCTGGATTTCAAGCTGTATTACAAAGCTGTAATCACCAAGACAGTATGGTGCTGGCACAAAAACAGACACTCAGATCAGTGGAACAGAACAGAGAACCCAGAAATGAACCCACAAACGTATGGCCAACTAATCTTTGACAAAGCAGGAAAGAATATCCAATGGAATACAGTCTTTTTAGCAAATGGTGCTGGGAAAACTGGACAACGACATGCAGAAGAATGAACCTGGACTGCTTTCTTACATCACACACAAAAATAAACTCCAAATGGATGAAAGACAGAAAGCCATCAAAATCCCTGAGGAGAAAGCAGGCAAAAGCCTCTTTGATCTTGGCAGCAGCGACTTCTTACTCAACACGTCTCTGAAGGCAAGGGAAACAAAAGCAAAGTGAACTATTGGGACTTCATCAAAATAAAAAGCTTCTGCACAGAGAAGAAAACAATCAGCAAAACTAAAAGGCAACTGACGGAATGGGTGAAGATATTTACAAATGGCATATCAGATAAAGGGTTAGTCTCCAAAATCTATAAAGAACTTGTCAAACTCAACCCAAAAAACAAATAATCCAGTGAAGAAATGGGCAAAAGACATGAATAGACACTTCTCCAAAGAAGACATCCAGATGACTAACAGACACATGAAAAAATGCTCGATGTCATTCATCATCAGGGAAATAGCAATCAAAACCACAATGAGATACCACCTCACACCTGTCAGAATGGCTAACATCAGCAACTCAGGCAACAACAGATGTTGGTGAGGATGCGGAGAAAGAGGATCTCTTTTGCACTGCTGGTAGGAATGCAAACTGGTGCAGCAACTCTGGAAAACAGTATGGAGGTTCTCAAAAAATTAAAGATAGAATTACCTTATGACCTAGCAATTGCACTACTAGGTATTTATCCAAGGGATACAGGTATGCTGCTTCAAAGGGGCACATCCACCCCAATGTTTATAGCAGTTCTACTGACAATACCCAAAGTATGGAAAGACCCCAAATGTCCACTGACGGATGAATGGATAAAGGAGATGTGGTATATATATACAATGGAGTATTATGTAGCAATCAAAAAGAATGAAATCTTGCCATTTGCAACTATGTGGATAGAACTAGAGGGTAATATGCTAAGCGAAATCAGTCAGAGAAAGGCAAATATCATATGATTTCACTCATATGAGGACTTTAAGATACAAAACAGATGAACATAGGAGAAGGGAAGCAAAAATAATATAAAAACAAGGAGGGGACAAAACATAAGAGACTCTTAAATACAGAGAACAAACTGAGGGTTGCTGGAGGGGCTGTGGGTGGGGGGATGGGCTAAATGGATAAGGGGCATTAAGGAAGACACTTGTTGGGATGAGCACTGGGTGTTACACATAGGGGATGAATCACTGGAACCTATTCCTGAAATCATTATTGCACTATATGCTAACTAACTTGGATGTAAATCAATCAATCAATCAATCAATCAATAAAAATGAAAGCAGCTAACCCCTCAACTCAAAAAGCTAGAAAAGGAACCAACAGAGTAAATCTAGAGAATGGAGAAGAAAAAAAACAAGAGCAGAGGTCATTGAAAAGGTAATAAAATAGGTCTCCAGCAAAACTGATCTGGGAAACAATGAGAAAAAAGCACATCTGATCAATGTTAGGAACACGGAGGGAACGTAAGAGGTACAGCAAGGAGCTCTTGGCCCCAGGACTGGGTCACTGGCAGCCTACAACTGGCTTCCCTTATATCAGGCATCCACCCTCGCTTAGTTAATGTCTTCTCCTCTCCTCTGAGGGACAGCTGAGGGCTGCGTCTCTGGGTGGAGGGGAGTGGGGATGTACTCTTGTTTAGACAGAGGAGAAAGCAAACATGACTGTCACGTGTTTCACATGCTGTGCGATAATGGTCCACACACCATTGGCTGTTGAGTGGGTCAGAACTCCCCCTGGGCTTGAATTATCATTTGCTTCATTTACTTCACTTTTCTCTTTGACATGCCCCCTCCCTTATCCTCTTTCATAGATAGCTTTCTTTTTCTCTTTTGCCTCCCCCTTTATTGAGGTATATAGCTTACACTCAGCAGAAAGTACAAATCTCAAGGAAACAGCCTGGTGAATTTTAACAAACATATACAGAAGAGTAACTGCTACCAGATCAAGGCGCAAAACATTTCCAGCCCCCCATAGGCTCGCTCTTTCCTCCCTGCTCACGTCTCTGTGTCTTTGCTGTTCCTTGTACCCTAAATACTTTTCCTCCAAGTAAGCATATGGCTCATTCTTTAGCTCCTATGAGTCTCTGCTTAAATGTCAACTTCTCGGTGAGGCCTGATCACTCTATTTGAAATTATAACACCCCTCATATCCTCTATCTTCCTTCCCTATTCTATTTCTTCCCTTATCCCTTCTAATGGATTATATGATGTGTATATGTATGTATATATATGCATGCATACATATACATATATGCACAAATATATACATGTAAGTAGAGTCTGCTGCCTCCCCTCCCCACTGCAATGTAAATTCTGTAAGGGCAGAGATTTTGACTATTTTGACACTTCTGTGCCACAATACCTATATGTCTGGCACATAATGAGTATTCGGCAATCACTTGTTGAATGAAGAGTTTAGTTATTGAGGCTGTGACAAGACAATCTGGTCTACAGCTCTCTAAAACCCCAAATGAAGATAATTACTACACTGGCATTCTAACTGAGGTGTAACTCCCCATTTCTTGAGTCTCCTTAAGTCTCTGTTCATTATGCCTCAAGATCTAGCAGAAAGAAATGAGGCACCAGGATGCTACAAGAAACACCTCTCAGACGGGATGTGCACCTGGTTGCTGCAAGCTTGTCAACAAGGAATAGGATCTCTCCACCCAGCATGTAAAGCTGTGGTTTGGAGGGATAAAGCAGTCACTTAACCGATCTCTGGGGAGCCCCTGGGAGCTGCTGCATGTGCCCATTAGAGTTAAGTGCCTGGGGCATTTAGGTGCTACTGCTTTATACAAGGTCAATGGGTTAGGAGATGCAGAGATAGTAAATTGGTTGAGTACTTTTTACGGTGCATTAGGAAAGCAACAAATATTGGTCCCATATTGCGGGCTGGAAGCAGTTAAGGAAACACATTCTGCTAAAAAGCACTGATGAAGACCAGATTTAGAAACTGATTAGACACATAGCCAAACTACAGCATCACCTAAACTCTTACCGCAATGGGCATCCATGAGCATGATTTAGTTTTTGTTTGACGAAGACTGGGAGCCAGGAGATTGGAACAGGTGTAGGTGGGAGGAGTCCAAGGGTGCCTGAGGAAGCTGCCTGTTTGAAGCACTTCTCTCCTATTGACCCACCCCAGCATGCTCTGTGACCAGGGCCCAAAGATGACTTCGGCCTAAGGTCAGCAGTCAAAGATTGTAGGGGGAAGGGATCAATTATGCCCCAAATGAACTGTAGTAATTATCCATGCTATCCCAGGAAAAGTCAGGGAAGACGATGCATGGATTAACAAGTGCTTAACAAGGAACTACGGTAGCAATGTGGATCATACGGAATTGGTTGCTATGGGGAGGCCTCATCTGGAGCCTGTGTGCAATATGTTACTGCAGGATGACACTCGGATGGTTTGTTGGGTTGGCTGATTTAGATCTAAGCCTAGTGCTGGCCCATGCCATTTGGCAAGGACGGCGACTGTTAGTAAGAAGACACACAGAGAGAAGTAGAGCCTGAGAGGATGGCAGGAACGCAGACTCTCCCAGCACTCGTGCTGCTCAGGGGGCTACAGGATAACACAGCCCCTTAGAGCTTCTTTCAACACCGAATGGTAGCATTTCCTTAGCTTTCGCCAGATTCTTCTCCCTGACTACCATGTGTATCCTCATTAAAAACATTACTCAAGACAGTATATGGTCCCAATCTGTTTGCTGGGGACAGAAAAGCTTAACTGAGACAGGAAAGGAGCCTATGAAAAAGAAACGAGAGGCATGAGAACGAGAAGGGTGTGGGCCCCTCAGCTATCTGTTCTTAGCGATTACTCTGAGTTCTGAGAACTTTCCAACTGGATTCTGAAACAGTGTTCCTATAGTTCTTATCTTTCTTAGAATAACTCATAACCGATGGTACTGAAGGGAGACTAGAGCTCTTTCAATGCATTAAAAGAGAGGTGAGCAAATGGAAGCCCATTGAGAGATTTCCTTCTACTCCATTTCTTTCAGCGATTCTTTGCTGACCATTTAGCTGTGAATGTTCTCGAGTCACCTGCCCCCTTTCTCTCTCTAGACTCATAATTTCAGCCTCCAATTATACATGGATCCACTCTTGAATTTTTATCTTGAGTGCTGAATTCTTTCCTCCTCTATATTGGATTTCCAATTATCTGTGGAATGTATACCTTCCAAGTTTCACCACTGCCTTGAAACACAACATGGTTAAAACTGAGATCATCTTCTTCCTTCCCTTCCCAGTTTCTTCACTACTCTTATCATTGTTTAAAGGTTCCTTGTCTTAAACTCTGTTTAATTTCAAAATATTCTGATCATACAGAAAGTTTAAAGAAAAAAGCCACAAAGACTCATGTTTTTACGATCAACACTTAATAGTTTGCCATAATTGTTTCAGACTGAAAGAACATTTTTATAGATTCAGTTGGAAGTCCTCTGTCCCCTTCAACCTGGCGCCCTCTAAGACGCAGCCGCTACTCCAAAGTTAGTTCTTCCCAAAGCAGACCCCGAGACGAAGGCTGGTAAACATACAGAAGTGATTTGGGAGGGGCAGGGACGCTGGCAAGGGAGTGGAGAGATGGTTCAGGGAGAGAAAGGCAGCCAACAGAGCCTTGTTAAACCAGTTACCACCGTGGGCCGCAGGCAAAGGGGGTTCTGACAGCCTGATGGGGGACTTTTGACAAGGACATTGACTGTTGGAGTCAGGAAGG
Organism: Lynx canadensis; assembly: GCF_007474595.2. Taxonomy (NCBI): domain Eukaryota; kingdom Metazoa; phylum Chordata; class Mammalia; order Carnivora; family Felidae; genus Lynx; species Lynx canadensis. The sequence continues at coordinate 20,156,805 of NC_044316.2, forward strand.
TGTGCCCAGAAATGATCAGGGGGTGCAGTGGGATACAGGCAGAGGACTGATAGCATCCGTGACAGTGTGCACCCATTCTACTGACATTGTTTTACCTTTACTGCAATTGTTAAACGCCGTTAATTTTTATATTATATATTGTTTACAACATTGACAACGATGCTGATGATGAAGGGGAACAGTGACACACAAGTCACCATGAAAAAGGATGACAGTTTGGCACAATAACTTCGGTTCAAAGAGTTGCGTAGCTATTTATTGAACTTGTATCAAGTGCTCTGATTGATCTCCCTTTAATAGAAAGTAAAGAAATAAAACACAGGCCACAATTTATTTTTTTGTTTGTTTCCACACTTCATTTGACTTTGACAAAATCTGATTTTCTCCCATATCCTCCTTCGTCTCCTACTCTAAGACTGCAGTTATTAGGCTTAAACTGTGATTGATACATGAGATTACAAGTGCTTGCTAAGAAGACAATATGAAATCAAGAATGTCCTAGAATATTATTTTCTTCTTAGCTGCAATCCATTAGCCTTTTTATTGAAAGGGAGAAAGATGCATGTGTGTATATTGGGTTGGGGGCAGGGAGTGTAATGGACACAAATTTCAACCCCATAATCAACCCTGCAGTGACGTCCCAAATCATTTAGCAAACCCAGGAATAGTTTCCCTTCTGTGGTCCCTCACAACCAACAGGACTCTTGATTTAACAACATAAAACTACAAAACAGTATGTTTCCTATTCCCTTTTGCAGATACCAAAAGGATTTAAAATAATCTTTAAATAATACTCCTCATGGATTCTATTATTGGACAAACACAGACCTCTCTCCTTAGGAACTAGCAGACAGACAAAAACCACCTGACTCTCAAAAGGATCTGGTAGTCAGGAGGATCTTTCTGAAGAATCAGAACCAACAGTCACTTGTAAAGCAGACCACATACAGCAGGAGAAAAATGAAAAAAAAAATCTTATATTGAGATTCGGGGAGATATCCACCAAATTTCATATTTCAAATGAGAAATGATTATAGAACTTGAAAACCCCATGGAGAACAGCTGAGTGAGTTTAGATCAGAGGGAAAATATATTGGTGAAAAGAACTTTTGGGAACAGCACACATTTTACCTCTGAAAGAGAGGTAATGGTTTCATAAAGTAATTCTCTACTGTTTTTCTACCTGATTCCATCTCCCTATAAAAACAAACCTCTTGAAAATATATAAGAAAATACATTATGTGTCACAACATTTAAGCAGTACGTAAGATTAGGAATACAGAAAGATCACACAGAATGCAGAACACTTACACTTGGCTTTTTAAAATGCTTCATTAATTTATTGGTAACTTCAGATCCTTCTTTTTCTTCTTCTTCCTCTTTTTATTTTTTTAAATAGGCTCCACACCCAACGTGGGGCTTGAACTCATGAACCCAAGATCAAAAGTCACACGCTCCAGCCAGGCACTCTTGGATCCTTCTTATGGAAAATTGTGCATTTGTACAAAACATAAGATTGGCATACAATTTCAGGAATTCATGGGCTCCCTAAAGCCCCAAAGGTTGTAGTGATCAATTACTGACCCACTAGGGGTCCAGGAATACCAGGTTAAGAATCCCTTATTCAGAAAGGAGAAAACACTTACATTATAGAGCGGAATTGTCTTCATCACCTTGTACTGTTTAGTGGGGTCCATCTTATACAGGTGACGGTCAGTGACAAAAATTGCTCGGTCTTCCACCTTACTAAATCGATTCACCTGTAAGAAAACAAACCAATAAACTATAATATCTCACCCAGAATGAAATCAAATTATCTACAGGAAAACCTCTAGGGGCAGCAGTGGCTGGTGGTGGAGACACATTCTTGAACAGATATGTACCATGCAAGGCCCGTTCTCCTGGATGAACAGAGATCTAGAAGGAGTAGTGGTTTCCGGGTTTGTAGAATTTTACAATTTAAATTTCACAATTTTACAGTTTAACAGGGAAAACAAGAAAAACCCGGAAGAATTATGGGACTAAAAACATGTGACCCGGACACTATTAAAAAAATGAAAAGACGACCCAGAGGATAGGAGAAAATGTTTTGCAAATCACATTTCTGATAAGGGGCTTGTATCTCTAAAGGAAGAGAACGTATATTGAACCTAGAATATGTAACTCAATAATAAAAAGACAAAAAACCAGGTAAAGGATTGGAATAGACATTTCTCCAGAGAAGACAGACAAGTGGCCAAGAAGCACAGGAAAAGATGCGTGACATCATTAGCCGCCAGAGAAATGTCAATCAGAACCACGATGAGATACCACCTTCACACCCACTAGAATGACAATAATAAAAAAGACAGGTAATAACAAATATTGGCCAGTATGTGGAGAACTGGAACCTTCATCACTTCTGGTGGGAATGTAAAATGATGCAGTTGCTTTGGAAAACAGTCCAGCAGTTCCTCAAATAGTTAAATATAGAGTTAGCATATGACCCAGAAATTCTACTCCTAGGTATATACACAAGGGAATTGAAAACATAGCCACACAAAAACTTGTGCATGAATGTGCACAGCAGCAGTAATCATGACAGTGAAAAAGAAGAAACAACCTAAATGTCCATCAACTGATGAACGGATAATAAAATAGGATATATCCGCACAATGGAATATAATGTGTCAGTAAAAAGAAGTAAGTATTGATACACTCTGTAACATGGATGAACCTTAAAAAGATTATGCTAAGTAAAGGAAGCCAGTAACAGAAGACCACATATTGTGTGATCCCATTTATATGTAATGTCCAGAATAAGCAAATCTGTAGAAACAGAAAGTAGATCATTGGTTGCCTCAGCTGGGGGAGATGGAAAGTTTGCAGGGCTGACAGCTAAGGAGTTATGAAAACTGTGGTAATGGAAATACAACTCTGTGAACACAGTAAAAGCCAATGAATTGTATACTTTAAAATGGTGAATGGTATGGTATGTGAATTATATCTCAATAAAGCTATAAAAAACAGAACCCCTATTTGAAACAATGCATTCTTCCCTTTTCCTAATGCAATGGATAGGTGTATTTTAGATGAAATTTCCTTAAGCATAACGAGTATGTCATTAAATCTACATGTTCAAAAATGGACAGTGCCTTCCACAGGCAATGGTACAAATGCCTCATAATTACTACCGTCCGTAACAAGAGTGGGCCGCGTGGAAGGGCAGTAAATGCCCCACAAGGAAAGGATTCAAGCGGAATCAAAGTGAATGCCTGATGTGGATGTGGTAGGGGGATTCCTGCTTTGAATACAAAGACTAGAGTCTCCAAGGTCTCCTGACACTCAGATTCTGATTCCTTTACCTGACTTTCAAGAGTTTTTCCTTTTTTCAAAAAAAATTTTTTTTAATGTTTAGTTTTGAGAGAAAGAGAGGGAGACAGAGACAGAGTGTGAGTGGGGGAAGGGCAGAGAGAGAAAGAGAAGGAGATGCAAAATCCGAAGCAGGCTCCAGGCTCTGAGCTGTCATCACAGAGGCAAGGCTCAGACCCATGAACTGTGAGATCATGACATGAGCTGATGTTGGACGCTCAACCAACTGAGCCACCCAGGAGCCCTAAGAGTTTTTCTATCTGCCACTTTTCTTTTTATTTGTTTTTTTTTTATCTTAAAGATTTTAGTATTCTTCTTATTTTTGGGGAGTCTCTACACCCCACGTGGGGCTCAAACTCACAACCCTGAAATCAAAAGAGTCACGTGCTCTACCGACTGAGCCAGACAGACACTCCCCGTTCTCCTTTTTAAACTTTATTTCTGGAAGGGCTCTGCTCCCGACAGGTTTCTTCATGTTACTCTCTCTCTTAAATGTTTGTGATTTTCCACTCTCTCCTTTTTTATCTATATATATTTTAAGATATTGCTCAAGTTCTCATTCCGTTACAAAGCCTCTAAAATTCCTAAAGTAAAAAATGATCACTCTTTCCTTGGAACTTCTATCACACAGTTGTAGAATGAATATATAGGATGCATGTAGAGTTAAGAGTGAAACCAAAAATTAACATCGCAACTAAAGGCACAGGGTTTTTCTAATAAAGCAGGATACTTGAGAATACAACGAGCTATTGGCCAAAGCGTTTTTGCTCACGTAAAACACCAGATCCTGTCCCAAACCCTTTTTTCTGAAAGAAAGGAAGGTTTGCTGATGCTTATAAATTCCAAGACAATAAAGTTAAATCTATCCTTAGTCTCTATCTTCTTATTGTGAAATTTAGTTACTATCTACACTTCTCTACTAAAAGGGCAAAAGTTTTCATTTAATAATTGTAAAGTTTTAATAATTTCAAAGACACTTGTAATTTCTGGACCATGGATGCTTGTTATGAAAAAAATATACTTGTTAAAATAGTTGTGCAGAACACTGTGTTTTTATTTTTTTACAGTTTATTTATTTATTTTGAGAGAGAGAGAGCCAGTGTGGGCAGGGAAGGGGCAGAGAGAGAACCCCAAGCAGGTTCCATGCTGTCAGCACAGAGACTGATTCGGAGCTTGAACTCACGACCATGAGATCATGACCTGAACTGAGATCAAGAGTTGGATGATTAACCGACTGAGTCACCCAGGCGCCCCTTAGAACACTGTTGGTTTTTTTTTTTTTTAATTTTTAACGTTTATTCATTTTTTGGGGAGACAGAGCACAAGCAGGGGAAGGGGCAGAGAAAGAGGGGACACGGAATCTGAAGCAGGCTCCAGGCTCTGAGCTGTCAGCACAGAGCCCGACACAGGGCTCGAACCCATGAACCAGGGGATTGTGACCTAAGCTGAAGTCAGAGAATCAACTGACTGAGCCACCCAGGTGCCCCTCTTTGTTGTTTTAAATATTTTTTAATGTTTATTTATTTTTGAGAGGGAGAGAGACAGAGCGCAAGTGGGGGAGGGGCAGAGAGAGAGGGAGACACAGAATCTAAGCAGGCTCCAGGCTCTGAGCTGTCAGCACAGAGCTTGACATGGGGGCTCAAACTCACGAATCGTGAGATCATGACCTGAGCTGAAGTCAGACGCTCAACCGACTGAGCCAGTCAGGCGCCCCTAGAACACTGTGTTTTTAAACTTATAGTTGAAGCTATGTTTGGCACAGGAGATTGATTTTACTCACAAAACTTGTGATAATCTGATTATAACCTCACTAATCTAGATTTAAGTAACTCAGCCAGTATAAGAGATTACTCAGATTATCTTAAAATTGGAAGTATATAAAAAAGCTGCTTCCCTTGTAAAGTAGCCGAAAATAAGTTAGCAAAATAGTTATAAATAAAACTTACAAATTTACTTCAAAACAAAGTAAAAATCTTTTTTTTTTTTTTAAATGAAGGTCAAGAAACAGCAGAATATTTTATGGTAAAAGTACTCAGAAGAGTGGTTGCCTTTGGTGGTGGTAGGGCTTGGCTCAGAAGGGGCACGAGAGGGCTTTTCAGGGTGACGGAAATGTTTTATATTGGGACAGGGCTGTGATTTACATGGGTGTACGCACCAGCCAAAACTCACTGAACTGTATACCTCAACACAACTACAGAAGCAAAACAGTGTAGCATCTCAAATATCCAGGGCTGATTCTTATTTACCGCTTTATTATTTCACAGACAGTAATTCTGTCTTCCAGCCAGACCGGAAGCTCCTTGCGGGTCACTGTCATATGGTGGCTTTTTTCTTACACCTCGCAGCACCCAGTACCAAAGTGGGCGACTTGTAGCATTTGCTCATCTGTTGGTTTTGAGAGCACTTTTAACCCCACAAGATAATTTCAAGAGGCATTCTTCCCCACGTGAGCCAGTCAGTGTTGGTGATAAGAACTGTCAGACTAGAAAATACAGCAGCACACTGGGGAGGTTGCGTAACGTGCGAAACAGATTTCCCCAGTGGCAAATGAAAGCACGTTTGCTCAACAGCTGAAGTCCCCGTTGCCTGGTTTGGTCTTGGAAAACCATTTCTGCACTGAAGAAAGAGGAACTGTGGATTCTGGCCTTCTTATTTCTGAGGCTGGAAGACTATCAGTTAAGCTATCTTTTTAGTAAAAAGCTCCCTAACATAGCACGCACTGTAGAAGCACATGGATTGCTCATCTGGAATTATTTTCTTCTTCTGGTTGGAACTGTTGAGATTTATTTGCACATTTTCTTTCATCTCTTGAAGTGTCTGTCCCATGAGTTACTCTTTTCCTTCAGAGTCTATGTCTCTGGAGGGCAGGATCCTCAGCAGCAGCCATCACTACAATACTCTGCACAGAACGCTGACCGGCCCCGGGAACCGTCCCGGGTGGATCTAGGAGAAACACTTGTGTCTGTACTTGCAACCCCGTATTACTTGGTCGTAGCTACCCTTAAAAATAGACTCACACTTTCATGGAGAAAAGGGTCTTTCTATAATCGGACAGCTACAAATGATATTGAATTAATTTTTTCCTACATTTTAAAAAGATTGTATTTATTTATTTCAATATTTATTCATTTTTGAGAGATAGAGACAGAGCTGAGTTGGGGACGGGCAGAAAGAGAGGGAAATACAGAGTCCGAAGCAGGCCCCAGGCTCAGAGCTGTCAGCACAGAGCCCAATACGGGGCTCGAACTCATGGATTGCAAGATCATGACCTGAGCTGAATTCGGACACTTAAAACGACTGAGCCACCCAGGTGCCCCATTTTTTCCTACATTTAAAATCCAACACCTGATTCCTAGTAATTAGAAAAAAATTATACTGGTAAGCATTTCCTTAAATTAAATAATTTGATAATTTTTTCCCAAAATTGCAATGTACATTAAAAATATTTTTTTAAATGTTTTTATTTATTTTTGAGACAGAGAGAGACAGAGTATGAGCAGGGGAGGGGGCAGAGAGAGAGGGAGGCACAGAATCCGAAGCAGGCTCCAGGCTCTGAGCTGTCAGCACAGAGCCCAACGCGGGGCTCAAACTCACAGACTGTGAGATCATGATCTGAGCTGAAGTCAGACGTTTAACTGACTGAGCCACCCAGGCGCCCCTCAATGTACATTTTTTTAAAACATTTATTTATTTTTTGAGAGACAGAGAGTATGAGTGGGGGAGGGGCAGAGAGCGAGGGAGACACAGAATCCGAAGCAGGCTCCAGGCTCTGAGTTGTCAGCACAGAGCCCGGCGTGGGGCCTGAACTCACGAACTGTGAGATCATGACCTGAGCCAAAGTCAGATGCTTAACCTATTAAGCCACCCAGGCGCCCTGCCATGTGCATTTTTAAGCACTCTATAAGCTGCTGATGATATACAAAGGAACGACATGAAGCCCTTGGTTATAATAAGAATCTGAGTCTAGTAGTTGAGATAGATAAGAAATTAACATGTGAAAATAATTTCACATAAAAGAAAATAAATCTAGATAATGGGATAGGGAGAAAATGTACATGTCTGTGTGATTCTGTAGAGTGCCAGAGAGAGTCAGAGTATGCCCATGTTTGTAGGTAAATCTTTCCCTAACAGGTAGAATTAACCTCAGAACATTTCATAAACAAGGAATGATCTATATGCTAATTGGGATGTTTCAATCTTAGATTTGGGGAACAGTTAAATCAAAACTGAGCACAAAAAATTTCTGAACCACTATAATGTCATGTTCCTCAGTGGAAAAAGTTCCTCAGAAGGAAAAGCAAAGCAAAACAAAACAAAACAACGAAGAACACTAAACGCCTCCCCCCTCCCCCCAAGGTAAAGGGGAAGCCACACTTGTGATTATATATTCTCCATCCCTGCTCCCAAGACCACATTTTCAAGATGCAAGTGAAGCAGTCAGAGATAAATTTGAACACACCGTTACCTTTGGCAGGATCCACAGCTAACTAAATTAGGACAGGTAAGACGGGACACAGCAGGGTAGGAAACAGCAAACTCAAATTTAGGTTCTTGAATTTTATGGTCTCCTCCCTTCTGCCTCATAGTTTTAGAAATCAGTCAATTTGCTAAACATTTCTTTTCGAACCAAAGCATATTTTTCAGCCTTCGACTTGACGAAAAATGGTATCTGTAATTAAGAGGAAACTAGAGTCCAAGTGGTAGTATACTACTCTTGGTAGTAATTATTTACTTCACACAGCAATGGTTTTTGCCATGAAAGGGAGGTGGCCCTTGTCAGAAGACTTGAAACAAGGTGACTGTGGAGCTTCTGTGTCAGCATTTTTTCTAAGTGGTTCTACACAACACCAGCCTCAGATGAGGCTTCGTGAAAGAAAGGGTTCCAAGTCAGGTAGGTTTGAGGAACGCTGCAAACCATGGCCTCCCCAGGGATACTCGTAACCCATGAACATATTAAAGGTTCTGAGAATTCTGCCCTTAAAAGAGTATATTTAACTGCCGAACCCAGCGTTTCCCAATTATGATACAAGGAATCCTTTTTAAAGACAAATTAATATACATTCAGCACAACACTGGCCTGTGAAACTCATGTTGGAGAACACTAATCCACTCATCATTTGTATCCATCTTAGAGTATGGAGACTACAGAGCATCTACAGTGGATCCTGAATAATAAGTAAAAGCAGTCCCTCCTCTTGGGCAAAATCTCATGAGGAAATACATGTGCGTTGCACAAGAACATGAGAAAAAGAAAAGCTTGTTGCATAATTTCATGAGTTCACACAAGAGTCAACAACAACAGAGCACACTGGTAAAGTGGAGAGGACTTTCCTTCTGTGATGGGTCCATGAGTTAACCTGGAAACCAGAAGACAAAAACCTCAAAGCAGAAATGTTATTGAAGTGCTGTTTAGAAATATTACAGTCCTTTTTACATAAAAATGGAATTTCTAAGGAGAACAGGTCATAAATCTCTACCTTGGGTTTTAACAACTCAAATCATCCTTAAAACAGAGCAAGTGAGTGGCAAGGACATCATGTACCAAGGAAAGAGCTTTATGTTGCGTAACTCAGCTGAATCTAAGTGGCAGAGAGAAAATTTTAACATGTATATATAAATTTATAAATTCAAAGTTAATTAAAATAATTATGGCATAGGAACACTGTTTTTCTTTCTCTTAAATTCATAAAGTAATAGAAAAATTGGCTCACAGACTCACTACTGGATGAGATCTCATCTTATTTCTTTCTATTCCCCATGCTGCAATCCTCAACCAAAGAATCTATTTATAGTTTTAGTCACCACCACAGGGGGCCAGAGAAAAAGTTCCCCTGGAGAGTTAGACCAACAGAAAACACATTATTGGTGAAGGGAGCTATTTGCAGACATCTCCCACCTTTAAGGACATTTTATAACTGTAGTTAATGGAAAGTGGTCATTTCAGAAAGACTCAAAGCAGAAAGGAAAGGGCTTTACTGAAATCATACCAAGTTTACCTTGGCATGTCCTTGGGATTGATAAGTTTCTAAAAAAGGCATTATCTAAACTCAACACCAGCAAACCAAACAATATGATTAAAAAATGGACAGAGGACCCAAACATTTTCCCAAATGTATGCAGATGGTCAACAGGCACGTGAAAAATGCTCAACATCATACTCATCGTCAGGGAAATACAAATCAAAACCACAATGAGATATTACCTTACACCTTGTCAGAATGGTCAGAATCAAAGACAAAAAATAACAAGTGTTGGTGAGGATCTGGAGAAAAAGGAACCCTCATGCATTGCTGGTAGGAATGTAAATTGGTACAGCCACTGTGGAAAACTGTGGAGATTCCTCACAAAATTAAAAATAGAAATACCATATGATCCAATAATTCTGCTACTGGTTATTCACCCAAAGAAAATGAGAACACTAATCAAAATGATATTTGCACCCCTATGTTTACTGCAGCATTACACAAATAAGGAAGATGTGAGATATCTATCATAGAATATCACACAGCCATAAAAACAAATGAGACCTTGCCATTTGCAACAACATGGATGAACCTAGAGAGTATTATGTGAAGTGAAATAAGTCAGACAGACAAAGACAAATACCATATGATTTCACTCATATGTGGAACCTAATAAAGAAAACAAATGGTGTGCCTGGGTGGCTCAGTTGGTTAAGCTTTCAACTTTGGCTTAGGTCATGATCTTACAGTTTGTGGGTTTGAGCCTCACGTTGGGCTCTGTGCTGACAGCTCAGAGCCTGGAGCCTGCTTTGGATTCTGTGTATCCCTCTCTCTCTCTGCCCCTCCTCTGCTCACACTCTATCATTCTCTCTCAAAAATAAACATTAAAAATATAAAAAAAAAATAAAAATAAAAAACGAATAAACAAAAAGCAGAGTCAGATCTATAAATACAGAGAACAAACTCGAACTGATGGTGGCCAGAGGGTAGGGGGGTTGAGAGGGATGGGCATTTGCATAAAGGGGTGTAGGAGAAACAGCCTTCCAGTTATGGAATGAAAAAGTCATGGAAATACAAGGGACAGCATAGATAATACAGTCAATGATATTGTAATAGTGTGGTTTGGTGACCTATGATAGCTACACTTGTGGTGAGCATAGCACAATGTAGACAGTTGTTGAATCACTATGTTGTACCTGAAATTGATGTAACACTGCATGTCAACTATACTCAAATAAAAAAAAATTAAATTATTTAAGGCATAGTGTGAAGAAATATTATTTTCCACTGAATTTAGAAACACAGGAGCATGACTAAGAATTTTTCAGCTTTTATCCAGCAGGATCCAGGTAGAGACATACTGTCAGACATCAAACTGTCATCACTGGAACGACAGAATCAGACATCAGGTTTTTCCGTAGTAGATGACATAATTCTTACAACCATTCAATGCTCTTTGGTCAACTGTTCTGATTACTAATTTCTCATATAGCTTGATACTAGAAAGGGAGTACCCTAGATAGTAGATATGAGAATTCAATAAAATGATACATTCTGTTGTGAAATTCACCAATTGACATTGTGGCTTATATATGGTTTTGTGTCTGATTCTGGTCAGCAAAAGCCATTTCTTGATTGTCTGATCAACTCCAGGTCTACTTCTAAAAGAGTTTCCAGATCTATGAGTTCACAATTAGACTCCAACATACTGTCAACAAGCTTTCCTTGGTGATGTTTATTTCATTCGGAGTTTAAAAAAAGTTACTGTCTATTTTGTTAAAAAGTCTGTATCATATTGAGGTGATCTCTTCTTCCTCAGAATATTTGAATACCCCAGCCCGGGGTCACCACTATTCTACTTTCTTTCTCTATTAATGCAACTAATCTATTACTTCACATAAGTGTAATACAATCTTTGTCTTTTTGTGTCTTATTCACTCAGATAATATCTTCAAGGTCATCCACCCTGTAGCATGTATTTCATTCCTTTTTATGGCTGAACAGTATTCCATCATGTGGATACATGTATTCTTTATTCATCTGTCCGTGGACATTTGGGTTGTTTCTACCTTAACTACTGTGAAGAATGCTATGATCATTGGTATGCAATTGTCTTTTCAGGAGATTGAATGATTGATTGAAAGTTTATTTATTTATTTTGAGAGAAAGAGAGAGAGAGAGAAAAAGCGGGGTAGGGGCAGAGAGAGAGGGGGACAGAGGATCCAAAGTGGGCTCTGTGCTGACAGCAGAGAGCCCGATGTGGGGCTCAGACTCACGAACTGTGAGATCACAACCTAAGCTGAAGTCAGACGCTCAACTAAGTCACCCAGGTGCCCCCAAAATTTAAATAATAAGAAAAATATTATTTACACATGTGGCCACCATTCCCCTTACTCTTCATTCCTTGATGTATGCCCCATATTACCATCTGGAATCACTTTCCTTCTCTCTGAAGGACATTCTCTAACATTTCCTGTAATGCATATTTTTGGATAAGTCTGAAGAAGTCTTTACTTCACTTTGGTTTATTTAAAATCTTTTTTAAGTTTATTTATTTTGAGGGAGAGAGAGAGAGAGAGAGAGAGAGAGAGAGTGAGTGAGAATGAGCAGGGGAGGGACTTAGAGAGAGGGGGACAGAGGATCCAAAGCAAGTTCCATGATGACAGCAAGATCCCAACCCAGGGTTCAAACTCACAAAAGGTAAAGATTGTGACCTGAGCTGAAGTCGGATGCTTAACAGACTTAGCCACCAGATGCCCCCGTGTCACTTTGGTTTTTAAAAGATGTATTCGGTGGGTGGTGACTTCTAGGTTGACAGCCTTTGTCTTCTTTCAGTACAAGAAGCTCTCACATCCAACTATCTTCTCATTTGCATTGTTTTCTGACAAGGAATCTGATACATCCTCATCTTTCTCCTCAATCTTTTTTCTTTTTAAAATGCTTATTTATTTTGTGAGAGAGAGCATGAGCAAGCAGGGGAGGGGCAGAGAGAGAGGGAGGGAGAGAACCCCAAGCAGGCTCCGCACTGTCAGCACAGAGCCCGATGTGGGGCTTGATCCCAAAAACTGTGAGATCATGACCTAAGCCGAAATCAAGAGTTGGACATTCAACTGACTGAGCCACCCAGGTGCCCCTCTTTTTTCTCTTTATCACTGCTTTTAAGCAATTTGATCATGTTGTGCCTTGGTACAGCCTTCTTCATGTTGCTTTGTGTTTGGGGTTTGTTGAGTTTCTTGAGTCTAAGAGTTTGCATCAAATTTGAAAAAATTTCAGCCATTATTTTTTCAAATATTTTAAATTTCCCCCTTCTCTTCTCTCCTACAGGGACTCCACAAGCACATGTATTGGGCCACTTGACATTGTCTTGCAGGGTCCTAATTTTTTGCTCTTTTTTAAGGCGGTGGCATCTTTTTCCCCCCTTTTCTCACTGTGTCTCATTTCAGGTACTTTTATTGCTGTATCTTCAAGTTTACAAATCTTTCTTCTGCAATATCTACACTGCTGTTAACCTCATCAAGTGAATTAAAAAAAAAAAAGACCTCAGAGGCTGTTTTTTATCCCTATCCGTAACATATGCATAACAATTATTTTAATGACTTTGTCTTTTGTTTTTTTGTTTTAATTTTCATTTATTTTTGAGAAAGAGACAGAGCGTGAGCAGGGGAGGAACAGAGAGGGAGACAAGAATCCGAAGCAGGCTCCAGGCTCTGATCTGTTAGCACAGAGCCCGACACGGGGCTCGAACTCACGAGCCATGAGATCACAACCTGAGCCAAAGTCGGATGCCCAACTGACTGAGCCACCCAGGTGCCCCTGACCTTGTCTTTTAATTCTATAATCTATGTCAGTCCTGGATCAGTTCGAATGACTGACTTTTCTTCTCATTATAGGTTGTAGTTTCCTGCTGTTTTGTAAGCATGGTAATTTTGGATCCAATGGCACGAATTCTGAATTTTATCTTTTGGGTGCTAAAGAGTTTGTATTCCCATAAATATTTTTGAGCTTTGTTCTGGGGCACAGGTTTCTTGGAAACTGTATGGTTCTTTTGGGTCACGTTTTCAAGATTTGCTGGCTGGGATTAGGGCAGCATTTAGTCAAGGGCTAATTACTCCCTAAGAGCAATGCCAAGATTTCTGTCTGTACTCTCCCTGGTATCCAATGAATCATGAGGTTTTTCCAAAGGTTGGTGGGAGCAGGTACTATTTGCAACCCTTGGTGAGTGCTGGCCATTGTTGCTTCTTACCCTTTGGGGTGGTTGTTTCTCTGACCTTGGGTAGTTGCTTCACATGCACATGCTGAGCAGCGCCCAGAGGAACACCTGCTGTGGACCCTCTGAGGCTATCTGGAGGTCCCCCTATGCAGCACGCTGTTCTCTGTCTCTCTGCTCTGCAAACTCCAGCTGTGTGATGTCTCCTAGCTCAGCTCTCTTGTTTCACTAGCGGAGTCTACTGAGCTCTGCCTTGGCTTCCCCACTCATCCACAGACTAGAGAGTCTCTCAAGGAAGTAAACCAGCTAACTGCAGGGCTCACTCATTTACTTCTTGTATCTTAGGAATCGCCGTCTTCCCTTGCTTGATGTGAGTGACTGGAAAATCATGGTTTCAAGTTTCTTTAACATTTATCCTTCTTTTGTTCATCTTATAGCTACACTGTATTCTACGGTGCACATACACAATTTGTTTGTCTAATCATATATTTATGTAATTTTTTTCCCAGTTTTTTGGCTGTTACAACATATAAAACTATTTTTGGATATACGTGTGAATATATTGTACAATAAATCCTGAGTTGTGGAATTCCTAGATTAAGTGGTCTGAGCATTTAAATTTTTGATAGCTATTGCCCAACTATTCACTGAAAAGGCCTCCTACCAACAGTGTTTCCTCTAAATTCTTGCAAACACTGGTTGCTATCAACATCTTAAAGTTTGCCAAACTTACAATGGAAAAATATTTCATTATTTTGACCTGAATAACATTGCAATTGTGTATTGTTTCAAGATTTGAAAGAAAACAACTGTAAAATCACCCAAACCTGGGCTTTTGTTATGAGATAATTCTTTCCTCCTTTGGGAATATATTGGCATATTTGTCAATATTTCTTCTGGGGTCAAGCTAGGAAATATTTTTCTTAAATTCACCCATTTCATTAATATTTTGAAGTTTATTTGCTTAATTTTGCACAATGCTTTTATTAATTATTGTAATGTCCTCTGTATGTTTTGAAAACAAGTATTCTACAATTTTAAAAAACCAACTATGTCCCCTGTCTTCCACTCTCCAACTTCCACACTTCTGCCTGCCCCAAGGCCATCATCTATAGGTAAATAACAGTCCACACCCATGTGTTGCCTCAGATAAGCAACTATATTCATAGTTCATAACTTCCCCCTTCCCCCACCTCCCAAATTCTCTGTCCTTCTGCTTTTTCTAACCTATGTCCTTCCTCCCTCCCCTCCTTTAAAATAGTAATAAAACAGGGGCGCCTGGGTGGCGCAGTCGGTTAGGCGTCCGACTTCAGCCAGGTCACGATCTCGCGGTCCGTGAGTTCGAGCCCCGCGTCGGGCTCTGGGCTGATGGCTCGGAGCCTGGAGCCTGTTTCCGATTCTGTGTCTCCCTCTCTCTCTGCCCCTCCCCCGTTCACGCTCTGTCTCTCTCTGTCCCAAAAAATGAATAAACGTTGAAAAAAAAACAAAACATACATTAAAAAAAAAAAAAAGTAAAATAGTAATAAAACATGTATAAAAAAATACTAAATGACCATCTGGGGTGCCGGGTGGCTCAGTCAGTTGGGCCTCCGACTTCAGCTCAGGTCATGATCTCGTGATTCGTGAGTTTGAGCCCCGTGTTGGGCTCTCTGCTGTCAGCCCGGAGCCTGCTTTGGATCCTCTGACCTCCTCCCTCTGCCCTTCCCCAACTTGTGCTCACTCTCTCCTTCTCTCTCTCAAAAATCAATAAAATATTAAAAATAATTATTAAAAAAAAAAGGTACTAAATGCCCACGAAATGCAAGGTAGACCGGCACGTGCTAGGAAAGACTCACATGCAGTAAAATACAAATCCCTGATCTCAGGGAGGTTCCTCCCTAGAAACAGTTACCAAAAATCTCCACTTCCCTTACAAAGGCTTCAGAGCCTATCCCTGAAGCCAAAGTCACGTCAGCCATTACACCCATGCCTTCCCACAGGCAGGCAGAGCTCACTGGTGGTGTAGCCAGGGATGGACCTTGTGTGATGTCTTCCTGCAGTCACGGCTAGTTTAAGTTCATCTGAATGCATCTTTTCTTCCCGTGGAGGAGGTCTGTTTCAAGCCCGCCTCACCTTACGGACGTGACAGGAAAAGAGGATGTTCATGTATTTGTCCTTCCGTTTCAGTTCATTTGCGACGGGGACAAAAGTGCCTGAGGTCTGAGGTGTATCTGGCTTCTGAAAGAAAAAGGAAACATGACAAAATGAGTCTGCTTAGCATTTTAGACGAAAAGGGAATCTTTCGGTTGCCTGCTTTGTAACCATGCTCAGTTTCACACACATACTTTTATCTCCCATCCCAGATGGTGAGCAGCTAAAGGGGTGTCACAGTAATACCGGAGGGCCTATAAAATTTTTAAAATAAGGGATGGGAGGGAGAATGAAATGTTGCTTTGGGAATAATTAATATAAAGGTGGTAATTAAAAATTGCTGCTGACTTATGCAAGGGAATGTTTAAATGTGTAAAAATTAGGTTGTGGAGTGTACCTAATACATATGGCACAGAGACACAGACAACCTTTTTTAAAGCAGGGGAAACATCAAATATTGCACAGTTAGAAGCAACAAAATCTTTTTGTTTAGTATCTTATCACTTATAGAAGTTTAGTTTCTGTAGGTGTCTTGTTCTTTCCACAAATTCTTGCAGAAAAATTCTTCCCTTTCTGTAAATCCTTCCTGTAAAGGGACTAGGAGTCGATTGTACTTTGTTCTCCTGGACGTACCGAAGCAAGATAGTTGCCCTCCCAGGCTCTTTGCAGTCCCAGGTCGGCCCTTTGGCCTTTCAACATTTCCATGGCTGCAACCTTTGCCCTGACTTGGGGCAGGTCAGAGGCAGGCATGCTCTTGATGAGCTGGGATGCTCTCCATCTGTAAGTCAATAAACGAAATATATTAGGATTTACAAGTCCAATCCCATTCATTCCCCAAAATAACTGAGCTGCCATTAAGCAGAATTTAAACCAAAGTACTTGCATGCTACTCAATACAACAAGAACAACAACAACAACAACAACAAACAAACAAACAAAAAAATCAAAGGTCTCCAAAATATACACAGAGCTTGTTAGACAAAGATTTGCATAACTTTCTTTGTCATTTGTGTGTTTTGAAAGCAACTAGAACTTCATGATACGTGGGTTCTCCTAACAGTTATGGTTAGAGCACAGAGAGTTTGGATTCATCACTCATTCAATCAATAAATGCTTCCTAGGCACTTACTAAACTCCTGATGCTGGGCGGTGGAGGCCCAGCAGTGAACAGTCGGATAAAGGTCCTTTCTGCTAGGTGCTTACCTTCTAGAAGCAGGAACAGACAGCAAAGAAACCAACAAGCATGAGTGACGTGCTAAGTGCTATGGAGAAACTCAGGCAACGAAGGAAGGACAGGGGTGCAGTGGAGAGCAGGAACGGGTTTGGGGTGTTATTGATATAGGGAGGTCTGGGGGGGCACCACTGATCAGGATCTGTGAGCAGAGACATTCAGGAAGTGAGGGGGGTGCGTGGATATTTGAACAAGAGCGTCTTCTCCAGGAAGAGCACAGTAGTGCAAGGGTTCTAAAGTGTGTACCTGCTGAGTGGGTTGGGGGACCAGTGAGGAGCCCTGTGAAGCTGCAGCAGGAAGGGTGTGGGGGAGGGGAGCAGGTGGGGAGGCCGGAGAGGAGCCCAGGGACAGATCCACACAGCCACGGAGGCCATTGTGAGGACTCTGGCCTTTACTCTGAATGAGACTAGAAGCCATTGGAAGGTTCTGAACAAGGAAGGGACATGACCTGACCCCTGCTTTACAGGATCATCCCAACTGCCGTGTGAAAGAAGGCTGGAGTGGGTAGGAGGCTCTTTGTGTAATGCACATGGGAGAGATCAATGGCTGGGATTGCAGAGGGAATGGTAGAGGCAGAGACAGGTGTTGGGCCAAGATGTGTTTTGAAGGACACGCCAGGAGAGATGCCGATGTATTAGATGTGGGAGCAAGAGAATAAGGGAGAATTTAAAGATGACTCTGAGATTGTTGGCCCAAGTAACTAAAAACATAAGTTAATCCATTCCTGATTGAGAAAAACAAGCACAAAGCTTTTATTCTATCAGAGCCATCTGAGCCCTACATGCACTTATGCCGTCTTAAAGCAGGGGAATGGAAGCAAACCCAGAATAACAACATGCCCAACTCCATCTCATCCTCCTCCTTCTCCTGCTCCTTGAAAGAGAGCAGGGGTAGAGGGAGAAAGAATCTTAAGCAGGCTTCATGCTCAACACGGAGCCTGACACGGGGCTCGATCTCACGCACCATGAAATCATGACCTGAGTCGAAATCAAGAGTCAGACACTTAACCAACTGAGCCACCCAGGCGCCCCCAGAACTTCTTTCTATCAGATGGAGTAATCGGGCCGGTGGTTCTCTGGCTGTGCTTCCTCAGGACATGAGGATGAGACGCACCTAACATGGAGAGGCGGTGCTCTCTCCCCTAAGTAGGTACACGAAATATTAGACTGCTTCCATCTAAGACTTGCCCAAGATGTATTCCATTTTCAAGAGGGTGACTTGAGCCTAAAGGTTTGTTTTTCTCTCTTAAATTCCTACTGAAATAACCAAATAAATATAAAAACAAGGAAAAACTCTGTAGCAGCACCAGCAAACGAGAACGATATCAATGAACTGAAAGACATGAAGCATTTCTTAGAGATTCGAGGCAGACGGGCCCGAGCTGTTGGTGAGGTGGCTCAGTGCTCAACTGTGCGGTCCACTTGGTGGGAGGAGAGGAACCCCTTCAGCAGAAATGGCACGAACAGTCCTTGGGCCTGAAGTAGCCAGGGCTGGTGGCCAGGACAGGCGGTGAAGGATCTCACGGTGGGAGATGTGCCAGTTCTCCGCACAAAGAATGGCTGCCCGTGGTGAGATGGGGCCATCTGCTGCAGCAGACAGCGTCAAAGGTAGCAGGATACAAAAACAACAGCCATGGAAGAAGTAAAGGCTCAGCCTAAGAGTGAAATCCTCTTCTCTGCTCTCTGGGGCCAACTGACACTCCAATGGGACAGACTGTCCTAAGGTCATTCCACAAAAGGCTGGCAGAATGACAGGCTGGGAGCAGTTGGTGGTCATAGTCAAGGTCAACTGGTGACGGGCACATCCTACAACACTAAGCGGCTTGCTGAGCAACTGCCCCAATTAGCCCTCAGGTCCAAATTTTATTCTCAGTGGGGGGACGTCTTTGCTCTATCTGCTGGTCTGTTTTCGGCCTCAGTGCCCAGTCCGTCTGTCCCTTCTTCACTACCCACAGTGGCCCAGGACAAGGCCTATACGTGACTGACTCCAGAGGCATGCTGGGCATCTGATAAGTAAACTGTCATCTGTAAACCTATGTAGCCCCCAACAACATGTTTATGGAGGCCATAAAAATCGCCAGTCTCGACAACATGGTAAGGGGGGCAAAGCTGAGCATGAGGAAGGCTCCCAGTCTTTCCAGAATGGAAGAGAATTACTGTGAGGAACAGGAGCGAGCTTAACCATGATTAGACAGGCTGCGATTTTAGAAAACAAACAAAAACCCATGATCGGAGTGGAATCCTTTAATTTCTCAGTAGTCCACAGATCAAAAAAGTTAAGAATAAATTAAGTAGGATACAGTGACTACATCAGGGTTTGGTAAACCACAGTCTGTGCCAAATTCAGCCTATGGCCTGGTTTTGTGCTGCTCGTGAGCTAAGAATAGTTTTTACATGTTTGACAAAACCAGAGCAAAACAAAGGAAAATATGTGACAGAGACCATATGTAGCCCATAAAGCCTAAAATATTTATTATCTGGCCCTTAACAGAAAAAGTCTGCCTTTGGACGAGATTAACACAACTGGCAGGATTCATTTAGTGTGTGTGCACACGCGCGTGTGTCTGTGTGTGCACAAGGTTAGCAGACACAGCAGATGCGTTATTTTCAAAGTGGTCATTAACCTAAGCCCCAAGAAGGCTGGGACTATCTCTTATATCTTTATTTTTTGTCACCATATCCCTGGAACCCAGGCCAGTGACCACGACACAGTTGGCCTGGAGTAAGTATATGCTAAATGAATAAACTGAATTTTGCAATAATTAATCAATTATAGGCCATATACAAAACCATCAAAATCTAAAAAGAAGACTGTACAGGTCACAGTGCGACACAGTCAAATCAATAATTCTTGGTGGCAATTAAAAATACTACATAGATCTTTCTTGTCATGGACAGGTCTCCCCCCGCCCCCCCAATTTTTTTTTTCAGTTTATTGATTTATTTAGAGAGAAGGAGAGAGAGGGAAGACAGTGATTCCCAAACAGGTTCTATGCTGCCAGCATAGGGCCCAACGTAGGGCTCGATCTCATGAACTGAACCTTGACATCATGACCTGAGCTGAAATCAAGAGTCAGACACTTAACCGACTGAGCCACGCAGGTGCCCCTCCAAAAATTTTAAGTAGTCATATAACCTTATTTGTGTAAAAAAAGAGAGGAAAAAAGTCTCAAATGATATGTGATATGCATACACACTCTTAGTATGAACAAACATTTTTACAGTGTTTATTATGTGTCAGTTACTATCTGAAACGCTTCATAGATCTATTTACTCATAACCTTTTCAACAACCTTACAAGCAGGTACTACTATTATGCTACTTTTACCATAATACGGTATGGAAACTGAGGCACAGAGAGATTATCTAGTTTGCCCAAGGTTACACAACCAGGCAGCAACAGAGACTGAACATGGACCCAGGCTTCAGGGTTTGTGTTCTTAACCATTATACCATGCTGTCCCTTACATGGGGGCATGTGTTTGTAAACGCACAGACACAGACATATATAAGGGTGCAAACTAACTGTTAATGAGTGATTATCTCAGGGGAAGGAAATATGATGGAGGAGAGGAGAGGAGAGGAGGTATGGAGAATTTCAACTTGATATCCTGTATATTTCTGTATTATTTCACTTAAAAAAAACCATAGTGAGCATGTATTCACATACAGCTTAGCTACTTTTTAAATTATGTCAAAAGTGCAGGTTACAGATACCATTCATGAAAAACACTTACCTGTGCATTAAAAAGCCTGCCAAGGTTTACAGTGAACATTGATCGTATTAGATCTGAGAACAGAGGTAATTTTGCTTTCAGTAATTACTGTTTGATTTTTTTCCTTTTTATGAGATATCATTCCTCTTTCTTTTTCTTTTCTTTTTCTTTTTACAAAAGGCAAATAGGATACATATTGAAGCATTTTTTCCTCTGCATTTTTAAACATCTTTTGATATCTGCCACCAGTTATACAGAGCTAACTCTAAAAGAAGATGAAATCTGATTTAGCACAGAATTAGAAATTACTTCTTTTACATTCAGTAGGCCAATTATTTCATCGTGTTCTTTGGGAAATACCCCAATGCCACATGACCACATTTGAGACTGCTAGCTTAGTGTGTGTCACTGGACGGCTGTATCTAAGCCACAGCTAAATGTACCTGGTGCCCAGTGGCAACAAACAGGCTACGTGATGAAGGGGAGGGAGCTGTGAGTAACTAACTACACACTCCGATTCAGGGCAGCCTGCCAAAAACGAAGATCAGCTGAAAAGATATTAGATTTTACATGGGTGTTTATTTACTGTGTTAAAAAAAAAAAAAAAGGTTGCTTTAAAACAACTGCGTTCCCCCTTGTACTTTAAAGTCATCTGGGAAACTTTAGAAAGAACCTCTGTTTGGCACGCCTGGGTGGCTCAGTTGGTTGAGCGTCTGATTCTTGATTTCAACCAAGGTCATGATCCCAGGGTCGTGGGATCGAGCCCTGCGTGAGGCTCTGGGCTGGGTGTGGACCCTGCTGGAGATTCTTTCTCTCTATCCCACTTGCACGCCTCTTTCTTTCCCTCTCTCTCTCAAAGAAAAAAAAAAGGACCTCTGTTTGGGCCCCCCTCCCTGGTTCTGTTAAACATGACTTTCTGGAGGCAGGATGTGGGCATCGGTATGTTTCATAAACTCCTTGGTATGTTTCATAACCAGGATAGAGAAGCAAAGGATTAACAGACTTTCTGGTTTGAGTTTTATGTGGTGATTTTAATAAATAGTTATTTCTTGCTCATAAAAGAAAGAGATAGCATGTAACAGCTTAATTATGGCATGATTCAGGGGTTGTGCACACTGCTGTCAGCTGTGTGCTGACACAGGGACAAATACAAACAGGTTCCGCTATTTTGAGAGGTAAACAGATGCCCCTTGAAAGCAAAACCTTCAGACCTGAAGACATGAGGTAAAAGTCACATGGGCAGACGGCTGGGCCAATACCACGGTCTCAGATTTGTGACTTTATATATTAAGTGTGTTACCATAAATGGAAGCAGCAGGCTCTTACCTATTAAAAATTGCCTGTAAGGCCTCCTCGAAACGGCGAAGAACTTTAGGTGGGGTTGGCCACTTCACGTGCTTCCCGTAGTCCTTCATGCTCTTGACGCCGTGGAAGCGTTTGGCAACCTCGTGAATGTAGGACTTCACTTTGTAACGTCGGTAATATCTGATAATCGTCAGAGCTGCCTTGGTTCTCTTGTACCGCATGCGGGCCAGCGTGCCTCGCCACACCTTCACAACGGAGAAAGAAAGAGAAAAGTGTTGCTGGCTGGCTCAGTCAGTAGTACATGACTTTGAAATTGTATACGCTCCTCTACTTATGAGGTACCAACGTGGGATCTTGCGTATTGCCAACAAAATCAGGCAGGGACAAAGCACGTCAGTTCTGCCTGCCACCAACAGGTGGCGCCAGGAGTCACATTGGTCATTGGCTTCAGCGGTCTACCTGTTCATGACGTCCACCGGGCTGTGTGCTGACTCTGAAGCAGAGTCCTTGAACAGTCATGAAGAGAAGAAAGCCAAAATGCAAATGTCTCTGGACAAATTTTTTTTTTTAATTAAAAAAAAATTTTTTTTAACGTTTATTTATTTTTGAGACAGAGAGAGACAGAGCATGAACAGGGGAGGGGCAGAGAGAGAGGGAGACACAGAATCTGAAACAGGCTCCAGGCTCTGAGAGGTCAGCACAGAGCCCGACGCGGGGCTCGAACTCACGGACCGTGAGATCATGACCTGAGCCGAAGTCGGACGCTTAACCGACCGAGCCACCCAGGCGCCCCTCTGGACAAATATTTTAAGGATGCTGAAAGGAAGCAGGATGAGTCAGAACCAAAAGCCATCAACGTCTACAGTTCTCTAATGAAACCTAGCTTTACACAGACTACACCACTGGCCGCTAGTGTCCCCTCACGCTGCATTTACAAACGGACTTCTACACAGCCTGTGTGGCTCCCCTCCCCAGGTGCTGTGTAAATTTAGATGTAATCCCGAAATTTAGATGTAATCCCAGGGAAAGGGTAAACCAGATGACCAAGAATCTTTTAACATCTTTTCTGTGTTCAGAAATCAATCACACAATATATAAATGTCTCTGTGCCTGCTTTACCCAAGCATGGTGAAGTCAGAGGTACCTATGCTTTTCCTTCAGGATCCTCTGCCCACATTCCTGTACTTCTCAGTTTCTCAAGTAAAAAGGAATTTGGCATAATCTCTACTTCATTGTTGGCTCTTCCCCTCCACCACCAAAACTTACTCCTTCTACAAGACCTCCAGCATAAACCCCTTTCTCTTCTTTATTTGCTACTACAGTCTCCAAGACCCCAAACTACATGCATCACTTTTTTCAACAAACTGCCCGTACACACTGCCATCATGTTCTGGTTGATAGTTACTGCTGCTAATTAATTAGCCGTTCCAGTTCCTGGGCTGTTGGTATCGACCCCCCCTCCCCACCCCGTCTCCAGCCTCCCAGGACCAAGATTTTCAACCTCTAGTTCAAAGCCCACAGTATGGGGCTTCCAGACTCCCTCAGGTTTCTTTCATTTCCTCTTAAATCCCCACCTGTGCCCACCAATTTCTCAGAAAACCTTGTGTAATGCCTCCTTTATTACAGTCATTTTAGGATTTCTTCATGCCGACTCCTAAACTGGCATATCATACGCGCTTGCGATGTTCTCCTTTTTTCAGCCTGCTGCACGATACGGATAGATTTTTTTTTTTTTGCAAGCGACATGTAAGGTCACCAAGGGACCCTGAAGAGGAACCAACGAGTCAAGAAAAGCCATGCTATGTAAGGGAAACACGACACATGAGCAGTTTGCGATGGGAACCTAGAGCTCACGTATAAACAGAATATATAAAGACCATGAGGCAGGGAAAACTTGTTTCTGCACGTGGCGTCAGTACAGCAACCCTTTTTAGCCAAAATGGCTCTCTTCCCCGTCACCAAATCCATCATGCAGATGGCTTTGTTACGCCTCCACCCTAGTGCTAAAATAAAGGTCCCTTCTTTAGCATCTTGAAAAACCAAAAGAATACAATTACAGGGTGGAAGTCTGTGATTCAATTTCTTAAACAAAACACAATTTTCAAAGTTTCATTTTGTTGGTTGCTTTTCTCTTTAACAGAAAGGCAGTTAAGACTCCCTGGAGCCATACCTGTATAGGAAATCAATTTTTAATTTTTAAGGAGGGTTCACAGAGTTTCTCATTAAAATGTTTTTGGTTTAATTCTTTAGTAATTTGTGGGGGGAAAAGCATTTAATAAGTAAGTGCTTCTTCAGGGGGAGGTTTTAACGTTTAACAACATTTCATCTTTGTTTTTGGCTTCTTTGGGTTTTGCCTAGTTAAAAAAGTCAGATGGTATTTTACAAATCAAATGCTGATTTAAAAAGACAGCAGCTTTTCCTTTCGCCCACCTGATCCCACTGCCCCACCTCACAGTCTCAGTCCACACAACTGTTCTAACTACTGCTTCCAGTAGTAACAAATAATGCACATATACTGTTATTTCTTGGTTGATCCCTTTGGACATTATCCAGATTATAGACATTGGTGATTTGGCTCTCTCACCTCCCTCTTACCTCTCCTTTATCATCCCAATAATAATCACATCAAACATTTAAGTCGATAGTATTTACATTACACGTTATACTACTATATAATGCACAAATGATTTACATAGAATATACACTAAATATGTTACATATAGATTCGCTCTATCTCTGCCTTTTACTTTGTCATGTAAATCCATGCTTGCTTATAGTTAATAACTGACTCATTTTAAAAACCTGCTTTACTTTCTATATACCTACTGCTAATTTTTGACGGTGCTCTAACAGATCCATCAAATGATCAGTGATGACTTTTCTGATTGTTGAGTACATCACCTGTCTTTTTCTTTGATATTCCCCGTATCCTTTATGCCCCTTTGGCCTAGGGCACAGTTCCTATCCCAGAAACTTTTTAAACTACTCTTCCATATTGGATCCCCGAGGATTTGTCTTCCTTTTTCTTGGTTTTCCTCCCTCCAATAGCTTCCAAGAAAGGGTGCATGTCCTGTAAATTTCTGTTCTCTTTGATTTCCTTGAGAGTAAACCAGTTGTCTAAAATGCTGTGTCTTGGAGGGCAAGAGCAGAGGGGCTGAGAACAGGCTCTGGACACAGAATGCCTGTGTTCAAACCCTGGGTACACTTGGGCTGGCTTCTTAACTTCTCTGACTTAGTTTTCTTACCTGTGAAACAGAGATGACAATGGTGCTTAGCTTGTACCCGTATTGTGAAGATTGAAGGCGTTAATACACATAAAACCCTTAAAAAACAATGCCTGGTAGATAGCCAGTACTCAATAAGCACGGGTAGTTATGACTATTCTTTATTTCTCATCAGCGGGCTGTGTTACTTTCTTTTTTGTATGTGAAGACTTTTTGCCTCAGTTGCGTGTCCGTGCGTCCTGGAAACTCTAATGAATGTGAGCCATTCTTTCTCAGCCTACTAACTGCCCCCAAATAGTGTTGGATTGGGTATTGTTTCATTCTTCCACCTGTAATGTGGACCAGATGTCCATTATTTATATGCTTTATTTAGTCTCCCGGTTGCCCAAGAGGAAGGAAAAGAGAGCTGGGGCTGGAGGTAGCTGCCATCGAGCTCCTTCCTTAAGAGTAAAGAAATGTACCAGGGGCGTCTGGGTGGCACAGTCGGTTGAGCATCCGACTTCGGCTCAGGTCATGATTTTACTCGTGGGTTCGAGCTCCGCGTCGGGCTCTGTGCTGACAGCTCAGAGCCTGGAGCCTGCTTCCGATTCTGTGTCTCCCTTTCTCTCTGCCGCTCCCCTGCTCACACTCTGGCTCTTTCTCTCAAAACAAACATTAAAAAGAAAAAAAGAAAAAGAAAAGAAATGCACCAGAAGTTTGCTTCACCGAGTCTAGGGTGTCTTGTAATCTCGTAGCTTGATTGAGGACAGCTATTCTTTTTTTCCATGTCTTGTGGAGCTTTCTCTTGATTCAGCCCTAATATTATTTCTCATAGGCGCTTCCCCTATTCCTTGCCCACTTATTGATATATCAGAGGCAAGGAAGGATGGTAAACCTTCTGGACTCTTCTTGCCTGAGGGAGAATGTCTTCTTGATGGAAGAAGGGATCCCTAGACGGGTGTGGATTATTCCAAGCCTTCCCTCTGGCACACCTATACTCAATGCCGACACCAGCAAAAGCAGTGAGACTTTTCAGAATTCCCTCCTTGTACTTTTCCATGTTCCACTCTTCTCTTTGAAGAATGTATTGATCTTTTTAGTACCTTCGTTCAGTTTGGTACCACTTTTCTTTTTCTGGGTGGCATTTCTCAGCTAATGGTATGAAGTTGGGATCTTTTCTTGGTTTTGGGGTTCAAAGCATGTTCTTTGGAAGTTTTACATTTTTGTTAATTTCAGCAAATTTTGGGGAAAGAAATTTTTGTGAGCCTGCGGGTATAGTGCCAACTTTATCAGAAGTCCCTTAGGCTTTAGTTTTTTTACTCAGAGAAAAAGTAGCATTGAAAAACTACAGAGGAAAAGGACTACATGAAAAAAATTATTCATGTATTTTTCCTTGTAATCTAAGCATATTTGGTTTAAACAGATATACTCCCATAAGAGTTTGTTAGTCTGTGCAGGGGAGGGATGTTGTTGATTTTCCCACTTCCCTCTTTGTTTAAAGCAGCTTAAGCTGTTGGGTTTTTCGAGAGTCATATAAAGCTTGTGCCTGTAGAGGACTTTGCCTCATGATGGAATGTCAGAAAGCAGAGAATTAAATGTTACATGCAATAAGCAAATGTTTAATATTTATTTGCATATGTCTAGAGAGGTTCAACAAAAAAACAAGGGAACCAAAGGGGCCCTTGTTAAAACGGTATTAACATTAAAGAGGAACTAACTAGATACTATATGTTTTAGGATATGATGCTTCCACTCGGAAGCTGAAAGCTGAAGGAGACACAGTGGGATCTGGGAGGGAAAGTTAATACGAAGATATAAAGCAGAAGGCAGGCTGACAGGGGAGAGGGCCAGCAAGTCATTTCTTAGGTAGGAAAAAGGACAGAGGCAAACAGAGAGGCTGACTCGGAATAGCCCAGGTACAAAGAGAGACCATCAGAGAACAGTGGATACATCCTTGCTACTGAGAGAATCCAATTCCTCTCCTGTGTACCTTTACCCCCTGTAGTTGACTCTGCCGACACAGTAGCCAGAGTGATCCTTTCAAGACCAAAATCAGATCATGTCACTTCTCTGCTTAAAACTTTGCCACCATTCTGCATTTCCCTGAGTAACAGCCAACCAAAGCCCCCACACTAACCTACAAGGCCCCACGTTCTCTGGTGTGGTTACCTACCCCCTGCCCTCGCCAACTGCAGCCACCCTGGCACCCCCCCTCCCACACAGGCCAGCCACCCTGCCATCTACCCCCAGCTACCCGCCCCCCCACTCCTCCACCAACACCCCTCACACAGGCCAGCACCCTCTTGAGTCCAGGCCTTTCTTTCTTTCTTTTTTTTAATGTTTATTTATTTTTGAGAGAGACAGAGAGAGAGAGCAAGTGAGCATGAGTGGGGGAAGGGGCAGAGAGAGAGGGAGACACAGGATCCACAGCAGACTCCAGGCTCCCAGCCGTCAGCACAGAGCCTGACATGGGGCTCGAACTCACGAACCACGAGATCGTGACCTGAGCTGAAGTCAGATGCTTAACCGAGTGAGCCACCCAGGCGCCCCGAGTCCAGGCCTTTCTGCTAATTGCTCCCTCTGCCCAGAATGATCTTCCCCCCAGATATCACACGGCCAACTTCTTCACTCTCTCTCTCTGCATCCTTGCTCAGTGGTCACTTTCCCAGTGAGCCTGGCCGTGACCATCCATTTAAAATTCAACTTGTCTCCATCTTCCCCTTCTGGCACTCTCTGTTCTTACCATGCTCTATTTTTTCTCCTGCCTCTAACACTTGACCCTCTGCAACACCATGGAACTCACGTATTATTGCACTGTTTACGCTCTCCTCCTACTGGAATGTAAGCTCTACCAGGCCAAGAGCTCTTTGTCTTTTTCGCTCACGGATGATACACCACTGCCTAGAATAATGTCAAGGACACAGTAGCCTCTCAATAGTATCTGCTGAATGAATGTTTTCACCTTCATCTTCCAAGCCTCATACTAAATCTTTTATTTTGGCTGTCATGTTTTCCATTCTCAAGAGCTTATCTGTGTTCTCCAAATATTTCTTTTAAAAGCACATTGCTCTTGGTTAACAAAAGCAACATCTCATTTTTCCTCTCTGTGGATATGAATCATGGTTTTACTTTTTACACTGCTCCCTGCATTGTATATTACTTCTAAGTCCCTTATTCTCCCATTTGTCTTGGTCTCAGCCTTTTGTGCTAGAGGCCTTCCTCAAATGTCCAAATGTCTGGGGATCTTTGGCCATCCATGACGGAATGCCACTCAAAAAAATCTGTGTATGTGCTTTATGAATGGGAGCTTTAATACATAGAGTAATTAGGTGGGGACCATCTGTGAGGAACTCCAGAATGTCAGTGTCTTAGTGTTTTTCCTCTTTGCTGCCAGAATTCTGAGTAAAGAGGCATGGGGTGGGGGTGGGGGTGGGGCGCTGGGGAATCTTTAGAATCCAGATTTTCACTTAATTTCCTTGGTTTTAATGTGGTACCTGACTCCTCTCCTCCACTGTGCCTGGTGTTCCCCAGAGCCCAGAGCTTCTCTGGTTCTATTTTTTCAGAGTAAGCTTCTTCTACCAGAGTGAGACTGAGGTCGTCACCTGGCTTTGTGAGGTCTGGGAGGAGACCTTTATTTTGCTTTTCATACAGGTTGTCAACCAACTTCCTCCTTCAGCTCTCCTCCTTACCCTTACCTCCAGAGGTTCTTGGCCCTTCCCACTCCTGAATTTTCTACAGCCCTGTGGATGGGTAAACTGGCTTACCTGTCTGCCTTCTTCTCTGCAGGCACTTAGATGTCAGCTTTCTCCACCTGCTTGGGGGACTAATCACACATCCACTTACTTCTAAAATTATGTTGATGTTGTTGCTACGATGGTTCTATTTGTCCTTGTGGGTTTCTACCGTTTTTATCCCTTACTGCTCATTTAGGGGTTTTGAGAGGGAGTGGATATAAACACAGTCTGTCATGTTTAAGCAGATGTTTTTATAACGCCATCTTAATTCTACCATGTTTTCCTCTGGTGCATACTTCCTCGGTGGTCAGGCATTTCAAAGCAACATCTGGCTGTCATTAAAGTACAAGATCCATTTTGCAAAATATGTAGGATTCTAGGTTATGCTCTATTAAGAAGTAGGTCAATTATGTATCTTCAGCTTAGTCTCAGAAATAAACACAGCTCAGCTTTCCTCCCCCCCCCCCCCCGGTTCTCTGTGTTTTGTTTTTCTGTTTTTGTTTTCTAGTACTCATGGGGGTTGTGCCCTTTCTGTCCTGTTCTCAAACAGTTCCCCAGTACTCTGAATTGGATATTCTCTTGGTTTCCACAACCAGAATCCTTCAAAATTTCAGTTCCCCAGGCCCTCCATGCCTAGGGACAACTTTTGGGAGAAGCATCTTTCCTATGTTTCTAAACTTAAGTTCCCCCAGATAGTTATTCTGGCAGAGTTCTGACAGTTTCTGATTGTTAAAGAGTTGGAGAGAAGAATTTATTTAGGTAACAGGTTGAACTATAAGCAAACCGTAAAATCCACAAAATCTATCCACATACCCCATCAAATTACAGTAGTTCCCCCCACTCTTGTCCATGGTTTTGCTTTCTGCGTTTTCAGTTACCCACAGTCAACCACGGTGTGGAAGCAGATGGTGCTCCTGAGGTATCATCAGAAAGTCAATAGTAGCTTAACGCTGCATCACAAGGTCAATGTCATTCACTTTACTTCATCTCATCACATGGGCATTTTATCACCTCATAATATCATCATAAGAAAAAGGGTAAGTACAGCACAATAAGATATTTTGAAAGACAGAGTCCATATTCATATAACTTTTATAATATAATGTTATAATTGCTCTATTATTAGTTATGGTTATTAATCTCTTACGTACTTTTTTATAAATTAACCTTTATCACAGGTATGTACATATGGGAAAAAACCCACAGTATATACAGGGTTCAGTTCTATCTATGGTTTCAGGTACCCACTGGGGATACTGAAATGTATCCCCTGTGGACAAGGGGGAACTACTGTAGAATATGATGGTTGCATCCTATTGTGGATATTTCATGACTGATTGATTAATGAAGGATTGGCCTCTTCTAGGAGTTATTTTTTTAAAAAGACTCAAAGACAGTAACATCTTCCCAAGTTATTTTTCTTCAACTCAAATATTCTATGAAGGATAAAATGAAGAAAGACTTAAAGTACTATTTACGAAGTACCAGTGCCAATGTTTTTACCAGAATAGCAGGTTAGGATGTAACAAGAAGAAAATAAGACTGAGTGGATAGAATTTGTAGGTTCTTGGCATATATTTAGACACAAAATTCTTTAGTTTTATAGATAAATTAATAGCATCTCGAGGACACAGGGGGAAATTAAGAAGTAATGAAATAACCAAAGCTTTAGTCAATAAACAAATGTAAAACCAGTAAAATAGACAAGAACGAACGAACGAAAGAAACAAAGAAAGATGTGAGTCTGATCATTATAAGCTGTCCTGATGAACTTAGTAGAGTGTGTGTAGGCTTGTGTATGCCTGGTGGAGTGTAACTTACCATCCCTCAGCTGCTTTACCATCGTCTGGCTGACTAACTTGCAAAGTCAGCTGACTTGTAAACCTTCATTTAGGACTCATACATTTTATACACGGCCTTGTCCAGAATGGATCTGGCTAATGGTGGCCTCACAATTCTTCAGTCTACACAATACTGCCTGCTAATCACTTCTTCTTTACTATGATGATACCACGATCTGACAGCCTACTTGCAACTGTAGCTTCAAGAAGCAATTGGACCTCTTGGTCAATTAGTGTCAGAAGACCAGCTGAGCATTAACTCTATCAAAGCCCCACATGCAATTATTTTGAAGACAATTAAAAATAAAATTACTCCAGCTAACGGGTTAAATAGTTCCGATGAGCCTTTCAGGATTCAGCCCTGTTCAAACGTAAACACTACGTGGCACTGTGCTGAAGTGACTGCTCTCTCTGGTTTGACTTTGTTTTTTTTGAAAGAGAGTGTATACAATTGATAACTCACGTTCAAAATCTCTTGAGGTCAAGGCTATCTCAAATCTGCTTTTTGACAGAGAACAATAGGCTTTGGTCACGTGTGTAGGCATGTGAACAGATCCGATGAGGCATCTTAGGGATGTTTCAGCTTTGTCTGAAGATGTCTACTGCTTTGTCCACCCCCAGATCTACCTCCATCTAATACTGATAGGTACAAGTTGGGCTTTTACCTTGTGTAACAAATGTCCTGACTTTTCTTCCTTTATGTTTAGTATTTAAAACATGCAGGACTCCTTAAAAAGGTAACCCAGTAGACCTTTGCTTTCAGATGCTTGCAAATGATCTCAATTTTAAATGGTTCCCTAGACCATGCAAAAGCTCACATAATAACTAATATTTGAAAGGACCTGCCAATGGTTCATCCTAACATTCTTTTCTATAGTGTTCCAAAGTGAATTCTGGGACACAGGGCCTTTGAAATGCTCTCTGAAAAAGAGCTCCATTTTCATTAAATCCAGGAAAGCTGCACACTGTAATTTCTTTTGGGAAAGTCATGATGCACATTTAGCATATTAAAAGCTCTGAAAAGTTTCATGTAAATAAATCTATTTTAACTTTGTTCAACAGAAAGTAAAAAACATATTTGACTACAGAATCCTTTGTGTACAGATTACTCATTTGGAAGGGAGTCAAGATATACCATCCCAAAATATGCTGCTTTGGCATAGCATTATTTTGAGCATTGGTTCATTCTACAAGAATTTCCTAAATTCCTACTGTATGTGTAGCATCCATAGGGAATATGAAGGAAGAGAGGAGATACCCATGATATCCTAGAAAAAATGCCTATGAGATCTCTGGAAAACAGCTACAACTAATTCCTTAAAAAGCAAGATCCAGTCATGTAACAAAGCTTGAATCCTCAGCCACAGTGAGACTTTTTCAAGAAGTCCAGCACTGCCCAGAGGGACAGCTCCCTGACTAGCACAGTCTGAGGGTGGAGTACAAAGAGTCCTGACCCGGAGCAAGAGGCTGGCATTCCCCTGGACTACTGGGAGAATTTTTCAGTCAAATTTTGGAGGCTTCAGGTTCTTCACCTGAAAAGTGAGGGTGTTGTATTAGCTAACTTAAAAAAGCAAGCACTAGTATTCTGTTAAATAGTTACCGGTAATGAGAAAAATTTAAGAAAAAATTAAGAAAAATTTATTCAAAGGTTCTTTCCAATCCAAAGTATACATGGAATTGACAACCACAATCTTTGGTTTCCCTCTGATTACTGTTACTACTCATAAGGGAAGGGAGAGACAACGTTATTTTACTACTATGTGCCAGGCCTTGTGCTAGACACGTGATGTACATTAAAAATAGGTATTTAAGGGGTGCCTAGGTGGCTCAGTTGGTTAAGCATCCAACTCTTCATTTTGGCTAGGGTTCTGATCTCCCAGTTCATGGCTTCGAGCCCCGCGCTGAGCTCTGTGCTATGATTCTCTCTCCCTCTCTCTCTCTGCCCCTCCCCTGCTCACATGCTTGTTCTTTCTCAAGATAAAGTTAAAAAATATAGGTATTTAAAAAGCACTTCTTTTTGAAATATGCTGTTATAAGTTTCTCTAATAATTCCCCATAAGAAAAACCACAAGGAATATATTTGACTTAAGTTTCTTTGAGTCATACATTAACGTATTTCTACTGGCAAATGCTTGACCTTGGGGAACACTCATTTTCCAGACCTGAGATCTCTGCTTCTACAGAGGAATGCAACCCACATTCACAACTCTTGCTAACAGCCTGGCTCTGGTTCTAGGCAATGTAAGATGTTGCTAGCAGGGTTGTGTTTAGACGAGTGCTCCTCAGTGTGTCCCTGTGTCTCAGCATGCCATCAGTTACCAGTGCAGGGCTGTGTTTAGACGAGTGCTCCTCAACGTATCCCTGTGCTCCAGCATACCACAGTTACCAGTGCTCACCATGACAGGGATATTGGGGAAAGATGTTTCTTGGGGGAAAGAAATAATCTGGACAAGGGTGCTTGGAATACTTAGGGTGAACAAGAAATATTCTTCCTCTTTTCATTTCCCTGTCTTAGACTGTACTTAGTGTAAGGGGGAATAGCATAAGAAAATGTACACTTAATAAGGACAGATACTTTTTTGACAGTTCAAGTTTACACAGGTTGAACATAATAGGATTAAGGAACTATGAAGACCATTACTGGTCATAACTCAATTACCACCCCACCCCAATACAATGGCATTGAGTGCATGATTTATAAGAGCAGGCGATACATGGCATCAAATGAGTATGTAGTTCATGCTAGAATAATGTGGTGACACAGAAAGAGATGTTACTATTTAGAGAAAGATCTAGATAAAGTAAAATGCTAGATATGTTCAGTGATGTTGAGGTTTTACATTTGCCCACCTAGCTGTAACTATTATTATTATTGAAAACCCTACTAGAAACATAATCTTGTAAGAACTCCTACCATTTCTTCCCCCCAAAATATTTTGTAATACAATATTTGAAAAGTGAAGTTTCTTAGTTACGTACCAAGCAAGTCATAACAGATCTAAAATTGATGTCAGTAGGAATGTGATTAATTTTTCAATGAACTTCTCTAGAATCTATTTAAAAAATATTTATATACATATATCTGTATATGTTATATATATAGATATACATACACATATACACATATTCATTCATTCATTCATTCATTCATTCATCCTCAAGCTAGTTAACATACAGTGTAGACTTGGCTTCAAGAGTAGAATCCAGTGATTCATCACTTACAAATAACACCCAGTGCTCATCCTAACAGGTACCCTCCTTAATGCTCATCACCCATTTTCCCCACCCCCATCAACCTCCAGTTTGTTCTCTGTATTTGAGAGTCTCTTATGGTTTGCCTCCCTCTGTTTTTACCTTGTTTTTCTTTCCCTTCCCCTATGATCATCTGTTAAGTTTCTCAAATTCCACATATGAGTGAAATTATGTGATATCTATCTTTCTCTGACTTACTTTGCTTAGCATAATATATATTTCTAAAGTAGGCATCACATTCAGCGTGGAGCCCAACTCAGGGCTTCAACTCACGTCCCTGAGATCAAGACCTGAGCTGAGATCAGAGTTGGACGCTTAACGGACTGAGCCACCCAGGCACCTCAAATAAATTTATATTTTTATCTGTCATTTGTAACTCTTTTTCATGAACTGTGTATTTCTAGTCTTTTTAATCCATTTTCTTTCACTTGTCTTTATTGACTTATATGAGCTCTTTATAAATGAAAGGGATGATCCTTTTGTCAATGGTGTTTTAAATCTGTTTCCAGGCGGTGACCTTCTGATTCTGTTTATGGTATACTGCCATCCAGAAGTGGTTTTTCTGTTTTCTTCGTTCAGTTTTAGGTAGTCAAATGGACTCATTTTCTTTTATGATTAAATACATATTTTATACAAAACTGGGGCCACATAATAATCATAAAATGCTCTGGAATGGTTTTTATTTGATACACCAGGTACATTTTCCCATGTGATCAAAAAGCCTCCTGTAATGTGATTCTGAATGACCTGATGGTACTCAGTCAGATAGATACACATGGTTCAGTTAACCAATAGTCTGCTGTAAGACAGTTTTGGTGTTTTCTGTTTTTGGCGTATTCTATTGGTGTAAGATATTTTTGGTGTTTATTTATTTTGAGAGAGAGAGAGAGCAAGCCAAGGAGGGACAGAGAGAGAGGGAGAGTGAGGATCTAAAGCAGGCTCTGTGCTGTCAGCGTGGAATCCAATGCAGGGCTCCATCCCACGACCCTGGGATCACAACCTGAGCTCTTACCGAGAGTCAGACGTTTCACCGACTGAGCCACCCAGGCACCCCAGAGTATTTTCTATTTCTTTTTTGGCAATCATGAATATCATTTTAGTGGTATCATCATACCTAAATTCATGCATATAAATGGTTTACAAGGTTCTAGACACAGAATTGCTGTTGTTTTCACCTACCACATACTAAAGTTCCCATTTCCAAACTCTACCATGTGAACAGTTAAAAAGAAGTGACTAGGGGCACCTGCCTGGGTGGCTCAGTCGGTTGAGTGTCTGACTTCAGCTCAGGTTATGATCTTGCAGTTCGTGAGTTCAAGCCCCGCGTTGGGCTCTGTGCTGACAACTCAGAGCCTAGAGCCTGCTTCAGAATCTGTGTCTCCCTCCCTCTGCCCTTTCCCCACTCATGCTCTCTCTTTCTCAAAAATGAATAAACATTGGGGCGCCTGGGTGGCGCAGTCGGCTAAGCGTCCGACTTCAGCCAGGTCACGATCTCGCGGTCCGTGAGTTCGAGCCCCGCGTCGGGCTCTGGGCTGATGGCTCGGAGCCTGGAGCCTGTTTCCGATTCTGTGTCTCCCTCTCTCTCTGCCCCTCCCCCGTTCATGCTCTGTCTCTCTCTGTCCCAAAAATAAATAAAAAACGTTGAAAAAAAAAATTAAAAAAAATAAATAAAAAAAAAATGAATAAACATTAAAAAAATAAAACTAATTTATAAAAAGAAGTGACTAAACTGATAATATATTGTTGCTATGATGAAATTACTTTATTAGTGTTATTCAACTTTTTAAAATTCACCAGCTATTTGAAAGGTTTCTTTTGTGAAATATCTCTTCATTCCTTTTTTTTTTTTACCTATCACACACTCATAATTTTACATAACGATTTGTAAGGGCTTTTTATATATGAAAATAAGACAACCTTTTATTACAGTTGTGAAGATTTCTTAGCATTTTGCCCTTTACCATCTCCTGGCCATGGTTTTTGGGTCAAGCCAATAAAACACAAGAAGAATTTGGACAGGTGGTTCTGAGGAAGGAAATTTCTCACTCTTCTGAGAAAACATCCAAGGACTTCTTTCTGAAAGTGACTCTCCTTGACCATGGAGAAAATGTGGCTGCTGAAATTGTTAGCAGCTATCTCACAACCACAAGGGGGAGCCACACTTAGAATGAAGAGGATTCAAGAGCAGGCACAACGAAGGCTTGTCATCAAATCTGTTACAAATTCTATGCTGGTTTGAATTGCACTTTCTTTTGTTTTCTTTTACTCTCTCTCTTATTTCTTTCTTCTTTCTCTCTCTCTTTTTTTTTTTTTTGCAACTGAACACACTGATACATTTTTGTTTTTAGAAACGGAAATTTTATATGCTTATGCAGGGATACCTATCAATCTTTGTCTTTTTGTATTATTCTTGTGCTGCTGCTATACTTAAAAAGGCCTTCTCCACTTTAAAATCAAGTATGTGCCTATAAAATGATTTTGTTTCGTTAAAATCTAAACTCTGTTGGAGATGTGATGGGGGACCTCAATCACAAGTGGAAGAGAGCCTTTATTTTACAATCACTTCATGAATGTCAGGACATTGTGTCCATCCCAGTAGATTATCCATAATTAAAGATGTGTGAAATGCTCACTAAAGCTTTGGCTTCTTTGAAATACAAGTGAGTTATTAGCTATAGCCATGCCTGTGACAGGAGAAATGTCCTATTTGGATCAACCTGTTGGGAGTGGACTGAATCTAAGTCAGCTCCTACCTGGGCACGCACTTTCATAGTTAATATTGGAAATGAGGATGACTCCTCTGAAACAGTGGTGGAAAAAGCCACTGGGAAGTAATCAGCACGGGGTTTATACACACACACACACACATATGCTAACAAATATTTAATAAATAAAAATAAAATATTTGTATGTACATAATATACATATAATTATATGTATACATACATACACATATCTACACAGACATACACACAAACTCATAAAATTACCTGATTGCAAAAGGCATAAGGTATAGTGAAAAGAATATATACTATGGATCAATTATAAGAAATCAGCAGTTTCATGCAAAGTCAGAGCAAGCATATCTTGAATTCAGAGAACAAATCAGACTGCTTTTCAAATGAACACCAGAATTAGACCGCCTAATGTGTTCTTTGTGTATGTGAACCTTAGAGATATTTTAGGATCATCAAAATCCACCTCCTCCTCCTCCTTTTAATTTTTTTTTTCCATTCATCTCCACTGGCTTGTGATCAATATTTCATGGACTTTTCTATAGCTGCCCTGTAGGCATCCTTCCAGAAAGGCAAAACCCAAATTCCAGCTGAAAACCTGCACAGACCTAAACCCTGCTGCACTGAACCTTGAAGAAGTGGATGTGCACCAGCAACAAAGCAACAAAAAGTGAGAGCACATTGTACTGATATCGTTTAATTTTGAGAGAGAGCACAGGAGGAGGCAGACAGAGAGAGGGCGACAGAGGATCTGAAGCGGGCTCTGTGCTGACAGCAGCGAGCCTGAAGTGGGGCTCGAACTCAACAACCACGAGATCATGATCTGAGCCGAAGTTGGCTCAATCGACTGAGCCATCCAGGCTTTTATTTTTTTTAATGAAAAAAAAATTTTTTTTAACATTTATTTATTTTTTGAGAGAGCACAAGTGGGGGAGGAGCAGAGAGAGAAGGAGACACAGAATCCGAAACAGGCTCCAGGCTCCGAGCCGTCAGCACAGAGCCCGACGCAGGGCTCGAACTCATGAACCACGAGATCATGACCTGGGCCGAAGTTGAATGCTCAACCAACTGAGCCACCCAGGCACCCCTATACTGGTACTGTTTAAAGTGCCTTCAAGATGTTCAAGCTTTGTCTTGTTGCAGCCTCTCTGTGTATGTATCCCCCACCCCTGCTTGAACGTTCTCTCCCCACACTCTTCCTAGGGTCACATCCTTCTCATTTTTTCGGCCTTAGCTTAATGTCACCTCCTCAGCGAGGTCTTCCCTGACCAGCCTATCCAAAATATGTTTCCCTTGCCCTTGGAATGACTGCCCCAACCGAGCCCTTCCTTTCCTTCACGGCTGTACCCGAGGTGTAATAACTTACGGACTTATTCTCTCACTACTCTTCGATGAGAATGTATGCTCTGCGAGGACTCGGACTGTTTCTATTCATCACGGCATTTCCTGCGAGTGCCCAGCAATAAGCACGTATGCCGAATGAATGCTTATTAGCTTGAATAAACTAAATGATCTTTTTTGTAAGTTTAAAAAAAGAAGACTTGCTTGTGTGTCAAAAAAGGCCCCAGAGGTGTTTTGCATTCAAGAAAAGCTCGGTAACCTTGGGGTTTAAGAGCTCATTTAAAAGAAATAGCTTATCCTGGTGCATAACTGCGAATATGTGCCAAGCAAATTATGAAGTGTTTAAGGCAGAAATACACGGCAGCTGCTGGGCAGGTCTCGAGTCTGAGTGGAATTTCTAAATCAATGCTGACGGCTGATACGACGGTTCTAGGATGGTTCTAGAGCAATCCAGTCATCGAGCACGAATAAGTGACTACCTGAGACGCTGCTGCCTGTTGCCAGTGAGTAACCTGCTGTGTGAAAGTCTGGTTTTCAGTGAATATTCCTTGCACATTAAAAGAATTTCCTGAAAAATATAACATCTATGTCTTAAGTAAGTTGGCTCTGCTATAGCTATGAAAATGCAGATGTTCGAAATTAAGCTCCTTCATTCTAGTTACAAGACTTTTCATGAAAAATTCCCCCTTTGCCTTATTTTCCTTCTTTTGACCAAAGTCAACACCTTAGTGTGAGTGCATTTTATCAGGTGATTTAGGAAAATGTGACGCACTATATCCTTATTCTCTCTCTTAAGGTCAACGAGACTTAAGAACCCATAAACTCTACTGTGTGTTATTCCTTCTCATGCAAGGCCCATGGGTATGACAGAATCCCTCTATTATTAGAATGAGAGGAGAGAAAAAAAATATCACAGGCTGGGAAATGCTATCAAATTCAAATATACAAATATTGTATACTGGTTTTTCAAATGAACAAAAATCAGATTCCAGTGAATGCATATGGAACCAACTCCTGGTTGGATTACTTCGATGAGCCACTATTCAAGCTCATAGGGTACAGATGACATGAGAAGATACTGTAATTACTACAGCTTTGGCTTTAACTCAGCAGCCGAGTTTTGGCTTTAACTCCGTCTGCTCCAGTTTATGGCTCTTTTTGAGAGGCTATCCAACAAATATTCTGTTCTTCCACAGGGGCAGAAAAATCTTTGCTTCTTTTTCATACCTCCGTGGAATCCTCTGAGTCACTCCATGATGACAAAGAGACTCCTAAAGAGTCTTAAAGTTTCCATGTCTTTAGAAGTTTATCTCCTAAGTAAAAAATCATGGAACAAATCCTTTAGGATCAACACTTTCAGGTACATATTTATTTGGCCAGACTAAGTCCATAACGGACACAGCTCCTTGACTTATCACATAAGAACTATAGAAAATGGTCTTATTACTAAATAGCTTTGCTTTTAGTCTTGGATTTTATTCCCCCTCCCAAATAAGTATATTACTAGTTTGGCTATAAGTCACTGTCACCTACAGAGAACAATGTGCTAGGTTATATTATTACAGCAAATATTTATTCCTTCCCTCCTGACATCCATGGGCCATCCCAGTGATATGATCTGCTTTGGTCATGGGATATAAATGCAGATAACCTGAACAGCTTGAAATGTGCTTGTGTGGTCAACCTTAACCACTTAGGCTTTGCCATCACCATGAGAACATGCCCCAGAGACCTACTAACTTCAGAAAAATGACCAATATGTGGAGCCAATCTATACTCCACCTGTGGCCTGAGATGGGATGGCCACATCCCAGATGCATGCGGAAGAAATACATTCTGACTGCTGTATCCATTAAGTTTTAGGATGATGTGCTAGGCTGAATAATGGACCCTTATTTATTTTGAAAGAGAGGAGAGTGAGTGTGAGCAGGGGAGGGTCAGAAAGAGGGAGAGAGAGAGAGAGAGAATCCCAAGGGTCACGGGGTTCAAACTGACAAACCATGAGATCATGACCTGAGCCGAAATTAAGAGTCAGACATTTAATCAACTGTGCCACCCAGGTGTGCCTCCTACCCCCCACCACTGAAGAGACTTCTACCTCTTAATCCCTGGAACCTGTAAACATTACCTTAAATGGAAAAAAAAGGACTTCAAAAATATGATTTGGGAAAGAATCTTGAAATGCATAGATTTCCTAGATTGTCTAACTGGAACCTAAATGGGAACACATGTATGTTTATAAGAGGGAGGCAGTGGGAGAGCCGAAGACAGAAGAGGAGGCAGCCTTGTGACTGTGGACACAGAAATCGCAGCCACGAGCCATGGAATGTGGGCAGCTACCAGAAGCAGGAACAGGCACACAGTGGATCACCCCCTATAACCATCAGGGAGGACAAGGCCCTGGCCACGCCCTGATTTGGGCCCAGGGACACTGATCTCACACTTGCGGCCTCCAGAACTGTAAGAGAATCAATGTGTTTTTAAGCCACCAAAAATTGGTGATAATTTTTTACAGCCCTAGGAAATTAATACAGGCAGAGTGTGGCATAACTGTGACAATAGTTAACCGATACAAACCCAAACCAATATTGCTAATAATATTAGTATTGATGACATGAATGTTAATATTAATAGTGAACCCATGGCATTTACCACGTGCTAGGCATTGTTCAAAGTATGCTGAATATGTTAACTCACAACCACACTGTGAGGTGGGTATATTTTCCCTTCATAGATGAGGAAACTGAAGCACAGAGGCCTGAGAGCATCCCCTCCCCCGTCCCCCATAAGCGTTGAAGCTGAGAGTGGAACCGAGTGCCATGTGGTTGACTGAAGTGAACAGCTACCTGCTGGTCAGGCAGGGGTGCAGTTTAGGAATCACACAGAAGCGAGTGATGTTCTTCAACTCCGGCAGCAGAGTTAAAGTGTAAAGTTTGTCTTTCCCAGTTGGGAACAGCTCTTGTGCCTACTAATTAATTACTCCATTTGCTTGGTATTCTGAAGGTATCTCATTTAAATGCACTTGAGTAGATCATAAGTACGAATAAATATCTTTGGTTAACTAATACGAAACTTTATAAATCCCGAAGCACCTAGTATTGAGTAATGATAATATAATTACACTACTGACAAATGCCACCCAGTGTCACTGTGTTGGGGCCCTGGGTAAAACAGAAACAAGGGTAGAGACAGTGCCGCCCTCAACAACTTGCTATCTAGTTAAGGAGATAAGGCAAATGTGCAAAATTAACAGATGACCTACAGCCTACAGACATAATAGGAGTCAGCAGGAATTCTGGAGCTGAAAACTTCTTTTTCTCAAAAAAAGTTTATTTATTCTTGAGAAGGGAAGGGGGGAGGGGGGGGAGAGAGAGAGAGAGAGAGAGAGAGAGAGAGAGAGAGAGAGAGAGAGAGAGAGAGAGAAGGGATGTGTGTGCAAACAGGGGAGGAGCAGAGAGAGAAGGGGAGAAGAGAGAGAATCCCAAGCAGGCTCTACACTGTCAGCACAGAGCCCGATGCAGGGCTCAAACTCACGAACCATGAGATCACGGCCTGAGTTGAAATCAAGAGTCAGATGCTCAACAGACTGAGGCACACGGGTGCTCCGGAGCTGAAAACTTCTTATGATGGATCATCTAGCCGAGAGATCCTCCACCCTGGCTCTCCCGTGGCATTCCTTAGGAAGGACATTCATGTGTGCAACACACTGCTCTCAGGGGTTGTAAAACCCCTAATGTGCTTTTCTCACACACTCAAGGAAGCAAGTATAAATTTTATAGAAATAACCTCAAATCAGCTCTTACTTATAAAATAATTATCTTCAATAACTTATTATTAGTAGCAAATTACTCATAATACACCTCATACCTAATTGTGATAGATGCGCCCATATCCACATCTATCATTTTACAGAAAAAAGAGGTGACAATTTAAACCTTACACGAGGGGCGCCTGGGTGGCGCAGTCGGTTAAGCGTCCGACTTCAGCCAGGTCACGATCTCGCGGTCCGTGAGTTCGAGCCCCGCGTCAGGCTCTGGGCTGATGGCTCGGAGCCTGGAGCCTGTTTCCGATTCTGTGTCTCCCTCTCTCTCTGCCCCTCCCCCGCTCATGCTCTGTCTCTCTCTGTCCCAAAAATAAATAAACGTTGAAAAAAAAAAAAATTAAACCTTACACGAGCTTGAAAGCGACAGCCGGCCCATGGCTCCTGCCTCCCATTGCAGTGACTGCCTCAGAGCCACATCCAACTGACGAATGGGTTCTGGAGCCAGAAGTAAAGACAGCTTTATTGAGACTGGGATAGCCGGGAGGGCTTCAGTGAGGAGGCAGAATTGAGAAGAGCACTGAAGGCAGGGCAAACAGTCCATGAGAAAGCACACAGGAGGAGAAGTAAGGTCTGCTTGTGAGGTCGGTGAAGAGACACTGGTGTTGTGCAGTCACTGGTGTGTGTAATGGAAGATGGAGCTGCTTGGAGCCAGATTCTGGAAGAGCCTGATCTTCACTCTGTACGTGATGCAAGGGATTTTGAACAGA
Organism: Lynx canadensis; assembly: GCF_007474595.2. Taxonomy (NCBI): domain Eukaryota; kingdom Metazoa; phylum Chordata; class Mammalia; order Carnivora; family Felidae; genus Lynx; species Lynx canadensis. The sequence continues at coordinate 20,199,343 of NC_044316.2, forward strand.
GAAACATCACTAAAACAAATGGGGATATTGTACAGAGGAGGGTCAAGGAAGGACACCAGGAAGATCACACGGAAGTGTTTCAGGGGTAGAGGACCACGGCATCGCCACGGGTCTGCTGATTTTCACCCTGGAAAAGCCCTTACAGTGCACACAGCATGACCACAATTTAAAAAGGTGTGTGTGTGTGTGTGTGTGTGTGTGTGTGTGTGTAGGAGAGAGCAGGACAGAGCCTAGAATGATACATTCCATAATGTTAAAAAAATTTTTTTTAATGTCTAGTTTTGAAGGAGAGAGAGACAAAGTGTGAGCGGGGGTGGGCAGAGACAGAGGGAGACACAGAATCTGAAGCAGGCTGTCACCCCTGAGCCTGACACGGGGCTTGAACCCACGAACCGCGAGATCACGGGCCGAAGTTGGACGCTTACTGACTGAGCCACCCAGGTGCCCCATTCATAATGGTAATAGTAAGTTACCTTTTGGGGATGAGATGATGGGTGGTATTATTTCCTTTTCAAAATAATTTTCTATATGTTAAAATGAACATGTATCACTTTATAATAGAAATTGTTAATTAAAATTTTGGATAGAAATAATGTAATGATAGCTATATGTTGTTCCTATTTATAATCCACTTAAAGTAAAACAAACTTGGGAATAATTCAAAGTACTTTGCGCTTAAATGACAAATCCTGGCTGTATCCTCAGTTCTCCAAACCAACATATTTTCTATGAGTATTCAGTTTTTTTCAGTGTTTGTATCTAGACAAATACAATAAAACCAACTCAGGACAGCTGACAACTAAACATCTTATTTTGAAATTAAGTTTTCTTCAAAATACAGAGTCTCATTGTAGTGCTGAATTTGAATAGATAGCGATGTTTGGCAACATTAAAGCTTTCTGACAAAAACCACTGAATATAAATAGTCCTAAATTTTCTTTAGTAATGAATAAGGCCCCAGAATGGAATGACTCATTAGATCCTCCTCAGTATATATAATGGGTGTGTGAATGTGTGTGTGTGGAGGGGTGTGTGTGGATATTTCTAGAATTAGCAGTGTGGCTAAAAAGGAATCATATGGAGCATCCTGTGTTGTAACATGTTTTCACTTAGCATTTATTATAAACACTTTTATTATTATTAAAGTTAAAAAATTTGTTTTTATGTATTTTTGGAAGAGAGGGAGAGAGCACAAGCAGGGGAGGGGCAGAGACAGAGAGAGGGAGACACAGAATCTGAAGCAGACTCCAGGCTCTGAGCTGTCAGCACAGAGCCTGACACGGAGCTCGAACTCATGAACCATGAGATCATGACCTAAGCCGAAGTCAGATGCTCAACCGACTGAGCCACCCAGGCGCCCCTATTATTAAATTTTTTTTACATAGTTACATTGTTACATCTGTTCTCGATTGTACAGATATGCCATAATTTATATAACTAATTTCCTAACATTTTTCTCCATTATTTTCCACTTTCATGACATGTTGAAAATTCTTGCAATTGAGTTTTTATATTACATTCACAAGAATTTCCCTAGTAAAAATTTCCAAAAGATTACAGGCAAACTCTTACCTTCCAGAAAGTTATCAATTTACTCTTATGCCGACAGTACGCATATACTCAGCAACACTGAGTATGATTTTTTTTTAAATACTTTGAGTATTTGACAGGTGAAAAAATGGCTGTTGGTCATTTCCTCTCTCTCTCTTTCTCTCTCTCGGCAAACTGATCACCCATATTTTTGCTCAATTTTTTAATGAGGTATTAATTTTTTTGAAGGGCCTTTTGTCTATTAAAGGTATTTATATTCTGCACTTGCTGAAATAATAAAAAAAAGGAGTTTAAGGCCACTATATATCTTCCCATAAAGACAAAGTGAATGCTCTAAATATAGGCAATAAATAATGATACATTTCCCAGAACATGCTGAATATTTCATCAACTTTTTTTTTGGTTAGAAAAACTTAATCGTCCAAGCAGGCTGTGTGCCACCTGCCACGATAAAGAATATGAACAATTACTGATAACACTTGGATTTCTTGGTAGTAGTTACATAAATTTGCTATAGTAAGAAAGGGAATAAAATAAACCTCAACACTGCAGCCCTCACACTTAAACCACATGTATTCCATTATATACCTAATTTGGTAGTTAGTACATACTTTATCATCCATTAAATGTCTTAGCTTAATGAAGTATGTGGCAAAATTATGCACTTTAGAAAAGTCTTTTTTTCTTTTTAAAGTTTTAAAAATCATCTTTTTTGGGGGGGGTGATTTTTTACATTAAATATCAATGTGGTCACTAAGCAGTAAATGCCCATTATAAAACATTTTCATCATTGTCTTTAATATTTGTCGCCCAATTATTTCCAAAAGGATCTGAGGGAGCTTACAGTAAAAGTTCCATAGACAATGGAGTCACCCAAGTAAAGATAAAGGAAAGACAGCTGGGCGACAGGGCAGGGGTGTGGGTGGGAAGGGAGACAATCACACATGAAATCCAGGGCATCTGAGTACAAATCTGAGCCCGGAGATTCCTGGCAGCAGCAGTAAATGGGAAACTTAATGAGCGGCAGGGATTTCATTATTTAATAAGGTTGGTAATTAAAGCAAATACTCCCTGCACCTAAATATGTTTTATTTATACATAATAATTTTTGTTGAGGGGGAAACAGTCATTGCTCAGCAGTGATTTAACGGTATTGTTTGGCCTGGCTGTGCACACCGTCAGCTACCTGGGTAATACAGCCCTCCTCCAGACAGGCTGTTGGTTGTACACATCTCTGCAACATCTTTCATCTGAGTCTGGAACAGCAATCCTCACTGAACTGTTCAGAAGTTTTGTAATTTAATGTAAACATCCATTCACAGATCACTTCCCCTTCACTAATTAATTCCTTACACACAGTCCATTTCTTGAGCTTCCAGCCATTAAAAAAAGAAAAAGCACAATGAAAAATGCAGCCAACGTTTTTTTTTTTTTCCCATTCCTTTTTTTTTTCCTACCACCACCTATAGGGGCCAGAAAATGTTGTCATGGAGACGACAGCTGCTGGGCTATGAGTGACAGGTCTCAAGAGAGAAGTGTCTTGGAAAGGGAACATCTCAAGTTAAAAAAAAAAAAAGTGGCGAGGGGAAAACCAACGCAAGTTCTTTTACTAAGCATAGCAGGGGAGCTCGGTTGAAAGGTGTCTGCAAAGCTAGCACAGAATAAAAGCAACATTTCACCCTTTCTTTCACCTAACATAGGAAATGTTTTCCTTCCAAAGGGGAACGGGTTCCTTTTAAGCAAATCTCAAGCATATGTACATATCTTGGCATAATTACATTTTAAAATTGGGATTCACACTGATGCACCAAATTGGTTGCCTTAGTAATGAGATATCACCCGGGCAACGGATTTGCTGCTCTTTCAGGAGAGCAAATCATCTGCTTCCAACTTATGGGGGAGCAGGCTGGGGAAGGGGTGGCAGGGGTTTCTTACTGGCAGTATCTGAGAGGAGATAAATAAGAAACAAATTATTTTTCACATGTCACCGTTATTTTCCAAATATGCTTTTATCTTTTTTATTCATCAGTTAGGTGGGAGGAGAAAAAAAGGGAAGCTGAAGTGGGGGCATGGAAAGAGGGTGGGAAGGAGGGAGGGGAGGGAAGGGAGGGAGGGGTGGGGAGAGAGGGAGGCAAAGAGAGAGAGAGGGAGGCAAAGAGAGAGGGAGGGAGGAAGGGGAAAGAATGCTCTGTTGTTCTGTTAAATTTCTGCTGAAGCACTTTTATTGTTCTAAGAGGCCTTTGCATTTGTCTCTATGTAAATACTACATGGCATCAGTTATTGGCTATATTATAAATCAACAGAAATTTTCTTCGCAAGAGTAAAATAAATGACTTATTCATGGTAATGTTACTGTGACAGTGCCGCTTAGTAACACACACAGCGGTAGGGCTTCTGTGTTCAGTATTCATTTACAAATGCCTTACACATGAACAATTCTCCCTGGTTTCTTCATTAAGAACATACATCCTTTCCCATACCTATTTTCATTACCACAAGATACCAAGAAATGTTCAGTCTACTTTCTCACTCAAGGATTCCGGTACTTGGTCTGTGTTCCTTCTCCTCCTGCCCTCTGCTTTCATCCTGATCAGCTTTACCGTGATGGTGACTCATAAACCAGTGGTCTCCTAAAAGCCCGATTAAGTGGGCACTTCTCGGTCCTTGTTTTGTTGGGTGCTTCTAGGCTTGATACTGACCAGTCCTTCTCATCTGAAATCTGCTATACTCCTTTTGCCTTCCTGATTCATATGTCCAACGGCTTGCTAGTCATCTCGACTTGAATGTCTGAGGTGCCCACTACTAGGAGAAGGTGATAAATACCCCTACGCAGAGTGAGCTTGCAGGAGGGTGAAGGACTGACTTAGGTGTCAATATCAGATTGGTCAAAATGAAAAAATTCTGACAACTGAAATTGCTGATAAGGTTAGGGAACAATAAAAACTCTCATATGTTTCAAGATAAGTTTAAGTGGGGACAATTATTTTGGAAAGCAACTGGGTAATCTTTGGTAAACTTGAAAAACATGCAGACTCTAAAAACCTAGCATTTGCAGTGTGTGTTCTGTTCCTTAGAGAAGGAGTTCTTAGGATGTGGACTGGAGAACCTTGAGATTGCTGAGACCCTTCCAAGGGAGTCTCAAAAGAAAAGCTAATTTCATAATACAAACCAGCAGGTTATTTACCTTTGTAATTTTCATGCTCTCATGAATCTAACAGTGGAGTTTTCCAGCATCTATATCACATGTGATAAACATCACCACTCTGATAGCTAATGGAATGTAAGCTGGTATACTCTTGAATTTTCTAAAATTTTTAAAGTTTATTTATTTATTTTGAGAGAAAGAGAGCGTGAGTGGGGGAGGCAGAGAGAAAGGGAGAGAGAGAATCTCAAGCAGGCTCCTCACTGTCAGCGCAGAGTCCGATGCGGGGCTCGAACTTATGAATGGTGAGATCACGAACTGAGCTGAAACCAAGAGTCCAACACTTAACCGCCTGAGCCATCCAGGTGCCCCCTACTCTTGAGTTTTCTAAGGTGGGCTCTTGGGGTCCTCAAAATTTGAGAAGACCTGCCCCACAGAGACTCAGGCACTTGTAGAAAGGAAATGTGTACAATGTTCACTGTAGTATGAGTTGGAAGGATCAACTGAAAAACTGAGTATAATTAGGAAAACAAATGACTCTTTAATGAAATGGCATAAAGAAGTAAAAGTAAATAAACTAGAGCTACAATTATGGACCCAGAAAAATTTGAGAAACAAGCTGCATGAAAAAAGATCAAGTTGCAAAAGACTTTGTACAGCACAGTGTGGTAACAGGGTATCACAACCATGACAAAAAAAATATACTCAAATCAGAGGCTGCCAGCCTTGAATAGTGGTTATTAGTGAGGAACCATGACAGAATGGGAGCTTGTTGACCAAGTCCTGAGGACAAGTCCTGAGTTAGTTCCTTACATCTTGTTAGGTAAACAAGAGAAAAGGTTAGTAAATATTTATATACTTGTTATAAAATGTAAGCTAACTCTAAATTTAATTCTGTCATTGGAGGTTGCACCACAGCCGTGTATGAGTGCGTCCTAATTATCCATATGGCTGTTTTCTAAGAAGGGCAAAGAACTTCCCTGTAACATCAAAAGAGCTGTTTCAGTAACTCCAAGGACTAGGACTAGTCTCTCTTGATTCTGGAGAACAACATTTGTTATTTTCGCAGAAAAGTTTGTTCCCTGTATTTGTCATAGTTTATCCCTTAGTGATGATTAGCCCACTGCAATATCAACGATCCAGTTCCAGTGAACTCAACCTGTATAAATGGTTCATGAAATACAGATTAAGGTCTGTCCTCCTTATGAATGTATTTTCAAGTAAAATGTGAATCTAACAGAGTGGTTCTCAAACTTCTGGTACCTCTTCTTCCAGAAAGCCTTCTGTCCTCCCCTCTGGAGGGTCAGAGTCTCCCCTCTGGGCCCACCTAGTAGTGATTATATGCCCAAGAGTGTCTCAATTACTCCATTCACTGGTTGGAGTTCTAACACATCTCCCTCCTCACTAGGCTGTCAACTTCTTCTGGGTGGAATACTGTTCATTTTTATGTCCCTATTCAGTAATGAATGAACAAATCCAGCTTATTACTTACATAAAATGCATCTGAGCACCCTTCTCCCACACAGCCACATCTCGCAGTGTTGGGAAGGAGGTGGCAACTAGCCATCTACTTCTTGCAACGTACTGAACAGACATATAGTCAATTTGATCAAAGGCACAGTTTTTCCTTATTCCTTTCAACATTTAGGCAAGGTCAAGTGGCTTTTTTTTGGACCATAAATATTCCCCATGAATGAAGCAATGAATGGACTGGCACTGGGGGGCCACAATCTCCTCTCCTCCTCCCTGTAATTAAGATTATGCTTTGTCTACAGTCATCCTAACACACCTTTCCCAACCTACTCGTGGCTCAAAAGTCACCTTCACCAAAACAAATAAAAATCTCTTCTCCTGGAGCCTATATTCTCAGTAAAAAAGGTAGAGTCATTGATTACTTTTCATTACTGTATAAATATATATATATGTCAAAAGCTGGTTCATACTTTCAACATAAATGTTCCCTTCCAACTGCAGTAAAAATGTATCTTAGTTCACATACTTAATAGTAAATGACTCAGACATCATTCGATGTCTACCAAGGTCCTTTGATAAAGGAATTTTGCCAAATCACCTTCTTCCTCTCTGCGTATGATGCCACAATCACCTTTGTGTCTGGATTTATGACCTTTTCTTCAACAGTGTGAGTCATGCCACTGTGGTTAAAGAGAACAGTGGGTAAGAGTGTGTGCAGAAGGCTGGTCTATGGGACACGTCCCAGTGCTGGCCTTCAATAGCTGTGTGACCTTCAGTGAGTCCCTCGGGTACTCGTGGCTTTAGTTCTCTTTCCTCCTAAATGAAAGTAATACCAGATGCTCATTCACAGGATTCTTATAAAGATCCAGTTAATATATGTAAAAGTGCCCAAAATATTGCCCATCACTCAGTAAAGATTAGTTACTGCATTAGATTTTTTTTTTTTAGGGCAAAAGTAATCAATTTCAATCAGTAATCATTTAAAGATAATTATTTTGCTTTTAGTCTCAGAAAGAAAATACTTGACTGGTTTCGCAAAGAAGTCAGTGAGCCTTGTTTGAATATGACGTGAAAGCCCCCGAGGCTTTATGCCGCTACTTGACCAAGTTTCACAATAAATGATACAATAGGGAATAGGGGCAAATGAAAAACTAAACCAATAAAATCCACTTTTCAGAAAGTGATTCTATTCACACTTTTTCTTTTGGCTGGTTTACAAAATTATTATACTCAGGTCAGTGTCAACCTTTGAGACTATTTATAATTAATAGCTATGATCGGGGCGCCGGGGTGGCTCAGTTGGTTAAGCATCTGACTCTTGATTTTGGCTCAGGTCATGGTCTCACAGGTCGTGAGTTCAAGCTCTGGGTGGGACTTTGTGCTGTCAGTGCAGAGCCTGTTTGAGATTCTCTCTTTCCATCTCTCTGCCCCTCCCCCTCTCGCATGCATTTTTTCTCACTCTCAGATAAACATAAAAAATAGCTATGATTGTATTCTCAGTTTTAGAATTTGTTATTTTCACTCTCTGCTTATGTTTTAATGAGCTTCTTTTAATCCTTCACAAGATTCTTTTTGTGATTGGGGCTATAATATAACCCAACCATGAAAATATAAAATGCACGTTTAGCAAGTAAGTACAAGAACATACAAACAGTATTATAGTTAATTAGGACAAACCAACCAGGCAGTCCTTGTGATACATGAGCTGCCTTTAAAACAAACCATTTTTAAGGATGAAATGATATGTCACTGAAAATCATAATTAATATGCTGAAGCCTAATGTGTTCCATTCTCGAAGGTGCCTCAGCAGAAGGGCTCCTATCCCTAACAATCTGTGGGAAGACATTTCTAAGTCAACTGGGAACAATAAACACAAGCTACATATTGGGTGATGTTAAGGAAGTATTATGAATTTTAAGTGGAATGATAGTGGTGTGCGAAAGTCCTTATCTGTAGAGACTATAATAGCATGTGAGGGCAAAATGGCCATACATCTGGGAATCTTCTTTTAAAAACATCAAGCCAGGGGCGCCTGGGTGGCTCAGTTGGTTGAGCGTCCGACTTTGGCTCAGGTCATGATCTCACAGCTTGTGAGTTCAAGCCTCGTGTTGGGCTCTGTGCGGACAGCTCGGAGCCTGAAGCCTGCTTTGGATTCTGTGTCTCCCTCTCTCTCTGCCCCTCCCCACTCACATTCTGTCTCTGTCTCTCTCAAAAATAAGTAAACATTAAAAAAAAATTTAAAAACCCATCAAACCAAACCAAACAAACACACATAAAAACATAAGGTGAGTACTAGACAAAATAGAATAAAAACAGCAAAACACTGATAATTGTTGCAGCTTGGAGAAGGCAACATGGGGACTCTTCATGCTCTTCTTTCTACTTTTGTGAGGATTTGCAACGCTTCCTAATAAAAATGTCCAAAAAGAAAGAGAAAATACACCTTCTTCCAAGTTATACTCAAAAAGCGGCTGTATATTAGGCGCCCCAAATTCAATGAATTCTAGAAACTAGAGTTAGTACACTTCACATTCCATGATTATAATGCAGTGAAACTAAGTTACTAACAACTAGAAAGTGAAATAAAACATACCCATAGAACATGGTATCACCTGGAAATGATTTTCAAATGTTTATCAATTTTGAGAAAGAGTGAGCAAGTGAGCAAGGGAGGGGGGGAGGGGGAGACAGAGAGAGAAAATCCCAAGCAGACTCCGTGCTCAGTACCCCAACACAGGGCTTGATCTCATGACCATGAGATCACAACCTGAACCAAAACCAAGAGTTGGACACTTGACTGACTGAGCCACCCAGGTGCCCCTGGAAATGACTTTTAAAATATTCTTAACTAGCCAACAGATACAAGAGAAAATGCTCAGCATCACTAATCATCAGGGAAATACAAACCAAAACCACAATGAGACACCACCTTATACCTGTCAGAATGGCCAGAACCAAAAAGACAGAAATGACAAGTGTTGACAAGGATGTGGAGAAAAACAAACACTTGTGCACTGCTGGTGGGAACGCAAACTGGCACAGCTACTATAGGAAACAGTATGGAGGGTCCTCAAAAAAATCAAAAATAAAAATACCATATGACCCAGTAATTCCACTACTGGGTATTTACCCAAAGGAAATGAAAACACATTTGGAAAGATATATGCACCCCTATATTTACAGCAGCATTATTTACAATAGTTAAGATATGGAAACAACCCAAATGTCCATCGATAGATGGACAGAATTTGTGGTATATATATATAAAATGGACATATATGGATATAGATATACACACACAATGGAATATTATTCAGCCATAAAAGGCATGAGATCTTGTTGTTTGTGACAACATGGATGGACCTAGAGGGTATTATGTTAAAAGAAGTAAGTCAGACAGACAAAGACAGATATCATGTGATTTCACTTATATGTGGAATCTAAAAAGCAAAACACACAAAAAAGAGAAACAGACCCATAAATCTGATGGCTGCCAGAGGGGAGGAGGAGTGGGGGGCTGGGCAGAATGGGGGAAAAGGAGTGGGAGGTACAGGCTTCCAAATATGGAATGAATAAGTCACAGGGACAAAAGGTACAGCACAGGAATATAGTCAATAATATTGGAATAGCGTTGTATGCTTGTCCTCTTGTGAGGACAGCACAGCATGTAGGCTTGTTGAATCACTGTCTGCTACACCTGAAACTAATGGAGCATGTGTATCAGTTAGCTCAGCTCAAAAAAAAAAAAAAACAACCAGTAAATACTTTCAAACAGAAAAAAAGAAGTTTCAGACAACTTTTTGGGAAAGAGGAAATCTAAACATAAAAATAAATGATAACCTAACAGGCCCAACAGACACAGCAAAAGTAGTTCTGAAAACAAATTCCATATCCATTAGTAAATGTGAAAGACAAAAATGCATGAAGCACCTAAAACTCCAGAAGTTGGAGAAAAGATAATCGCCTGCTTGTTCCTGCTCTTTTCGTTCCAAAAAGAAGGGACTGCTGAAGATAAAAGGCAAAATTAATAAATTAAAGATGAGAAAATGGTGGAATGAATAAATCAGAGAGCTGGTTCACTGAGAAAAAAAAAACAGTGAAATGCATCATTAACTAAAGTTGATAAAGAAAAAAGACAATGGGCATAAAGCAAATACACAGAGTAAGAATAAGAAATGTTAAGAGGAATGACTAAAGACACAGGGAAGATGAAAAGAAACCTAAAAGGCTTCTCTGTTCAATTCTATTCAATTAAATTTGAGAAACTGTATGATTTTCTAGGAAAATATAAATTACCCAAACTGATTCCACAGAAGACACAAAATAAAAACACATCAATGATTATGAAGAACTAGAGAAAGCTCTTGAAGAGTTGTGATCTAAAAAATGCCCCTTCTTAGATGTCTTCACAGGAAATTCAACCTGAACAGATCACCTCCAATGTTACTAGATCATTCCAAAACATGGGAAAAGAAGGTTACCTTGCTGAGGAAAACATAATATTGACACTGAATTGATTAGTACAATTCTCAGAACTGATGGCTCAAAAGAGGAAAAAAAAATTACATGAGCATCTTGGTTCTCGTGAAGAAGTAGTTTCACTTACTTCAAATCTATTCTTTTTTTTTTTTTAAACATCTATTCTTGATTTTGAAAGTACTCTTCTTAACACAACAGAAATAGATGGAAACCTCCTTCACATGCTCAAATGTATCCACCTCCATCAGTGGCATGCAAAAATAGAAACCCACTAGAAGGAGCACCTGGTTGGTTCAGTGAGTTAAGCGTGTGACTTCGACTCAGGTCACGATCTCATGGTTCGTGAGTTCGAGCCCCACGTAGGGCTCTCTGCTGAAAGATCAGAGTCTGGAGCCTGCTTCAGATTCTGTCTCTGTCTCTCTCTACACCTCCCCTGCTTATGCTCTATTTCTCTGTCTCTGTCTCTCTCTCAAATATAAATATTTATTTTTAAAAAAATTTTAATGTTTATTTTTTAGAGAGAGAGAGAGAGAGAGAAAGAGACAGAGAGACAGAGCATGAGCAGGGGAGGGGCAGAGAGAGAGAGGGAAACACAGAATCTGAAGCAGGCTCCAGGCTCTGAGCTGTCAGCACAGAGCCCGACGCGGGGCTCAAACTCATGAACCGCGAGATCAAGACCTGAGCCGAAGTTGGATGCTTAACCGACTGAGTCACCCAGGTGCCCCTATAAAATAAACATTTAAAAAAATTAAAAAAGAAAAGAAAAGAAACTCACTAGAAGCATTCCCCATAAATTCAGGAACACTTCAAGGATGTCCATTATCACCATTCCAGGAAATTTCACAAAGGAGGTTTTGCAGCAGTGTGGTCCCTTCCCCATAACGCGACTGCCAGTTTGAGGGCAGTGGCTCAGAAATACAGCTAATCCTCACAAGAGCAAGAAGAAATTTTCCCATGTGCCATCTCCAAAGGACTCTGGACTTTACATGCTTCTGTATGTCCTTTATCAAACATTATATACAATGTGTTCAAATACTGCTGACTTATTGAAGATCACTATCCTACAATTCCATCCTGAACTCCACATAAAATTGGAAACAACAATCACATGTGAGGTTAGCCCACATTTTGAATATTTTTATCTCACTAGCTTGAGGTCTTTTCCTCCTTCATCAGCTTTATCAAAACCTTTTTCACACTCACATATTTTCCACCCTTTCTTCCCCACTCATTCCTTTGTTTCCCATACCTGCTTATGAGACTGTGCCAATTTTTCTAAGACCTGATAATCAAACCACTACCATCTTCTAATCAGGAAGCTA